>NW_024514987.1:604912-777999 GCF_017590135.1 Pyrgilauda ruficollis
CCCCCTCCCAGGCGCCCCCAACCCCCGCCCCACGAGTTCCCCCCAGCCCGTCCTGCGCCTGCTGACACCAATGGAAAATCCCCTCCAGTGACAGCTTCCTGGCAGGCGCTCGCCGAGGGTTTCCGTGTTCCCCAGCCAGCCCCCACCGGCCACCTCCTCCCTGAGCCACGCGGGGGGTCCCTCCGCCCTCACCCCCTCCACGCCGACCTCCACATCCCCTCTAATTCGGCATCACAGACCCCAAAGCACGCGGGTCCTGCTCCCTCCTCCTCCTCCCCGCGCCTCACCCCCTGCCAGCAGCCTGCCCTCCTCCGAGGTGGGGCACCCATCAGCGCCAGGGGTGTTTGGGGTCCTCTCTGGGTACCCCTGGCAGCTCCCAGAGCGCCCACCCGCCTTGGGGACCCCCCACCCTGGGGATGGGAGCAGGGCAAGAGCCGGGGGTTCAGAAGGGTGGGCACAGATGGGTGCTGGGGCACACAGTGCCTGCAGGCAGCCCTGACCCTTCCTTCAGCTGTCACCCCATGGCTGGAACCCCGCTGTCACATCCCCCCTGCCGTCACCACGTCCTCCCGCTGCCCTGACTCCTCTGCCATGCTCTTAATTAGGAGATGGAGCAGATGGCGCCTGGGTTTCATCTTAGGTAACGGGTCCAGACGAGCTGCTTGGCCGCCAGCTCCCTTTGTGGGGCTATGAGAGGTTTTTTTGGGGTGCCCCCCGAGCAGGGAGCTGGTGAGGGGCCCTGTCCCTCCAATGCACTGCGGGGATGCTGCAGGGACTGTGGTGCCAGAAGGGATTGGCTGGCATGCGGGGCAAACCCACCTGGGTTCTGCCCTCACATCATGCCAGGGTGTCACATCCCCAGGCAGGCTCAGACACGCGCCCTGGCACTGGGAGGGGGGTCTAGGACCACTGGGCTATAAACAAGGGGTGCCAAAGGTCTTGACATCTCCTCATAACCCAGAGCTGCAGGAAGGTGTTCGTTTCCCTGGTGGGAGTTCACTTCCCTGTGATCCCCCTGGTCCTGGCAACAGGGACCCCAGGGACACGCCCCTGCTGCTGGGGACAGTGCTGAGTCAGGGGACATGGCCCTTCTCCTGGGCCTGGCTCTGGATGTGCCACCGGGGTCTCCTGGAGCTCACTCCCACCCGGCTGGTGGCTTCCTCCAGGCCTGGGGTCCTGTGGCACCCTTGATGGGCTCAGCCCTCAGCCCAGAACGTGGCACGGTGCCCTTGGGGTGGGCAGGCGTGGGGAGGCCTGGTCAGGCTCCTATTCCTGCTGCTGCAAGAAACCATCTCCCCTGCAAGGACCATCTCCCTCAGGAGAAACCATCTCCCCTGCAAGGACCTTCTCCCTCAGGAGAAACCATCTCCCTCAGGAGGGACCATCTCCCTCAGGAGAAATGATCTATCCTGACACGACCACCTTCCTGCAAGGACCATCTTCCCTGCACGAAACCATCTCCCCTAAACAGCCACCTCACCTGCAATGGCCACTGACCATCTCCCCTGCCAGGACCATCTCTCTTGCAAGGGCCATTTCCCCCATCAGCCATCTGCCCTGCAAGGACTCTCCCCTGCAAGAGCCACGCTGCCTTCAAGCACCATGTTCCTTCCCCACAAGGACCATCTCTCCTGCCACGACCATCTTGCCTGCCATGATCACCTTCCCCACAAGAAACTGTCTCCCCTGCAAGGACCATCTCCCCGTAACGACCATCTCCCTCTCAATGACTATTACCCCTCAAAGACCATCTCCCTGTAATGCCCATCTCCCGCGAAAGAAACCATCCCCCCACAACAACCAATCCCCCTCCAGCGGCCATCTCACCCAGCGATCATCCATCCTGCCAGTCAGGAGCCCCTTCCCTCTGCAAGGACCCTCCCGCACCACCCCGCGACCGTGGCTACCCCGCTGCCCCGGATGCTGGGGGCGCTCAGGTGACCCCCGTGGCATCGCCCAGCACGGCTGCACCCCCCGGCTCCCTTGGCCCTGGAGGGGTCTGACCCCCCTGCTGGCTTGGGGGGGCTCCAGAGAGCTGGGGAGCGGCTCGACAGATGGACCGCAGTGATGGTGGCACCTCGGCCGGCTGGAGCCCAGCGCCGCAGTTCAGAGCTAGCAGGGAAACCGGCTAAATTTAGCTCTTCCCTCGGTGCCAGCTTTGTTCCCCCGCCCCGTCGAGCCGGCGCGGGAGGCGAGCAGCCTCCGGGCCCCCTCCTCTGCCCTGCGGGGGGATACGGGACACACCGGCACGCCTCCCTCGGGGTGCCAGCTCGGGGCACCGGGCGCTCCCCGGGCTGCGGCCGCGTTTGCCCGCGCGTCCCCGAGCGCCGGCCGCTGCCGGCGGTGCCACGGGGGGCTGTGCCCGGCGGGGGAGCGCACCCCAGGGCCCCCGCGGCGTGCTGGCGGCCCTGAGGCCGCGCAGATGCTCGCGGCCCCCCTCCCGGGCTCCCTGTTATAGCCACAGCATGAGTCACAGCCCCGGTGTGTCCCTGCCCAGCGCCGGCCACGCCGGGTCATGTAACACCCGCGGCCGCGCTGGCTCGGAGGGGGCTCCGCTGCCTGCCCGCGCCGCCCCCCGCCCCAGCAGCGGCACCCTGGGCAGCTGCACAGCCCCCCGAGACCCCGCTGGAGGCCCCCGGGGGTCGCAGCGGCGATGGCCGGCTCGCCCCGCTCCCCGCCGGGGCGCTGCGGGTTAACGCCAAGCGGAGCCGGGATCCTGCGAGGCCAGTAACATTTGGAAGGCGCCAGATGGACGCGTGCCCATGCCGAAAGCTCGCTCGGCACAGCCATGCTCCCCCGGCGCTGGGGCTGGGGGGCTGCCCAGGGCGGCAGCTGGGCGCCCGCCGGGAGGGGAGGATGCTGAGTGCGCCCACCGGGGTCCTGGGTCCCTGGTGCCCACCCACAGCCGTGCCAGGCACCAGAGCCGCCCGGCCGCAGCCCCATGGCGCAGGCAATGGGGACGGGCCCAGGTGCTGACACCGCGCCGGGGGGACCAGGTGGGGACCGAGGGGGGGTCTGGGTGGGGGGAGAGCAGCCAGTTGCCTCCCTTGGCCAATTTTAGAAACTGGCTAGACAAGAAAAGCAGAATGAGCCGGGCAGGATTAACGGCCGTGCTGGTGTCAGGGTGGGTTTTTTTTTTTTCTTTTTTTTTTTTTTTTTTTTTTTTTTTTTTTTTTTTTTGTGGGAGGCACACACGAGTTGAGCGGAAACTCCTGGCTGTGGATCCTGTTTCCTGGGAGATGCGGCCGGCTGGGGCCGAGCTGGGGTGTGGGAGACACGGGGGACGATGCCAACACCGGCGTGATGGGGCAGGGGTGTGGGGAGGTGGGGGCAGCCCCTGCCCCACCACGCCAGCGGCCTGGCACCCCAAAATATGCAGGTATGGAGGTGGTGCACCCACTAACAGGCCTGAATGCACACAGGAGGGTTGTGCACGTGCAGGTGTGTGCACAGGTACACGCAGGGGGAGGGTTTGCACACACCTGTGCAGACAGGCCACGCAGCAGCGTGGGCACACACAGGTACAGGAACACCTGGGGGCACCAACCGCACACGGGTGGGTCACGCATGTGCCAAGCATGTACAGGTACACACAGACAGGCACAGGAACACGCACAGGCCCTGGTGAGCGCGCTGATGGGTGCACACCTGTGTTACAGGTACACAGGTGTGCCGGCACCTGGAGGTGCAGCACCCACCACTGGACTCAGGATCACCCCTGCCTGGGGGTACAACACCCCATGGCAGCACCCAGCAGCTGCAGGGACCCCCCAGGCACCCAAAACTCCAGCACAGCACTGCACACCCCCATCCCGTACCCTGGGGTGGCAGTGGGGTTTGACCCCAAAACATAACTCACCCTCCCCACCAAGAGGCCACAGCGGTCCCCCAAAATCTGGGGGTGTGAAGAAGGGGTCTGCCAGTGCCACGCAGCGGGGACATGGATAGCAACGGGGAAACTGAGGCAGGAGCAGGGTGGGCACTCCTCTAGTGCCCGGGGTGTCCCCCATGCAGTGGGGACATGGATAGCGACGGGGAAACTGAGGCAGGAGCAGGGAGGGCAGCGCGGGGGGTGCTGATGGGAACAGGGAGCTGCAGCCAACTATTCCAGAGGAGCCAGGCATCCTGTGGTGCCCAGCCCCAGGCTCGGCCCCCACCCAGCTGCCCCCATCTCCGGTTACAGCGCGGCTCAGGCTCCCCAGGGAGGGGGATTGGGGCACCCAGGTCTCTCTGCACCCACCCACGCCGCCCTGGCACACCGAGGCAGCCCCGGGGAGCGCACACACCTACAGACACACCAATGTTTGCTCTCCCCCCTCGCCGGGGAGCTCTCCATTAAAATTGGAAGAACACAAGTTGCCGGCAGAGCCCCGGCGCGGATCGTACACAGCCTGTCACTCACACATCACTTTGTAGATGCCCATAAATTGCTTCATTACCTCTTCTAATTGAGGAGAACGCAGCTGCTGTGGGGCGGTGACGGAGCGCCTTCCCTTTGAAGGATGCCTCGCTCGCCAAAGACGGGTCCGGCAGAGCCGCAGAGCCCCACCAACATCCCAATAATAATAATAATAGTAATAATAGCCATAATGACAGTATCCAGGCAAAACCCCCTGGAAAAGGGCAGTGGGACTCACGTGTGATGGAGCCTGCTTGAGGGAGGGGGCTGAGGGGTTGGTGGCCCTGTACTGGTGGGGAAACTGAGGCACAGGGAAGGATGCACCACGCACATGGAAAGGGCGGGCGTGGAAACCCCTGCATCCCATCGGGACCCCGAAGGGGAATATGGTGGTGACAACATTTCGGGAAAACCCAAACTCAGGGGACTGAGCATCTCCCTACCCGCAGATTTGGGGGGCCAGGAGAATGCTCAGCACCACCCAAAACTCCCTGGAGAACTTCCCACCCTGCTCAAGGGCTCCATTCTCCCATCTTCGCCGGCACGACGCCAGGGGTCCTGCCACCCCCTGGTGCCCTCTTCCCCTGCGCCCCATCCCCGCGGGGGCCCCCCGTCTTTGTCTGGCGGCGGCGGGCGGCTGCGGCTGGGCTCGGTCCCCTTGCAGGATACTGCAGAAGGATTTACTGTATTGCAGCTTGTGCTGGCTGCAGCCCAGCGCACAATAGATTAGCTGTAGCCCAGGGCAGCACGTTGCGGGGGAAGGAAGGTGGGATTCATCCGGCTGCAGATTGCAGGGCATTTGCTGCAGTATCCTGCAGGATCCGCACACTCGCCCCGGACACCCCATCACCCCGCTCCAGCCTGGCACAGCCACCTGGAGGGGCTCGTGCAGCCCCCTCCTCATCCCCTCCACCAAATTCTACGGCAGGAACGTTTCTCGTGGCCACGAGGGCTGGGGGACGCCCTGCCTGTTCCCTGTCCCCATCTGGAGGTCTGCAGGGGCTGCAGTCCCCGGTGGCACACGGGTGCTGGGGGGACACCGGGCCCCCCTGGCTGGGTGCGACGGCACAAAGCTGGTGCAGGGAGGGAGCCAGGGACTGCAAGCAGCACTAATTGATCGCGATTAATTCAGCTCCTACCTCCTCGGGTGGCAGGAGAGATGCTGAGACACAAGCGCAGCCCACAGAGCTCCCCAAACAGGCTCTGCTCTCCCCTGTGCCCGCCCCTTCCCCCGTGGGGGACCCACGCTGCCTGTCCCTGCGGGTGTGGGGGTCTCTGGTGGGTGTCCAGCTCCTGCTGCTGCCTCAGACGTGCTGGGGATGGGTCCTTGGTGTGGACCCACATTCCTGGGGTGCTGTTGGAGGGTGAGGGTCCTGCTAGCTCGCCACCCTGTCCCCCTGAGGTGCAGGGATGGCACACAGGGAGATGACACTCAGGCGATGGCACAAGGGAGCAGATGGGCCAGGGGTCCCTGATGGCCTCGTGGTGACACCGTGACATCTCCGGCCAGTGGGTGCAAACCAGGGGACGCAGGAGCGCTGCTGCCACCTCCTCCCGTGCCCAGATGCCACCCCACTGGGGACACCAGGCACCCTGTGGGCGCCCGCAGGCGCCGCGGGCAGGGGGGGCTGGCGCTGCGGGCGGGGGGACCCCGGTGACCGTCTGGATTTGGAGGGGTTTGGAGCCTGCAGATTCCGGCTCCATAATCCTACGTGGGATGCAGTTTCCACAGCAACAGCGGGTCAGAGGGCAGCGAGGGGAGCCGGCTGCTCCGCTCGGGATTGCAGCGCTGCCGCCGCTGCCGGGAGAGGTGTCGGGGCGCGGGGCCGGCCGGACCACGGCGGGGCCGGGGGCGAGGGCAGGCGGCGGAGAGGGGCGCGGGGGGCGCGGGGGCGGCCGGGCTGGTGCTGCCGGGAGGCGGCAGAGGCTCAGTGTGGCGTTGTCAGCAAAGATGTCACTAATTGTCTGCAGGAGCAGCAAACTCTCGTTAACCCTTGGGCAGCCGGCGGCGGGAGCGCACCCGGGCACGCAGGGCCGTGTCCTGGGGCCGCCCCGCCGCTGTGGGGGGGGACACTGTCCCCAGTGTCCCCACCGCTGTCACCACCCCGCTGGCACGGCTCTGGGAGGCACTGCAGCCACCTCGGCCCAGCGTGTCCCAGCTGGTGACCGTGGGCAGCCCACTCGTCCCATGGGCTCTGGCTTTGTCCCCGTCGCCGTGGCTGCGCCGCACGTGGGCAAGCAGGGGCACAGAGGCAAATGCTGTGCCAGGGCCACTGGGCAGGGTCGCCTCGCCCCCGGCCACTTCCATTCCTGGTCACCGCCATCCCTGGCCAGCTCTGCCCATCTCTGTGCCCAGCCACTGTCCCCACGGGCACACCCGGGGTGCAGAGGGGTGCCCGGCACCCCACGGTGGCCGCCTCCCGACGCACAGCACACTCCACACCTCACCGCGGCTCCATCCTCACGGCAAAGGACACGCGACCCCACGGCTGGGCTCACGGCATGAGCACCCACCCGCCCCGGGAGGCTCCGGCCGGGGCTGGCACCGGCGTAGGCACCGGGGCAGAGGCAGAAATGGCTTTCCCACCTCTCAGCCAGCTCCAGGTAGACCTGGAAGCGCTGCCGGGAAGCGCTGACGTCGGCAGGAGCGGGTGGGGGCGGCGGGGGAGGCCGGGGCCGGCAGAGCGGGGTCAGCAGAATGCCTCCGGCTCCGCTCGCCCCTGCCAGCCGTTCCGCGGACCTTTTGTTCCCATTCCGCACCTTTCCCGGCGCCTCCTGACTCCCGGGGCTCCTGTCCGGGGGGCCGGGGCAGGGGCCCCCTCCGACACTGTGGGTTGTGGTGAGCAGGATGTGCCCAGCGTGGCTCATGGCACAGGGACACGAACGATGAAGGGGACGTGGGCACATCCGGCCCCAAGGAGAGGTGACTGAAGGAGGTTGTGGGACTCTGTATGGGGGATCTGAACCTCAACCTAAAAACCTGACCCCACCTCCCTGACAGCCCTGGGGAGGGGGCGAAGGGCAGAAAGGCAGCATGGCTCGGCATCCCAGGGTGCCGGGGCATCCCCTGGAGCCCGTCCCAAAGTACAGCCAGCCCGGTGAGCTCAGTGGAGGGGAGGGATCCTGCCCGGCGGTAGGAAATGTGTACAAAACCAGTGCTCCCACTGCAGGCAGCCGCTGGGACTGGAAAAACGCAGGGCACAGCCCTCTGCCCCCCTTCCTGGTATCCCACGCCCCGGCAGCACACAGGGACACAGAACTGCTGGCTGGAGCTCATCCTGCACGGGGACAGCACCGGGGAGCCCAGAGAGAGCCCAGCTCCCCCCGTCCCCCCGCAGCCGCCGCTGGTGCCTGGGAGGAGCCGGGCTGGGCAGGTCTGGACACGTCCAAGGACTCTCCCAGCCTCCAAGGACTTTCGGCTGGGGTTTCCTGTGAGGGATGCAGGTTTGCAGATGTCACAACACTCCGGGATTTCTGCTCCAGGAGCTGCTTGGACCCACACTCGCTTCAGCCCCGTGGGTGCCCATTGGTGGGGAATCCTTGTGCCAAGGCTCCTAGGGTGGCACAGCCACACCCTGCCCAGCACGGCTCACTGAGGGCATCCTGCAGCTGGCACTGCCTGCAAACAGCTCCTCGGTGCAGCACTGCCTGGGGGCCTCCTGGTCCCTGGCATTCCTTCCATCGCTTCCAGCTGGAGTGCAAACACTCCCCTGGATGCAAATTCATCCCACTGCAGGGTGCAAACCCACGGCTGGGTGAACCCCTCCCCTGGATACAAATCCACCTCCAGACACAAACCCGCCCCTAGACACAAACCCATCCCCGGGTGACTGTTCATCCCTGGATGCAAACACATCCCTGGGTGAAAATTCATCCCACTACAGGGTGCAAACGCACACCTGGGCGAAAATCCATCCCGGAGAGATAATTTATCCCTAGATGCAAACTCATCCCTGGGCCCAAATCCGCCCTGGATGCAGATCCAGCCCCAGGGTGCTGCACCCCAGCAGCACCCCTGTCCTTGCCCAGCCCAGCGTGGCTCTGTCCCCCAGCACTGCCACCAGGGCCGGGCTGCCAGCCGCGCCCTCCGCATCCGGCAGACAGGTCTCTCCCCCCAGGCTCCCTGCTCGGTGTCTGGCTGAGCTAAGCGTATTTAGCGCTTTTAATTGTTCTTAATAAATCAATCCCGCCAGCCCCTTAAATCATTTTTGTGGCTTCCCTCGCAGCCGTCCCCGCGGCCGTGCCGGTGTGGAGCCTGCTGTCTGCAGGGCTGCCGGGAACGGGGCCGGGATGGGGCAGCGGGACCCCCCCTGCCCAGCCCGGCAGCCCCCAGAGCGGCATGAGGGGGCTCTGCCTGCCGGGGAAGTGCCTCAGTTTCCCTCCCTGCGTGGGGTGTTTTGGGGATGCACCGGCTGCTCGCCTTCTCCCTGCTGTGTGGGTTCAGTCACCCCAATTTCGCAGAGATTTTGGGGACACTGAGGGACCGCAGGTCCCTTCTCTCACTCGCTGCTCCTCTCAGGGCCAGCGCTGTGGGAACAGAGATGGTGACAGTGGATGTCATCCCCGTGGCACTGCTGTCCCAGCCTGGTGTGTGGAGGTGCCTGGACAGAGGTGCCTTGTCCTCCAAGCCGCTGGTGCCACCATGGACCCAGGCACATGTGCCACCCCCTGCCCATGCCCAGCTGGCCCTCTTGAGGAGGAGACCAATCCAGCTTGTGACACCCCCGTGGGACCAGTGCAGGCCCCAGTCCAGGTGATTGCTGAGGCTGGGATGGTGCTGACACCCAGCTGGATGACAACACTCCTCTCTTGGGGTCACATTACACATCCCACACCTCCTGAGCACCCTGCAGCATCTCCCAGCACACCCAGCCCCACCTCCTGCTCCATCCCACCACCCAGCAGTGCATCCTCATCCATCCTACCAGCCAAGGTGCATCCCACCCCACTGCACCGCCCAGCCCTGCCTCCTGCCCCATCCCACCCCTGATCCTGCCTCCTGCCCCATCCCACCCCTGATCCTGCCTCCTGCCCCATCCCACCCCTGATCCTGCCTCCTGCCCCATCCCACTGCACAGCTCCACATCCCATCCATCCCGCCAGCCCCTCCAGCCCTGCTGACATTCCTCATGGAAAGGATGAAGTCCCAGCACCCAAGTGGGACCAGCGCAGCCCCCAGCCCTCTCCAGGCTCTCAGGGCTCAGAGTTGCACAGGGGTGACAGTGACACCCAACTAGATGGCAATGATCCTATTTTTGGGGACACACTTTGCACCCCACCCCATCACCAACACCCTGCAGCGCCTCCCAGGGCACCCCACCCCGCATCCTGCTCCATCCCAGCACCCAAACCCTCATCCCACCCACCACCCCAGCCCACAAGCACCATCCCACCGCCCCCTCCAGCCCCGCTGGCGCTCTCCACGGCGGAGATGAGCACCCAACACCCAGGATGGCTGCCGGGGGACATGTCACCGAACAGACTGTGCTGGCTTTGGGCGAAAAACAAACCCGGCAGGGCTTGGAGGGAGAGAGCTAACCTTGACACAGTTGCAGCAGTCACTAATAGCAGGCAATATGCCTGTTCTTGGGGGACTGTTGCAGTTGCTAAGATACTGGCAGCCGTGTGAATGGAAATGGGTCAGTAAACCTGTGGAGAGATAGTGTGACACTGTAACCGGCACAGCTGTTGCAGCCTACATCGAAATCCCACCCTTTCAATATTTATCACTCTCCGCCTTCGGTTCCTTCCTCCCAGCAATTTTTTCCACGTTGGTTTTGCCCGGGGTTGGTGAAATCACCCCGAAGACTTTAATGAGATGAGAGGTGGTGGAGCGATGGGATGGGGTGGAAAAGGCACGGTGCAGGGGGATAAGGAGGGAAATTAAAGCCCCCACTTTGGGTGGGTGTCTGTCCCCCGCTCCCCGCCCCACTCCCTGAGCAGGATGGAGCCAGTTCTTGGAGAGATTTAACAGGAAACAGGCTATAATCCCCCTGGTAGGAAAACGGGTGAAAAGGTCAATTTACTTCTGTCCCTCGTTTAGGCACTGTGGTGAAATTACACACTTGCAGGAGCATGGCTGCGAGAGGAGGGAGCGCTGCTGTGTCCGTCCTCGGCCGTCCGTCTGTCCTCCCCGCCTGCTGCACGCCCTGAGCCTCCCCAGGGCACCCCGAGCAGCCCTCACATGGCCCAGGAGAGCAGCCACGGGCCCCAGGGCAGCCCCACAGGTGCCACCCATCCCTGCCAGCAGCCCACCCGCCAGGTGCCCACAGGTGCCCAGCCCTGACCTCAGTGCTCCAGCATCCCCCCACGTCCTCCAGCACCTCCCCAAATGCTCCAGCACCCCCCAAAAGGCTCCAGCACGGCCCCCATGCTCCACACTGAGCCTCCTGAATGCTCCAGCACTTCTCCAAGTCCTCCAGCACCCATCCATCCAGCGTCCCCACCCCAAGTGCTCCAAAATCTCTCCAGTGTTCCAGCATCCCCCCATGTACTCCAGCACCCCCATGGCAAATGCTCCAGTGTCTCTGGAAATGCTCCAGCGTCTGCCCAAACAGCCCAGCACGCTCACCCCAAAAGCTCCAGCACCTCCCCAAACATTCCAGCACCCCCAAAAGGCTCCAGCACCCCCAAAGCTCCAGCACCCCAAAAGGCTCCAGCACCCCCAAAGCTACAGCAGCCCCAAAGGCTCCAGCACCCCCAAAAAGCTCCAGCACTCCAAAAGGCTCCAGCACCTCCCCAAACATTCCAGCACCCCCAAAGGCTCCAGCACCCCCAAAAGGCTCTACGACCCCCAAAAAGCTCTAGCACCCCCCAAAAGGCTCCAGCACCTCCCCAAACATTCCAGCACCCCCAAAAGGCTCTAGCACCCCCCAAAAGGCTCCAGCACCCCCAAAGGCTCCAGCACCCCCACATCAGCACCCCCTGCCCCACGCTGGGCTCAGCTCCCCGCTGCCTTTGGCGCTGCCGCAGCTCAGCTGGGGTGGGAAGGGCCGGCCCCGCTCCCGGCCGGGCCCTGGAGGGTGCCACAGCCACGGGAGGACGCTGGCAGTGTCCCCTGTCCCTGCCCCAGGCTGTCCAGGTGCGGGGCTGTCCCGGCCCTGCTGCGGGAGGAGGGTGAGAACATCTGCTCGCAGGGAAGAGGGACAAGTCCAGGGAAAAATGCCGAGCTGCTGGAAGAGGCCCTCGCGGCCGCGGCTGGGGGGGAACAAGCCCCAGCATCCCTCCTGCGCCACAGCTGCACCGGGGAAGGGAAACTGAGGCACGGTGGGGCCAGACAGCGTGACGGGGGGGTCACCAAGCCGTGAGCACCGGGGTCACCCCCAGCTCCCAGGCTGGAGCAGCATGGCCCGTGATTTATAGGCAGGGTCTGGCATCGGGGGGCAGCAGGGGAGGACGGGGAGGAAAGGGAGGCTGCAGGGAGCGAGGGGAGCGGCGAATCCCCTCCTCCCAAAGACGCTCCTGCCACCCCCCCGCAGGTGGCTGGAGCAGAACGGTTGATATGGAGACAGGGAAGCACAGACTGTCTGGGTAAGGTGACATTCGACAGATGCCAGGTTCAGACTCGCTCCAGCCAGTATTCCCACCCCCTCCCCGCCTGCTCCAGCCCCCACGCAAAGGCATGTGCGGGGGGGGCAGCTGGGGAGTGGGGCACCCTGCGGTCTGCTGGGGGGGGGGAATGCCACCTTGTCCCCCTCCTGAGGTACCAGCACCCCGAGTGTCCCTGGCCAGGGCAGCCCCTGCACCCCGTGATGCAGGTGAAGGTGCCAGAGAGCACCCACCCAAAATGATGGGGAAGCCTGCCCTGTGCCAGGCAGGCACAGCTGGAAGATTTGGGGGGACAGGATCGCCCCCCAGCACCCGGACTGCAGAGAGGGCAATTAGCTGATGCCCAAGAAGAAATGGCCCAACTTTGGGGGGAGCAGAGGCTTCGCACCTCCCACCCAGGCAGGCTGGCACTGGGCATGGCAGCCCCTTGTCCCCAGTTCACTGCCCAGGGAGGGGTCCCAGGCTGCCAGACCCCCCCCAGCAGCAGTCCTGTCCCTCTGCACCTCGGCAGGACCCCTCTTACCCCTCCAGGCTGGAGATCAAAGGCATGCTGGAGGGATTCCTGGCGTGCAGACCCTGCTGCACGGGGCAGGGAGGGACAGGGCAGTGGCACGGGCACCCCCTGCACCCAGAACAAGGCCTGCAGAGAAAGCAGTGGGGTGATTTGGCAGGGAGGGGAAGGAACAAACACAGCGGAGCAGCAGTGGGAGGGGGGAGCCCCCAGCACTGTCCTGTCAGATCCCTTCTGGCAACGCTGCACCCCGAGCCCCGGGAGCTGGGATGGCTCCCGGGCTCCACTGAGCGGGGTGGTGGGGGTTGCCAGCCCACACAAAGCCCCTCCAGCCTCTCCCCTGCCCCCGGCTGCTGCTCCCTGACCCCCAGTGCGGGGAGGTTGGAAACTGCTAATGAGCTCGGCCCTTTCCCAGCAGCCCGGCCCGGCAGGTGAGGGTCAGCGCTCAGGGACCCCCGGCCTGGATCGGCGGAATCGGGAGGCGCCTGCTGAGGGGCTGCAAAGCCTCCGGCACCGCGACGGGCTCCAGCACTCGCTCGGGCTCTTCTGCCTCCTCTTCATCACCCCCTGTCTCTCAGATATCCCCAGTCTGCTCCGCAGTGAGGCTTGGCACAGCCCCAGCTGGGGCACGGCCCCATCTGGGGACACCCCGCACCCCAAGGTGAGGGGACACAGCCCCTCTCCCTCCTGCTCCCTTCACTGCATCTCCCACCTTCTTCCTGCTCCTCTCTGCCCTAAAGCCAGACGGATTTCACCGCTCTGCTGAGCTCCAAACTCCACTTCCAGATTTTCAGTGCGACCTTCTGGCTACCTGGATCCGGCACTGCAAGATGCCCTCTCTGATCCCCCCTCCCCTCCGGCCCCCCAGCATCCCCGGGGGAGCCAGGGCTAGATGCAGCCAGGAGCGGGATGCAGGGGGAAGCTCGGGGTGGCCGGGGAGGAGGAGGAGGAGAGGGAGGAGGAGGGAGAGGTCGGGCTGCACCTGGATGCAAGACCAGCCTCAGGAGGCTTGGGTTGTTGTGTTTCATCCAGCCTGGCCCAGGGAAAAGCAGGAGCATGGTCAGAGGGAGCCTGGCAAAGCCACTGCACGTATGGGAGGTGCTGCCGTGACTCCTGGGGCAGCCTTTGACCTCGCTGCCTACACGGAGGGTCCCCCAAAAGGGCCCCCGCTCTGCTTGGGACACTGTTCTGCAGGGATGTGCTCACTCCCCAGGCTGCTCTTGGCTCCCCAAGCCCGGATCCTGCCCCAGGGGCAGGCAGGGGTCTGTGGGACCCCTGTGTCTGGCTATCACTGATCACAGATAACCAGGGGGAAGAGGGAGGAAAGAAGGGAGGAAAGACATAAAACTCACAAAATATCCCAAACCCCCATTCAGGCACATGAGGCACCATGGGGTGTAGGAAAGCAGAAAAAAAAAAAATCCATGGAAACAGCTGGAAAAAAGCCCCAGAGCCCCAGGTCACCCCCACACGCTGCCCCCTGCCCTCGCTGCTCTCCCCGCCGGTTATTTCCAGCCCTCTGCATCCCCCCTCCTCCTCCTCCCCATTCCCTCCCGGCACCCTGCTCTCCTCCGCTCGCTCTTGCATTCTGGTATTTGGTGTGTTCCTCAGCTGCAGGAAATTCCTGATGCTCTCCATCATGCAGGCTGCTCGCATCCCCCGCCCTGCCCGGCTCCCCTCCAAAGGACAGCCATGTGCCGGACAGCCAGCGCCGCCGCCATCGCTCCCCTCCCAAAAACGGCATTTACTGCTCTCTCTTCGCCTTCTCTTTCTCCTTTGGGTTTTTTTCCCCTTCAATTATTCTCAACTCTAACCCTGCAAAACACCCCCTCTCCATCTGCGCCAGGGGCCGAGGCCGCCCGGCTCTGGCCATTCCCCTGCCTGGCTTTTCCCTCCTCGTCTTCCTCTCTTCGCGAGACCGCTCCTGATCTTATTTTAATTCGTCTCAGACGGTGTTGGAGTGTTATTTTAAGAGAGAGGATATGCACAGACATTGTGTTTTCTGCTTTTTCCTGGCCCCAAGCCAGGCTCTCTGGGCTGTCAGCTACCCACTGTGTTGCAGTCACGTGTGGGAAGAGGCAGCCAGAGCCAGCCTCACAACTCCTGGTAGCAACATGGAAATCAAGTGTGCACTTTCTTCCCTCTGTATGTGTCTGTATTATTAATAGCGTCTCTCTCCGTGAGTTATCCATAATGTATCTTAATACCTGTCCGTGGGTAAATGATGTATCACGGAGCGCCCCGGCTCCGCGCGCCGCCGAGGGGGGACCGGCGTCGTGGCGGTGCCACCATCGCCCCTGAGGTGTGCCACGGGGATGGGGGACAGGACAGAGGGGTGGGGGTGGAACCTGCTAGCCACGAGCTGCGGCGGCGTGCCCCAGCCTGCTGGCAGCTCGCTGAAACGGGCATGTGGGGAGCAGCGGGGTGCTGCAGGCAGGATGGGCCAGCTGGCACCGCGGTGGCACCGAGCGATCCCTGGCACTGGCCAGGAGGTGCCGGGGGACACCGATGTCCCACGCTGTGGGCCCTGGCGCTGGCTGCTCACAAAGGAATGGCACAGGTCACTGCACACCCGAGGGAATGCAGGAGGCAGCGGGCAGCAGGGAAGGTGCAGGACAGACTGGCATCGCATGGCACGGGTTGGATGGACATGGCACAGGTTGGATGGGCATGGCACGGGTTGGATGGAGATGGCACAGATTGGATGGGCATGGCACAGGTTGGGTGGGCTTGGCACAGGTTGGATGGACATGGCATGGGTTGGATGGACATGACACGGGTTGGATGGGCATGGCACGGGTTGGATGGGCATGGCACAGGTTGGATGGACATGGCACAGGTTGGATGGGCATGGCACAGCTGGATGGGCATGGCACAGGTTGGATGGACATGGCACAGGTTGGATGGGCATGGCACAGCACAGCACAGAGCTCAGAGCTTGACCTTGCAGGACACAGATGTGTCCCAAGAGGCTCCACCTCGGCAGGAGATGCCCAGAAGAGTCCAGGGGGCTCCCAGCCCCAGGAGGCTGAGCAGGGCTCCCCGCGGGTCATGCACATACAGCCAGAACTGGGCCAGCACCCAGGCCCTGCATGCACTGACAGCTGGTGCTGCCCCTCTCCAGGCTTCCCCTCTGCATCCTGGGGATGGAGACACCAGGGCAGGTAAACAGCCTGGGACCGGGGTCTTCCCAGTGCCAACCAGTAATATAGAGACCACACATTGATCCATACTGTGCCTACACCCCCATTACACCTAGAGAGCAGATGTGCACGCAAGAGCACACGGGCACGAACATCCCACCCACCCCTGTGCACCACCTTGGCACACAGATGTGTGCAGGTGTTGTTTGAACGTGGGGCTGCCAGCAACGTCCCCGGGCAGCAATGTCCCTGCCTGCAGTGTCCCGTTCCCACAGCACCCCTGCACAGCCCAGCTGGGACACCGTGCCCATCCCCACACACCGTGCCCAGGGTGCTGCAGCGTGCACGGGCACAGCAGCACCCCAACCCCAGGGGGTGCCAGGTGGGGCAGCCCTGCCCCCCGACACACAGCGGGAGCAGTGCGGGTGCCAGCACCCAGCTGGGGTCATGGGGAGCAGGAATCCAGGAAGGCGAACTGGAGCTCAAAGCTTCACATTTCTGGATTCTGGTTCCCGTTTCTGCTCCCGGCTGTTTCCATGGAAACTGGCGTCGGACCTGGGAAAATAAGGTTAGGGTTTGCAGTGGAGGCCCACTGCCAGCCTGCCTGCCTCTGCACCCCTTCGGCCCAGCCGCCTCACCGGGCACATGCCCGGGGACCCCCCTGCCTGTACCCACACGATGCCCAGGTCTGGGGGCTGAGCCACTCTGGCATCTTCCAGCACCCTCTGTTCTTCCACCTGTGACCCCTGGGAGCCGGGCACACACTGGGTAATTTGGGAGCTCCATGCTGCTCCCTGGCATGCTGGTGAGGGTGGCGGGTTGGCGGTGGCACCCGCTGGCCCCACAGCCCTTCCCTGCCCTCCCACTCTCTCCCCTGGTGCTCCAAACATGGCACAGCTCAGCCTCCATGGAAACTTCCCAACAAAGCTCATGTGGCCATGACACCCCACCAGCCCCACTGGGACAGGGGACACTGAGACTGTCCCCACTACTGACGCCCCGTCTGTGGGTTCCACAAGGAGCCAGCCTCAACAGAAACATCATCCTCCCCTTCCCCAGCTCAGGATCCCCAGTTGCTCCAGGGAAGGTGGGGAGTTGGAGGGGGGAAGAGAACCAGGACACGACACCTCGGGGGAGCCGTGAAGACTAATGAATGGAGGCTTTTAAAAAGCACTTTGACTGAGAAGTGCTATAGTAGGAACTAATTATCCCTCCCGCCTGCGCGCACCCTCGCACGCCGGCGCAGCCGCGTCCTGCTCCCTCCCGGAGCCACAGCTGCAAAATCGCAGCCAACCCCGGCTCCGAGCACCAGGCAGCCACGCCAACGGCACTGCCCTGGCCGGGAGGATCCCCTCTGGCACCCCGCCACCCCTCCTGTGCCCCCCGTGTGCCTGTGCCCCCCGCTTTGCTGCCATAGCCCCCCTGGCAAAGCTGGCAGCAGCAGGCTGGGGGCACAGGGTGGTGCTCACCCCCCTCCTTGCACTGGGGTTTTGGGGAGTGTTTCCTTTTTAGTTGAAATCCGCCATTTTACAGTGATGGCAGGTAGGCTGGGCAGCCAGGCCCTGTGGGTGCTCAGGGATGGACGGCACCTGGCACAGCGGGGCGGGCGGCGGAGCTGGCACAGACCCCGTCCCCTCGCAGCTGTGACCCTGCAGCCCAGCACTGGAACCAGCCCTTCTCCCTGCTGCCCAGCTCTCAGCAGCAGCCAAGGGCAGCAGGGAGACACAGGGAGACGCCCCAAATGCTCACCCCGCTCAGCCGAGCAGGTCCCCAGGCTGCCACCCTGCAGCAGCCGCAGCTCTGGGGCGGTGCCGGGGGTGCTCCCTGTCCCTCCGCATCCCGGGGTGGGATCTGGCGCAATCCCATCCTGCCGTCCCAGCACTGCCCGCTGCCCCATTTCGCATTCCAGTGTGGGCCGGCCCCGCTGCCCTCTCACTCCCACCCCCACCCCGGGCTGCGTTTCAGCTGTTGTTGAATTCTGTCCAGGCTGGATTCATCACAAGAGCCCTCAAGCGGCTGCAAACAAACAGAAAAAACAGGGAGCAGGAGCGCGCAGAGCGATCGATCGGCGCTGGGGGGGCCTGAGGCCCTTTGGCAACGCCAGACCAGCCTCAAATTCCTCACTTCCAAGAGAAAAGGAGCTGGGGATGAGCGGCAGGAAGAGGGGGATGGAAAGCACAACAGCCACCAGGCGCTGGACCATGGCGGCGAAGCCCCCGGGCGCGGTGCTGCGGCGATGGGCACAGAGTGCTGCTGCCTCTCCCTTCCTCCTGGAGACGGGCTCCTACTGCTCTGAAACTTCCCTCTTGTGGTTACTGCAGTTAAAAAAGCAAACAGGAGACTTGGGTGCATTAAAAAAGAAATAGGAAACGGCACAAAGGCTGGGAGCACCCGCAGGGATGGGCTTTGCCCAGCAGCCGTGGCACTGGGGTGGCTGCTGGGTCAGGGTGCTCATCCTGGGGGCAGGGAGGAGAGACCCCTCACCTTGGCACTGCAGAGGGGACTGGGCACTGGGAACACGTGGCATGTGATGGGCAGCTGCGGCCCCAGACCCCAGGGATGGATGGTAATGGCAGGGGAAGCAAACAGCAACCCCGCTCCGGTGGGAATTGCCACCACTGGAGCTGCGGGGTCAGGTTGCTGCGCCTGGGTTTTTAAGAGGGGCTGGATAATTTTTACCACCACTAACGATCCCATCTGTGCCTGACACGCTCCAGCTCCGAGCCCAGCATTCCGGCAGGGCTCCCACACCTCCCTGCCAAGCCGCTCCAACTCGCCTCCCCCTGCCTCGACTGCTGACAGCACAGGGCCCGTGCACGGTGCTGCTGGCACAGGGGGCAGCCGTGCTCCTGGCGTCTCCTGGTGCCACCACTGTACCCATCCACGCTGTTCTGGAGGGCTGGGGGTGACAGCCATGGGGTGGGCAATGCAGAGATGTGGCAGTGACGGGGATGCTGCACAGCCCGGGGGCACAGAGGAGCCTCTCCAGCTTCAAGGAGAATTTAGCAGGGTTTTTTTGGCAGTGGTCCCTTGCAGGGTGACACTTGCTGTCCTCTCTGTGCAAGGACAAGGACCCTGGGATGTGCTGGCACCATTTGCCCTCTTCCTGGCTCCAAACAAAGACCTACTAGGGGATGCTGCTTTTTGGGAAGGGGGTTTGCAGCATCTTGCCTGCAGAACTCCCTGCCAAATCCCATCCAGTCAGGAGCTGAGGGGCACAGCACCGGTGCCTGCAGCACAAGGCTCCTCTCCCTGCAATGTCAACCTGCTGCTCCACATCCAAGGCTGCCCTTGGAAAAGCTGTCGGCTGCGCCGGCTGGTTTGCCAAGCCCAGGACAAGCTCTTTAGCTCGACTCTGCCAGAACAGATGCCTGGGCGACTGTAATTCTTCCTAGCATGGATGGAGGGGGGGATGTGTGGAAAAAAACCCAACCTCATTTAAGCATTGCAGTGGCTGCTCCTCCTTTCCCCGGCATCCACAGCGTCGCAGCCCCACAGAGGGTCCCCCAAAACCCGAGGGGTGAGGCGGGGAGAGTCTGGGTGACGCCAGGAGGGAGGCAATGCCCAGAGGGAGGACGGCGTGGCACAGCACACGCTGGAGCTGAACGGGGCTCTGCTGCCAGCTGGGGAGGAGAGAGCGACCCGCTGCAAGGACAAGTGGGAAGCGCGAGCTCGGCGTGCCACCGGTGTCCTTGCAAACGCTCGCCTGCTCTGTCTCGATGCTCCCCACAAAACAACAAGCCCGTTCTCATGGCAATGTCCTCTCCAAAGAGCACAGGGAAGGGAGCACGGTGACACGCTCTGGAGGGGCCGTGCTCCTTCTGCCCCCAGCACAGCACGGCTGTGGGGCAGGAGCTCCAGCCCGGCCATTGCACTGCTGGAGGAGGCCGGCAGCATTTCCACATGGATATTTTCTTCCACTGGCTGCAGTTTGGGGCTGCCAAAAGCCAAAACAAGAATGGAAACATCCCATTTTGTTGGCAAAAATTCAAGGCAGGGTTGGGGTTTTTTTCTTTGGTTTCGGCTTTTTCCTTTTTTTTTTTGTTCTTGTCTTTGGTTACGAACGGAAATTCCCTGCCATGAAATCATGACGAAACCCCAAACCAAAACACAGCTTGGACTGAAACCTTCACCCGATTCCCCGTGGATCCCATGTGGGGCTGGTCCCAGGGCTGGGATCACCCCACACAGCCCTGGGACCGAGCCCAGACCCCACTGCCAGCCCCAGCCCTGTGGGCGGTGAGGGGATGTTGTGCTTTGGGGATCCCTCCAGGGACACGATGTAATTCCAGCCTTGGAATGTACCACTTCCCAGCCCTGGTCTACACCACCCTGCCTTGGTGATGGCACCTGGCAGCCAGCACCAGGCCTGACAAAGCACAGATTTGTCCAAAGGGAAACTGGTCCCTATGGATGGGGACAAGCAGGGACCAGGATTGGGGTGCCAGTGGCTCCAAGCATATCATTAGAGCAGTGTTTGCTCCCAGGAAGGTGCTCTGCAAGAGCAGTTGCTGGGAATAGCCTCATGCAGCCCATCCCAGGGAGTCCGGATGTGGCCAAGCCCTGGGGCTCACCCCTGCAGCCTGCCCAGCATTCTCTCCTCCCATCCCCTCTTCCCACCAGATGTTGGGGCTGGAGGATGAAACAGCTCTTCCCAGCCCAGTCCCCGCCGCAGCTCTGTCCAGCTCCCGTTGCGGAGCCGGGATCCAGCCAGGCAGGCTGAGCGAGGCCGAGCCTTTGTCCGGCTCCCCCCGCCGCGCTGCCCTTATCTATCGGCTGCGGCCGCCTTGCCCAGAGCCGGCACAGGGTGGCGGCAGCCCCGGGCTGCTGGGGCCCTTCTCTCCTCCTCCTCCTCCTGCCCCAAAGCCCCTGCGCCCGTGTCAGCCCCTGCTAAGCACTGCCAGCACCTCTCCTCCATCCCTGCCTGTCCCCAAAACCGGGAGACCCCCCTCACTGGTCGGCGCTGAGCCCCAAACCACGCACTGGGCACAGCACCACAGCATCGCTGCCTCTGCAGCCCCGGTCTGCTCCTGGGGGGGGCGAGCATCCCTCGGGGGCTGCAGCCGGGGCAGGGCTGGGTGAGGCGGGGTCCGGGGCAGCGTGGAGCCGGGTTATCTGTCTGCAGAGCTCCGTGCACAGCAATTAACCTCAAGAGAGCAGCCGCGGCTCCTGCCAAGAACCACATTAGGTGTGTGTGGCAGCGTCTAGACATGTGAGAGACCAGAGGCCTTGATCTGGAGGAAGGCGGCTCCATCCCTTCCCCCAGTCCTTGCCCCACAGGGACCCCCTCGCTGGGCTCTGGCCAGCATCGAGGAGGGAGCACCAGCCAGGAGGGATGCGGGGACGGGAGCGGGAGGCTGGGCTGAGCATCCCTCTGCGTGGGTGTGGCCCCAAAGAGCTCCGCGCTGGGCTGTTAAAACAGGACTCTCCTGCTTGGCACACGGCACGGCACGGAATCCTCAAGGATCCACACCCTCAGGCCCCCAGCCATGGAGGGAGGAGGAGGAGGAGGGTGGCTGCAAGCACTGCCTGAGCCATCTCCCACCAGGAGCAGCGACAAACGTCCCATGGAGCCAGCAGCAAACCCTGGGAGCAGCCCTGGAGTAGGGGTGGTGGGAAGAGACCCAGCTCGCTGCTTCCCGTGCCAACCCTGTCACCTGGGGCAGGTGGGATGGAGCCAGGTGGGCACCGTGGGGGCTGGGCACCCTCCCTGGCAGTGCCCCTCACACCCATGACACCCCCTTGCTCTCACCTCCCGGGTGCAGCCACCCCAGACGGCTGCAGGATGCTGGGGAGAAGAGATTTTCCCGACGTTAATTAATTAAAATAAACAGCAAATTAAATACAGCAAAATTAAAATAGCTCCGGAAATTAATTTTCAACAAAACCCACCTGGAAAGGCTGGATATTTAAAGAATTAATGGAGCCCTCTGAGACCATAAAGAACCGCTGAGCTCCCAGCATCCACAGCCCCCTCCGAGCCCGCCCGGGGACGCAGCGCTGCGGGGAGGCTGGGATGGGACCCTGGAACGGGCCTTGGGAAGGGACCAGGATGGGACCCGCACCTCCTGGCAGCTCTTGCCTCGCAGCTGCCTGCACATGCGTGCTGCTGCCACACTGGGACGGAAGGATGGAGAAGGATGCAGGGATGCTCCACACCATCCCAGCGGGAAGCACCGGCCCAGCTCTGGCGTGGCTTGGCACAGGGCTCTGCGGGGGCACCGAGCTCCTGCCGGATTTGCCCGGGGGCTGGGGGCACACGTTGTGGTCCCTGTGTGACGCCCTCGAGCACAAGGATGTCCCCGTCACCCTCCTGGCCAGAGCCCGCTGCACCGAGGGAAACCTTGACCTCCCAACCCCGTCTGCCTGGGCGCTCCGGCTGTGCCCCCCACAGCTCTCCCCACGCATAATCCCCCGGCCAAGGCGGGATTACTGCGCGAACTGGCTGCAAACAAAGCTCCTTACCAGGCTCGGCGGGCAGGGCGGTGGGCTCCCGGGGGGCCCGGCGGGGCGCGGGCCCGGCTGCGGGCGGGCAGCGCACGGGGCGAGCGGCCGGCGAGCATCCCCGCGCCCGCCGGGCTCCGGCTGAGCCCGGGCACGGCTCGGCACAGCTCGGCACACGGCTGGGCCGTGCCAAACCGCCCGGGGCTGGGAGGCCCATCCGGCGCCAGCCCTCCCACGGCCAAGGCGGCGTTTCCTCCCCCTGCGCCCAGCGTGCGCACAGACCCCGGCGGGCGAGAAAAGGCTCCGGAAGGAAATGGAGAAAACAAGACTAAGCTGGCAGGTGGAGAGCAGGAGGGGCCGCGGTCACCTCCGCCCCGGTGCGGGGTGCCAAGGGGCATCTGGGGGTCCGCACCTCGCTGGGGTGCCCGGCTGCGCTGCCGCCACTGGGCTGCTCCACTGCATCATCCGGGGAAACTGAGGCACGGCGGCCGCAGCTTTGTGCGGAGCCCCTCGCTCTCCCGGGGAGGGAACGGCTCCCCCCCGCCGCGGCCGGGATGACACCAGCTCCCCATCCTCCTCCCGCTCCACCCTGTTCCTGCAGGAACCCAGGAGTCCGGGCTCCGGGCAGGCAGCCAGGGCCTCCCTCCTGCCCGCACCTCCCGCCCTGCCTGCTCCGGGCTGGCTCCCGCATCCCTGCCCGCTTCACGCCGCACACACCTTCCCACCGCGTGTCAGGGCGACCTTGGAGCGCTGCCGCGGCCGCTCCGTGCCAAACTTCGCGGCGATGCCCACGGCACAGCCGGGGGTGACGGATCGGCAGGAAGGGGGATTTTTTTCCCCATTTGTTTATTCGTTGGGTGGGTTTTTTCCCTTGCTGGAGACAAAGGCAGGCTGTGTGCCCAGGCGCAGGGTCCGGGGGGTGCCGGGACCCCGTGGCGATGCCGGGCCAGCCGCGCCGGGGGCTCTGGGTGGCCGGTTTCCTCCGCACACAGATGGCTGTTTCGACTCAGTCGAGCGCTTGACCTAAATCTCCTCCTGATCCACGGGAGCTGCAGTCCCTCAGCAGCACAGCTCAAGGCAAGGAGGAGGAGGAGGAGGACGAAGGGGGGGACCGCGGCCAGCTGCGGACTGGCGGGAGGGTCGTGCCGGAGGGCCCCCACCCCGGGTTTGGCAGCAGGGCCGGCGGAGGCGGCAGTGGAGGGAAGGAGGGAGGGAAAGGGGGGGTGGAAAAAGAAAAAAAACTCTCCCACGCTTCGAGCTCCAGCGCCGGCCGCCCGCGCCTGCGTGCTGCACCCACCGGGACGGGGCAACCGCCCCGCCGGGCTCGACGCCCCGGCAGACCACTTCCTCGGAGAGGGGCCCGGCGGAGGAAGCTCCAACGGCTCGAAAGTTTCGCCTGTGACTCAACCGCTGGCTGGGGTGACGGAGCCGACCCCGCAAAGGGGGGCCCTGGGATCCCAGGGGTTCGGGGCATCGGGGTGGGGGATTTTTTTGGGTTCCCCAGACGAGGGTTGTCTGCGAGGCATGGCGCTCCACCCCCAGTGTCGGAGCAGCCCAAACCGGCTTCCCAGCGACAGCAGAAAGCTTTTAAAATCCCCTACGCGCGGCATGACTCACTCCAGAGCCAGTGCCCAAAACAAGCTCCGACACGGAGAGGAATGGCGAGAGCAGGGATGCTGGGGGCGGGCAGGAGGGGCTGGGGAGGGCCGGGGAGGGGGAAAGGGGGAGACAGAAGGAGGGAGAGAAAAGAGAAGAGGCAGAAATAACAGCATCTGAAACTCTGCCTGCTGGAGGCTAATTGGTTCCGGCACAGCCTGGTTTGTTTGGCAATGTTTCCTCTAATCCTTCAGGCTCCGCGTTCCCGGCCCCAGGGACATGGGGACATCTCGACACCCGGCCAGCGCCACTGCGGCACTCCCAGCTTGGACCCCCTCCCGCTCGCGGATGCAGAAGGATGATGCTGCGACCGGCTCTGCCCACCCCGGGGTGCCCCAAGGCTCTGCACTCCCAGCAGAATCCTCCGAGGCTCTGCGCTCCCAGCCCCAGGGACACGGAGACATCTCAACACCCAGCCGATGCCTCTGTGGCACTGCTGGTTTGGATCCCTCTCCCAGCCTGGGATGCTGAGGGGTGATGCTGGGACCACCCTGGAGTCCTCCTGGGGCTGCACCCTGCCGTGGCGACACCCTGGGAATGGGATCTGCGGTGACACCCTGGGGATGGGGTCCCCTTCCGCAGCGCTGGGCGCAGGGATGCTCAGAGGGCTGGGGCGGCAGAGGGGAGGGAGGGGAAGGGAGGGGAAGGGAGGGGAGGGGAAGGGAAGGGAAGGGAGGAGAAGCGGGGGGGGGCCCACGGCCCAGCATGGCCGAGCCAGAGCACTAGCCAAGAGTCGGCAGCTTTGTTCCAGGTGCCGGCTCCCTTTTTTTCATTAGGCTAATGGGATGCGGATGCATTATTCCATTCCACATGCTGCTAATGAACCACTCAGGCCAGTGCATTTGCATTAATGTGCAAAGCACTGGAGGAGGGTGGAGTGGCTGCATCTGGCCAAGGCTGACCTTCCCTGCACCGCCCAGCCTCCCCAAGCCGCGCTGCGTTCCCACCACTCTCCCAGCACCCCACCGGACCCAGGAACTCCTGGGGATGGCTCCGAGCCACATTCCAGGACACCAGGACACTGAGCCACCTCATACTTGCCGCCCACGTTGTCCTCTTGCCTGTACCGTGCCTGGCCAACTCCACCACCCCTTCCCATATGGATCATGGATGACGCCCCCCTGCCAGCGCCCCTCTCTGTCCCCTGTCCCCAGTGCACAAGTGGCCGCAGCATTCCTCCTGCACTCTTCACTGCTCCCAAAAAGTGATCGCTCCCGCCTCCTGCACGGAAACCTGCTCGGCACGTCCCTCCTCCCTGGTTACTTGTACTGGGACCTCCCAGCACCACCCCAGAGCTCCCTTCCAGCAGCTCAGGGGAGCGGGGGGCCCGCTCCCTAGCCCCCCCCACCCCAGAGCTGGCAGGCAGCGCCGGGCGCGGGCGTCACTGGAGCCCTTGGGTTGTTTGTTACGGCTCCCAACTGCCTCTGTCCCCGGAGAGGTTTCGAAGGCGAGTGACCCACGAACTGGAATGCGCAAAGCCTCCAGCAAACAGAGCCAGCTGCCTGCACCCGCGCAGGGGGGGTGGTGAGGGGAGAGCAGCCGGCCCCGGCACGGCACGGCACGGCACGGCCCCGACACAACTGCACAGCCCTGATGCCCTCCCAAAGCGGGCAGCCACCTGGCTGAGGTGAGATAAGAGCAGCCCATTGGTCTTGTCAAGTCCCCAGTGTCATCAGCTACCGTCAAGGTCCCCAGGCCCCCATGTCCCACTTCCTCCCTTCCTCCCAGCCTGTTACTTGGCAGCACATGGCTCCCAGAGCTGTGCTGGGATCGTGCTTCGCCCCTCGCCTGTCTGCAAGACACGAGTCCTTGGGTGGCCGAAGGACCTTTAGGACGTGGGACAGCACAATGGCAGCGCCACACCCCTGGCCTTGGTCTTTGCCCCCTCCCCAGGTGCTGGAGGGCTCCCCGCTGGAATCAGGGTGAGCACAGCTCTGCTTGCCCCGGGTGGGCACGGCAGGGGCTCGGCAGCTCCGTGCCCGGCGAGTGCGCGAAGCCCCCGCACGGGAGCGCGTGCACGCGGGTGTCTGGGTTTGTCACAGCCCGGTGAGCAAGTTAATCTCAGGCTCCCTGACACGTGGAATAAAATCGCGATCCCATAATGGAATTCATTCGTCTTCCTGTCCAGGCAAAGAACAAGCCCTCCACTGCCCGCTGGGGCTGGGGCTGGGCCAGGCCAAGGTGGCCAGTGCCCAGCTCCCAGCTGGGGTCCCTGCTGCGCCCACCCTCCTCCCTGCCACGGGACCAGGCTGGCACCGGAGCGATGTTCCTGTGAGCACAGACCCAGGAAGGTGCCAAATGCTGGGTGCTGCAAAGTGTTCCTTTCCCAGGGGACATCAGCCACGTCTGCGGGGGCAGCTGGGGTCACCAAGGAGAGTTCAACCCCCCAGGGTGATCCAGGGTCCTGTCGTGCTGGAGGGCAGGCACAGCACTCATGAGGGGGGAAAGGGAAACTGAGGCAGGCGGCGATTTTGGGAAAGGGCAATCCAGGTGGCATGAAGGGGACAGGGGAAGATGTCCCTCTGTCCTTGTGTCTTTCTGTCCCTGCTGCTCCTTCTCCACTGCAAGTGCCTTGGCCAGGCCTGGTTCAGAGGACCCATCCCAGGGACTCTGCAGGGCTGGCACCAGCTGGGGCACCCATGGGGGACCCCAGCACATCCCCAGGGACTGCCTCATCCACAGCCATGGGTACAAGTAACGGGGAAAACCTCAGGAGTCTGGGCAGGGCAGGAGGCCACAGGGTTGCCATGCTGCTCTGTGCCTCATTTCCCTCTGGCACCCACGCTGAGGCCACCCCCAGGCAGGAAGGTAGCCCTGTGGCCAGCAGAAGAGGAGGAGGAGGAGGAGGTGGCAGAGGAGGAGGAGGAGAAGGAGGAGAAGGAGGAGAAGGAGGAGGAGAAGGAGGAGAAGGAGGAGGGCTGCTCCTTCTTGGGCACACAAAGCCCCTTTCATGGGGCTGAGTTTGGATTTCCTCTGCCAGCCCAGCACCTCGCTCCCTCCTGCCCCGTCAGCAACGCTGTGGTCAGAGTGGGAAGCTTGGTGGTGGGACACCTGGGGGGACACAGGGACCTTCAGGTGGCTTCATCCCTCACCCTGACCATCCCCATGATTTTCGCCTCCTGTCAGCTTTTAATTATACCCCTAATAAAAGTCTTTTTGCAGGGGAACAGGAGCTTTGTTGCTCAGGAGCTCATCTGCTCCTGCTGCTCTTTCCTGCTTTAAACCGTAATCCTCAGCTGGGGACACTGCAATTAGCCACCACGGAGCTGGCCACGGTGTCACCGAGGATTAGGGCTCCCTTCGGTGGGGAGCTGGGGTCCCAGCCCTCTGTGGGCTGATGGCTCTCTGCAGGATGGGGTCTCCCCACTACAGCCCCCAAAACAGGGGACAAGCTTAAGAGCCCCTCCGAGCCAGGCATCCCCCGGCTGACCTGCTCTGGGCGCCCACTGCCCTGCGCCCTGCATGGCACCAGTGCCACTGGGTTTTTTGGGGTGCACGGGACCCCCACAGCCCCTCTGCCAAACCCCTGCAGTGCCCCGTGCAGACAGACCCAAGCAGGTCACCCTTCCAGGGCTCAGGTGGCTTTGCAGAGTGTGACTCTGGGGACAGCAATGGGGCTGGCAAGACCAGCAGGAGCCTCAACCCACACCTCTGCATGTCTGTGAGCCCTGGTGCCCATCGCCAAGGCCCCGTGCCCCTGAACGGGGCTGAAGGGGGAAACTGAGGCACAGGGCACCAGGCGCCCACCATGCACACGCTGAAGCTGGAGACAGCCTCAGTGGCACTGGTGACTGATGCGACACTGGGGCAGTTTCGGTGACACGGGACCCTCGTGCACGGGGCAAAGGCCACGTCTACAGCATGGCAAGGGGGTCTCTGGACCCCTGGAAGCCCCTGGAAGGAGCCCGCGCGTGGCTCCGGGTGCCTCTCGCCAATCAGCCTCTTGCGGGGAGCGCGGGCGCTCGTTAGCAGCCGCTCATTAGGAGCCCTCGGGAGGATGAAGGTACCGGGGGCACCTGCACCTCCGTTTAATGAGCTGCAGCACCATTAAATGGTGGAGGGGACCTCGGGCAAGGTGGGGGAGCTGTGCGGGGGCTGCCCCCACCCCGACCCCCACCCAAAGCAGGGTGTGGGTCCCTGTGCCGGCGCGGCAAAGGAGCAACGCGGGCACTTGAGTTGGTGACAACTGCAAGGGCAGTGGCAGCTCCTGCCAGGGAGACCCCGAGGTCCCCACCAGCGCCCGGGGGCACCCTGGGGACTCAACCCCCCCCAAGCCAGCACCCACGGGCGCTGCACAGAGAGGGTGGCCGGGCCCAGAGCGGGAGAGCAGTGCCAGGGCACGACAGGACCTCTGGAACCTCAAGGTGGGACCTCCCCACTCTGGGTGCCCCTAAACTGAGAAGGGGACTGACATCCTGCCCCCCAGGCCCTCACCCAGCACCCAGAGCCGCCAGTCCGAGCATCAAACACAGCCTCACCCAGCACCCAGAGGGGACCCCCTGGGGGAATCTCCCGGGGACACCCCGCACGGGCACGATGTGTCCCCACCGCAGGCCCCGTCCCGCAGGACGGCCGGGTCCCCACGCTCGCAGCCACCCGCGTGGGGCTCTCCCTCGTTAATGTTTACTCGGGTTCGTTAGCGCCAGCACATCGCCATGGCAACGCTGCAAGCTGCGCGTCGCCATCCGCGCCACTGTCGTGAGGCTTGGGGACGTCCCCACGCGTGGGGTCACCGCGGGCATCCACCACCGCCACCCCCCGCGCCGGGAATGTGGGGCTGGGGGACGGGGTGGGGTGCAGGGGGAGGGGGGACACACCGGGGTTCGCCACCTCCCCGCCGGGAGGACGCGGCTCGGTGTCACCCTGCCGGGGTGGTGGCACCCGTCCTCACCCCCAAAGCGCCGCCGCCACGCCGGGGCTGCAGGCGTGTGCGGGCACTGCCAGCGCGCCTCGGTGCTGCATTATTTATAAACCGGAGGAGCAGAGGGCTCGGCAGCAGCTGCAGAGCCCTTGCGGGCCACCCTGCCCGGCGTCACGCAGCCACCGAGCCCACTGGCACGGTGGCACCGCAGCCCCGGCAGCCGGGAGGGACGGCAGGGACAAGGCTGCCTGTGGGGCTGGCAGAGCCACGGGGCGCCCAGATGTCACCCTGGCGTCCCCTTGGACGTGGCGGGCGGTTGGGGCAGCACGTGGGGGTGTCTGGTGTGTCCCTGTGTCCCCTGCGCTGGCACAGCACCCCAGCCTGCCTCCTGCCACTTCAACCTGCTCCTAACCACCCCAGCCTGCCTCCTGCCACCTCAGCCTTCCTACTGCCACCCCAACCTGCTCCTGGCACCACCTCCCTCCTGCCACCTCAGCCTCCTTCCTGTCCCCCCAGCCTGCTCCTGCCACGCACGACCTCCCTGCAGGGGTGGTGGCAGCAGAGGGGTGTCCCCGTGCCAGCCCCCCCCGGCACATGGGCGAGCACCGGCAGGAGGATGTGGCCCCAGCATTCTCTCCCACCATGGGCTCTCTTGGCTACGGCAAACAGGTTTTCCTTAAGCTTTGCAGAATCCACCCACCTCCTCCCCCCCTACGAGTCCCACCTCCAGGCTGATGGGGAGAAGGAAGGAGGGGGGTGAAAGGCTGAATTGGGGCTTTTAATTTTTCATTATTAATTTCCCATCGACGCCGAGAGGCACCGGGGCTCTCTGAGCCGCCCCCAGCATCGCCCCCCGCGCTCTCCCGGAGCTCTGCACCGGCTGAAGCCGAGCCAGGCTGCCGATAGGATTAATTCTGCATGACTGCCCATCTCCGCGGGGGGATCTAAGACCCTCAGGCCTGCAGCAATCTTTAAAATTCCTCCAGCCCAACTTAATTCCCTCTTCCTGCAGAGCTGGCGCATCTGCTGCAGTCAGGCACGGAGAGAAGGAGACGGAGGGAGAGGGGGGGACGACGGGCACCCAGCACCGCCGGCGGCTCCGGCGCCAGGCGGTGGCCCTGCTGTGGTGGTCGTGGTCCTGCGTTGTCACTGTGGGGTCACCCAAAGCCACGCCAGTCACCCATCCCATCCCTGTGGGTGGTTTGTACTGGGGATGGGGGAAACTGAGTCAGAGCGGGGCAGCCCTGGGTGAAGGGTTCCCCCTGTTTCCCCCTAGACAGGGGATAGACACAGCCCCCTAAACTGTTGTCACCCCTGTGTCCCTGCTGGGACTCCCCAAAGCAGGAGATTGATGTAAAAATGGGTTTTTTTCATCACCTATGAGCCCTGCCTCTCCAAGCAGGTCTCACTCAGTCCCCCCCAGCCCACTCTCACCTTCCGCTGTCCCAAAGGACAGACTCCCAGGGTCGAACATCCCCTGGGAGCATTCAGGGCTCAAGATTCCCTGGATCTGAGGATGGCTCATTAGAAACAGAGCTACTGCTAGGGAAAAGCAGCGTGGGGGAACAGCCTCCCCTCCTCAGCCAGAGGACAAGCACCCGGTGTCCCCCGGAGGCCTCCCACACTCATCCTCACCCCCGAGGGACGCCCTGCTCGTTCAGCCACCTCGGGACAGCGTCAGGACCAGGAGCCCGGCCAGGCTGGGGGGCTCTCCCCCCAAGCCCCCGCCATGCACCGCGGCAGCCTGGGGACGGTGGCGTGTCCCCGCGCTTTGAAGGCTCAGCCTCCGCCACGCCGAGGCTGGCAGCCGGCGGGCAGAGCTAACCTTCAGGGCGTGATGGGGACGGGCATGGCAGCATGGAGGGAGGGATGGAGGGAGGGATGGAAACGGCCACCGTGCTCCAAAGCCTGCTGCACCCACCATCCCCCCAGCACCCTGGCCGCCTTCCCGCGGTGCTGGCACAGCTGGATCCAGCAGAACCATCCCTTTTGCCTTCTTGCCTCCAAGTTGCCCAGCTCACCAGGCAGCTGAGGAGCGCAGCCCAGCCCAGCTGCTGGCGGAGCTGCGGATACATGCATTTAAATCACTTATATCTTTACTTTCTCCTGCGCTGGCTGTGAGATGGGCTTTTTTTTGCATGCGTAATTAGGGGGTGGAACAGATGGCGGAGGGTTCGTTTAAAGTAATGCATCCATTAAAATAACCTTCGCTGTCGGGGACTGCGCTCCGACAGGGGCCTGTTTCACCGGGGGTGGTGGGGAGGGTGGGGGGGGGCTTTGTTTGGTGAGGAGGGGGGTGTTGGACATTGGGAAGGGGGACAGAGCGCACATTCCCTGTGGGATGCATCATCCTGGATCATGGGATGAAGGATACACCAACCTGTGCTGTCACGAGAGAGCCGGGGCCAAACTACGATCAAACTGGGGGCAAACTGGAATTGAACTGGTACTCTTCAGGGCTCGGTTTCCATGGCAATGAGATGGCAGTGAGATGGTGGGGATGCAAAACCCAGGTTGGGGAGGATGCCAACAGTTCTTGAGGCAGGCTGAGTGCTTGTGGGTACCCTGGGGTACCCTGTCCAGAGCTGCCCCCCACGGGGACTGTGCCCACCTCTGTCCCTCACCCACCACAGAACCCAAAATACGCCTGAGGAGGGCATTGCCACGCAGCACCAGCCGTCTCTCCTGTTTCAAACCCCAGGTTCCTGGGAGAGGCAGGAGGGCTTTGTTCAGGCACCGGAGGAGCGGAGGCCAGAGAAAGCAGGAGTGCCCTGCCAGCTCTTGTGTTTCACTCCCAAGGAATGCCGGGGAGGGGAGGGGAACGCTGCTCCCCGCCTTCCCGCCCCGCTGGGCGCCCAGCCCGGCTGCAGGGTGCTGAGGCTGGGAGGAAGAGGAGGGATGAAGGATGGGGAGGCGGGCGTCGCGCGGAACCACCACGTGCAGCCGGGGCTGGCAGCGGGTGGGCTGGGGAGGGGGGGACACGCGATGACACACAGCCGGGGTGACACGGTGATGCCAAGCGCTGCCTCGGCTGGAGCGGATAATTCTGAGCAAGAGCTGCTGAGCAAATATCACACCACTCTCTGGAAGGAAAGGAGGAGCACCCACTAAAGGAAAGGAGGGGTACCCACTGGATTTGGGGAGTCCAGAGAGGCCAGGGAAGAGGACGGGGAAGGGTGAGAGCAGCAGTGGTGCCAGAGCCACCCAAGCGTGTTCAAATATTTAGTGTGCACTTGCGAAGGTGCTTCTGCTGCCTTTAGGGCATCGCTGCATTGGAAGCATCAGAGAGGTGGGAACAGGGGGGATGGGGAGCAAATGCCAGGGATGTGCTGCAGGGGGGTCTTTCTTTTCCAGCTGTGCTGGAAGGGCCAAGGCTCAGGAGCCCAGGAAAGGCTGGAGTAAGCTCAGCATTGCCCTGAGCCTGGCCCCTGCCTCGTTACCCCATCCCTGGCCACAGCTCCCAGAGCCCATGGGACATCCCTCCATTCTCCTCCTCTTCCTCCAGCCCCACGAGCCTCGCTGGTTCCCCACATTCCTGCTCAATGGCACCCTCGGGTGTCCCCAAGCACTGTCATGGCCTGGGGGACAGCTGGTGGCTCTGGCAATGTGGCAGTGACATCTACAGCAGCGGTGCAGTGCCGAGGGCGGCGATGTCAGGTGCTGGGGCAAGGGACCAAGGGGACATGTGGGATAGCAGGGCTTGATGGGGACCACTGGAGAGGTGCCAGCAGCCAAGAGGGGATCATGGCAGGACATGAATCATGGGGTGACAGAGGTCCCCAGGCCAACAAGGTCCCCAGGCTCTCCGTTTTGATCTCCCCCACCCCACACATGCACCAAGGAGCAGCTGCTGTGCTGGCAGAAGGAGGGACGCTGGGTTTTGCCCCATTCCCACATCATCCTCCAGCCACCAAACCCCTGCCCCACCACCCCCACTCCCGCTCGCTGATCCGAATTTCCCCCTGCTCCTCTCACCTGCCATCACCTCCCCATCAAATGCCAGAGCCTCCCTTTGCCTCTCTGGGTGTTTCCTGAGCTCCCTTTGGTGCACCCCAGCACAGTGAGCTCTTCTCACTCCCCAGCCAGCAATCCGCCGGGAAAAACCGGTCCCAAAAACCTTCCCCACATCCGCGCCAGCTCTGCGGGTCTGGGGGGGCCGCGGCTGGCCCCCTGCTCGCCAAGAACAATAGCGCCTTGTTCCAGCCCGGCTCCGTCCTCTCCTCCCTGGGCAAAGCCCTGGCCACTCTCACCTCTACGTTCCTCTCGCTGTTTCCCAGCTCCCTCCTGCCAAATCCCCGTTCCCGAGTGCTTCTCCTCCCCGCGGGTCCATATTAAGCTACATTCTCCTTTCAGCTGGGTGGAAAACAGCAGTAATAACCATGTGGAGAGAGCCGTGCCCCCCACCTCCACTTCCCTCCCACTTTGGGGTTCAAATTTCATTTCAGCAAAAAAGCTTCCCCCGCCTCCAATTTCTTCCCCCAAACCGAGTCGCTGTCGTCGCGTCTGATCTCGGCAGGGGCCGTATGGATGCTCAGCTCCTCCTGGTTCAGGATCTGCTGCCAATCTGGACCTCGCAAACTGGTTCTCACACAGCTCCCGCGTAGCACCTCCCTCCCAGCAGTTATTGTCCCTCCTCAGCCACCCCAACCCAGCTCACTCTCCTGCCACCCTGCTCTCTTGTCACCCTTCCATCCTGTTTCACTGCCACCTTGCTCCTCTGTCACCCTGCTCCTCTGTCACCCTGCTCCTCTGTCACCCTGCTCCACTGCCATCCTCGTTCCCTGCCACCCTGCTCTCTGCCACCCCTCTCCCATGGCACCTTGTTCTCCTGCTCCGCCTCCATCCCATTCCCTGCCCCCCTGATCCACTGTCACCCTGCTACCCCGTTCCCCTGTGACCCTCCACTCCCTGTCCCCCTGTTTTGTTGTCACCACGCTCCATGCCACCCTGCCTTCTGTCACCCCACTCCCAACGCCATCCCCACTCCCTGTGCCATTCGTGGTGCTCCACAGGGTGCTCGTGCCCCTGCTTCTGCTGGGCACATCCAAACCAAACCAAACCAAACCAAACCAAACCAAACCAAACCAAACCAAACCAAACTGCCGACTTCACCAGGCAAGATTTATTCCTGGCGTTTTCCCGGGGGGCCAGCGGGGCTGGCAGCTGGCAGGGAGCAGAGCGTCCCTGCTGCCTCCAGCCCGGCAGCCTCCCTCTTTCCTGCAGCTGAGGAGCTCATCTCCCTCGCCCAAGGCGCTCCATCCTCCTCCAGATATTTTAGGCCCAGGTTTTGCAAGGAATGTTCAGGCGCTGAGCCCAAGCCGATGCGCTGAAGTCAGCAGGAGGCGAAGAGGGAAGAGGAAAGAGGGAAGAGAGAAGAAGGGAGAGTGCGTGGGGCTGGAGGCCCTGGAGGCGGCAGCAGCAGCTGAGGGATGGGATGGGATTGGATGGGATGGGATGGGATGGGATGGCATGGCATGGCATGGCATGGCATGGCATGGCATGGTGCTCCCTCTGCCTGGAGCTGGTTTAGCAGTGGGAAGGGCAGAGGATTGGAGCTGGAGGATGCCAGAAGTGCTCCCATCTCCCCCTGATTGGATCAATACCACATTCTGCCTCTCCTCTGTCTCCCCGCACTGTGCCAGGCCAGGCTGCACCAACGCTCTCCCTCCAGCATGTCATGGGGTTTGGAACGGGAAGGGGGATGCCCAACACTGTCAGTCCCTGTCACTGGGGAGGGGAAGGAGGTATTTTTGCCAGGGTGGTGTGTCCTCTGCAAGCACCTGCCCAGACCCACCTTAGCACCCAGGGTCTGCAAGCCAGCCTCATCCCTGTACATCAATCTTTGCCTGCACGCCAAACCCTCCCTGTGCACATCAATACTTGCTTCTCTACCAAACCCTGCCTGCAAACTAAACTCTGCCCATGCACACCAAACCCTGCCTTGTACACCAAATTACCTGCACAGCAAACCCTGCCAGCACACCAAGCTCTACCTGCACACCAAACCCTTCCTGAACACACCAAACCCTGTCCACACACCAAACCCTGTCCACACACCCTACCTGCACACCAAACCCTGCTGCACACACCAAATCCTATCCACACACCCTGTGTGCACACCAAACCCTTCCTGCACACCCCAAACCCTGCTGCACACACCAAACCTTGCTGCACACCCCAAACCCTTCCTGCACACCCCAAACCCTTCTGCACACCCCAAACCCTTCCTGCACACCCCAAACCCTGCTGCACACACCAAACCCTGCTGCACACACCAAATCCTATCCACACACCCTATGTGCACACCAAACCCTTCCTGCACGCCCCAAACCCTGCTGCACAGCCAACACTCCGACGCTGCCCATGCACGTGCCAACACCTCCCCCTCACCCTCCCCTTCCTGCTGCACCCCCTGACCCCCGGCCTCGCCCCAAACACCCTTCACCTGCCCCCCACCGGCACGGAGCATCACCCCCTGAGCCCGCAGCGCCGAGGGAGTCCCCGCACACGCCAGCCCTGTCACGGCCCCGCTGGCACGGCGCGGCCGGCGTGCTCCGACAGGTGAGCCCCCGGGGCAGCGTTCCTGCCTGGGCCGGCAACTGTCCCCACCGGGCAGCCGGTTTGCCGGCATGTTCCTTCCCAGCACGTCCCTCCCTCCTTCCTCCACATCCAGCCTCTCTCGGCCGGCGAAAGGGGGGAGCCGACAGATTTTAATGAGCTCCCCGGAGGCATCGCTCCGCACCCCCCATCCTCCCGCCTCTTCCCGCGCCCGGGAACCGATGCTCTGAAACACAACCCTCGGTGGCAAGCCTGGAAAAAAACCACAGGGCACATTTCCCCCCGCCTTTTCCCTTCCCTCCTCGCCTCCCCCAGCTTTTTTTTGCTCTCCTGCCGATGCCAAAGACCCAGCCGGGCTCTTGTGCTTTCACTCGCAGCTGCAGCTGCCGATTTTCGCTGTAAGCCCTTGTGCCTAGAAGGCCCAGAGCGAGGGATTCTGGGACGCGGTGATTGAAGACAGCACCAGCACGGAGACCATTGCTCAGACTTTCCCTGTCTGTCGCCCCAACGCTCAACCCACAGAGAGGGAGGGAAAAAAAAAAGAAAGAAAAAAGGAGGAAAAAAAAAAAAAAAAAAGAAAGATGGAGAAGGGAAAAAAAAAAACCCACCGGACTGGCGCTCGCCCCTTCCCACCCACGCCGTGAGCGCGCTCCGCTGTGCCAGCACTGAGCACCGGGCAGGCAGCATGGCATGGGGTGGGCCCCCAGCCCTGTGACACCCTGGTGAACTCCGAATCCAGCACCAAATCCCACCAGAAGTGCGCTGGATCCCTCCCACTGCTCAGCCCACTGTACATCACCCTAAAAACTCCCAGTGGGGAGCTAAGCACAGCCCGGTTATTTCCCTTTTGTGTTATTTTTAAGGAAAATAATAACAAGGCAGCTTTCGAGCCACTGTCTGCAGCACAAGGTGAATGCTGGGGTGTGGGTGCGAGGGGTGGTGACAAATGAGCACGATGCCAGGTCCTCGTGGGAAGCTGAACGCTCACCACAGCACTGGGGCTGCCAGGATGTGCCCCAGAGCCAAGCAAACCCCCTGGGAACAGTCACCATGTCCCCACTACACGCAGAACCCCCTGAGGAACAAGGTCCCCAGCACCCTGGGTGTCCAGGCATGCCTGGGAAGGTCCCACGGGCTCAAATCCCTGCCCTCCAGCAGCACGGGGCCAAGGCACGGCTCAGCATGTGCCCCGAGGCAGAGCGGGAACAGCTCCAGCCGGGATGGACGGATGGATGGACAGACAGACACGCGGTGGGGACAGAGGGAAGCAGGCTGTGACCCCAGGCACCCCTGTGCCGGCCAGAGGAGGGGGTGTGCTGAGCATCTCGTGGCCAGCTGAGCCCTCGCATCCCAAAACCCTCCCTCGGCATCAGCGGCTCCCCGAGGAGCGCACGGCGCATCCCAGCCCCGAAGTTCGGCGGGCAGTGGGGCGGGGAGGGGACGGCCGTGGGGGAGGACACACATCTGCGGCGCATTCAGGGGCCATCCCGCATCCGGGCAGCCCGGCCACAGCCCAGCATCCAGCCGGCCGGCCCCAGGGGGGGAACGCTGCCATATCACCAGGCAAAAATCCCCCCCACATCCCTCCCGCTCCTGTTACCGAGCCCGGAAGAAGGAAACAGCCCTCCCCACCGCTGCCCTGTTTACCAAGAGCTGGTTCCAAGCACTCGGGAGAATAGCAGGAGCATTTCAAGGCCCTGTTTCCACTCGGCTGACACACACTATTTATAGAAGCCCACAATTCTCCCAGAGCTTTCCTCGGGATCTCAGCAGAAATAGCCTGCCCCGGGTCTCTGCTGCCTCCTCTAAGGAGGCCAGGGCAGCGCCAGCCCCCCCAGGCTTCCCGTAACCTTCCATGGGCTTCCATGGCCTCTCCTCCGCCGGCCGCCCCGCTCCGGGGATGTCCTTGGCTACCCGCGGTGCCAGCCCCTCTCCCCCAGCCCAAATCCACCTCCTGCCCGGCCGTCTCCCGGCGGCGGCTCCGGCCGGTGCCCGGTGCCCGGTACCCGGTGCCCGCTGCCCGGTGCCCGGGAGGGAGCCGGGCTGGGGCCGGCGGGCTGGAGGGGGACACGCCAACAGCCGGGCCAAAGCCACCTCCCGCCTGACTGCATCGGAGCGCGCAGAGCCCCGGGGGACTCGCACCGGGGATGGAGTTGGCCTATTCAGGTTACAGAGACATGGCAGAGCGGAATTTGGCGCCGCGCCATCCCTTCTCCAGCCCCCCCCTCCGCCCTCCTCTTCCACCCCCCGCTCCCCACCACCACCACCACCCTCCCCTGCAAATTCCACAGCCCAGCAGGAGAAGCCAGTGTAAGGGGACACCTGGGGGGGCGAGGAAAGGGGGAGAGGCTTGGGAGGGGGGCCTCTATTCCGACCACGGGGCCCCGATTTGGACCACGCGCCCCCGACTCAGAGCACGCCGGCAGCAGGGTGGGAAGGAGAGCGGGGCAGGATCCGTGCCCGGCGCCCCGGGGGTTCGCCTCTGCTCTCTGTCACGCCAGGATAAATCTGGAGTGACTCCACGGCGCGCTGTGGCACACAATGAGCTCACCCCGCTGCTTTTGGGGGGCTCTGCTGGCGGCCGCGGGCTGGGTGCACGAGGCCACCTGGCCGTGGGCACGGCCACGTCGTCCCCCCAGCACACAAACAAGCGGGGACTCAGGTGTCTCCACCTGCGTCGGCCTTGGGGACATCAAACACAGAGGGGCTGGCGTCAGCGTGACCCCGTGGGGTGACTCCAGCCCCCGCCAAAGCCACCGCGGTCCCCCGTGGTCCCTGTCGCAAGCACCGAGGGGCCGCGCGGGGGGGGGGGGGGGGTAAATCAGCTGATCGATAAAAACAAATCAGAGGGGGGATGACAGGCACGGGAGTAACAACCGCTCGGCGAGCCCCGCGCCGCGGACCACGCAACTTCACCGACGGGGCTGGGGGAGCCTCCCGCACGCCCCTCGCCCCGCAGCCTCCCGGGGGTGCCCCCGCGGGGCAGCCGCCGCTCCCCCGAGCCGGCCTGCCGGGGGAGGGGGCGGCAGGCTGTGCCCCGGGGGGTCCCCGTGCTCTCCGGGGAGCCCCCCTCGCCCCCCGCGCCGCTGACAGGCTCTGCCTTCTAGTGGCCGGAGCCGGCTCTGACAGCTGTCACTCACCGCTCGCACCCGGGGGGGCACAGCCGGGGGGTGTCCGGGGGGAGGCGGCCGAACTGGCGGCGATGGCAGCCCCCGCGCCTTGGGGGGCTCGCCCCGGGACCCCGCGCCCGCACGCCCCTCCCCACCACAAGTGCCATTAAACTCCGGCAATTTGGCACCAACTCGCCGCGCAACTTCAGCGGAGGGGACGGCGCGGGGGGGGGACACATGCACGCGACACGCCGCCTCCTGCCCCCCCCCCCGCTCTGCCCAAAGGGGGTGTCCCGCGTGTCCTCCCCCCCTCCCAGCCCCACACAAAGGCGGGGGTCCCCGGTACTCACCCGCCGGCTCCTGCGCTCCGCGCCCCTCGGAGCCCGCCCGCTTGGGGAGGCTCCTGCCGCCCGCCGGGGCTGCGTCCTGACCGGCCGCGGGGGTCCCGGAGCCCTCGGCACCGCTCGCCACCTTCAACGAGAGCATTTCCAGCGCCTCCTGCTCACATTCTCCCCAGGCAACTCCGCTCCTGCCAGCCCGCCCCCTCCTCCGTCCCCTGCCTGCTCTTTCCTCCTTCCCTCTCCCCCCCTCCACCCCTCTATTTTATTTTTTCCGGGATTTTCTCTCCCCTCTACCGCTTAGCTTTTTTTTTTCCCCCTTTTTTTCCTTTTTTTTTTCTCCCCCTTTTTTTCACCTTTTTTTCCCCCTTTTTTTCCTCCTCTTTTTTTTCTCCCCCCCCCCTTCGCCTCTCACACACACACAAAAGGCAGCGGAGCGGGAGGCGGAGGGGAACCGACCTCCCCTCTGCGCCTCCGCCGCTCGCCGCCTGCGGAAAGCAAAGAAAGACACAGCGCAGCAGAGCCCTGGCTTGCCGCTGCCTCCCCCCTTCCTCCTCCTCCTCCTCCTCCTCCCTCCTCCTCCTTTTTTTTTTTTTTTTTTTTTTTTTTTTTTTTTTTTAGTCAAAAGCTCTATCTGAGTCCTGGCAATCTCCCTGCTGTTTGCTAACACCCTGCTCCTCCGATTTTTCGCTGTCCCCTCTTGGCCATGCGATAAAGGGAATGCCAGGAGGAAAGGTGGTGAGCAAGGCCCCTCGGGACAGTGGTGGCAGGGCAGGGAGCTGCCTCCCAACTTCCCGAGCACCTCGTAACCCCCCTCCCCACCGCTCCGTGGAGCATCCCCCCAGCACCAAGTCGCCGTCGCTGTTAATGTTCCCGGAGCTGGGTAGATACAATATAATTAAAGTAGATAATACCAGTGATGTTTGTTATGACATCGTGGTTTTGTGAGTGACGAGTGAAGGGTTAACTCCAGGGAATTGGGAATATTGCTTGGCTGCTAATAACACGTGAGTCATCGATGGAATAACACATGGGTGCAGGGAGAGACACAGCACCTGGCTGTACAGCAGCCCTCTCTCTGCCTCGCCTGCGCGGGGCACGCTGGGGTTTCACGCCTGCTTTTGGATCAACAGGCAGCGAGGAAGGCATCTGAATTCCAGATACACACTGCTCACCCCAGCCTCACTGCCAAACTGGGATGAACTGGTGAGCTGGGGTCACGCTGGAGAGCTGCCTTCCAGCTGGGACCGATTGCAGCTGGAGAGGTGTCAGCTCCGTCCCCTCCTGCCCCCAGCAGGGTCAGCGGGCTGGGTTTGGGGCTGGCTGGGCTCTGCACAGCCTGGCGAGGATGGGGAGCAGGCTGCACTGCTCCTGGGAGCGGAGCAGAGTGCGGGCCTGGGCTCCAGCCCGGTCAGCAGAGGAATCTGCACACGCAGACAGGATCGCTGCAATTGCTGGTGGCTGAGTGAGCAACTTTGCAGGCTTCTCGTCCCCTCGCCCTGAATGTCAGCTTTGAATTTTCTTGCTATTTTTAGGGATGGTTCAAAAAAAAAAAAAAACCAAAAAAAAACCACCGAGGAGTATCCCCTCCCTTCCCTCTTTGCAGGGCTCTGTGCCCCATGAATATTGCAGGGCTGTGGATTGCTGTACCTGTGCAAGGATGGGGGAGAGGGACGGGGCAGGGAAGAGAGAGAGGTCATGCAAAACCCATGACATTGCAAGCAGAACGGGTTAGAATGTAAAAGATTTATTAATTTAATCCAAAGCATTAAAAGGTCATGTATTAATCAAAGAGATGCTTAAAACTGTCAAAGTCCTTTGTCAGGTTTGAAGTGCATCTCTATAGTTATCATAAAATATATATACCAGTCTGGCACGGAGCCCCGGGCAGGGCTGGGGGAGGATGAGGAGTTAAATGAGGTGTTTGCAGTGGGATGGACCCCCCCACCTGGCCCTGCCAGACTCCCGTGGGTGCCCAGCACCCCCACACGGAGCTGGGTGCCCTGTGGGTCACCCTGCTTGTCCCCAGGCTGGGTCTGACCCCTCTCACGTCAGCCTCGTGCCGTGTGCTGCTTTGGGGGCGTGTTTGGAGTCTGACTTTGGGGTAGAGAGGTTTTGGGAGCGGGTCCCCCACTTGTCCCCGTGGGCAAGGGTGGCTCTGGCCGTGGCCGTGGGCACTGGGCGAGCTGTGCCCACGCCACTCGTGTCACAGCTCCGAGGCTCAGCCCTGCCGGGATTTCAGCCCAGCTGGGGCGGGGGGAGGCGGGGGCGGCTCCCGGGGCCACCCGGGTCAGCCGGGCGCTGTCCCCGCCGAGTGCTGTGTCAGCAGCGGTGGCGTGGGCTTACGCTACCATCTAGCGGCTGCTCCGCCACCGCTGTCCCCGCTCCGCCCGCGTCCCCCGAGCCGCCCCCTGCCCACCGCCAGGGCCAGCGGCTGCCCGGGCTCGGCCCCGGGGGGCTGCGGCTGCCTGGGCTGGGCTGGGCTGGAGGGTGGCAGCTGTCACCCCGAAAGCCACCAGCCCCCCGGGGCGGGAACAGGGGGTCGGGAGGCAGTGGGGTGCTGTGGGGAGAGCTGGGGGCACGGGGCCAGAGGGTGAGGAGGCAGAGGAAGGTGTTTGATGCTTTGCTGGGATGCAGGAGCTGCCGTTGTGGGGAGCACAGTCCAGACATGGGGTTTGGGGGGGTCGGGGGGCTTCCTGCCCCTCCAATGTCTGCGGAGAGTTGTGGCCAGCCAGGTTTTGTCTCCATAAAGGTAACTGCGGCAGAAAAGCCCAATTCATCCCCGAATTCCAGCACCGGGCTGCCCTGGAGCAGCAGCAAAACCATTCCCGATTTCTCCCAGTAAAACCATTTCCGAGCAGCCCCGTGGCCAGCAGAGCAGGGCTCCCCTGTGCCCCCTCCCCCTCGCCTGGGTTTGCCCTGTCACCCGACCATTCCACGCCCAGAAAACCTCCGTCCCCAGTCCTGCTGCTCCCCCACAGACCGCTGTCACGGATGCTGCTGCTGTCAGTGCACAGCTCTTCCCAATTATCCGTTGTTTTTCCGTGGAAAAGGGTGTCCCCTCACAGTGACTGGTGCTGAGCTGCTGGGTGACTGCAGATAAACCCATCTGTGCCTCAGTTTCCCCTCTGAGGGGACGGTGCCTGCAGGCCTGGACCGGCAGGCTCAAGCCTGGTCAGGTCCAAGCCCACATTTTTGGCCATTTTCCACTGTTGTCTGGCCAGCGCTGCCGCGGAGACGGCTCCGCTCCAGCCCCGGGGCTCTGCGGGCTCTGCCAGCCCCTGGGGAGCGGGGCCGGGGGGCACAGGGACGAACCCCCGCCCTGCTGCGGGTGGGGACGGCTCCTTGCCGGTCACGGGGGTCCCCACAGCCCCGGGGGCTCGGGGGTGGCAGTGCGAGTGCCAGGCTCTGCAGCGCCGGCCATCTGCGGCATCCTCACGCCTGTGCCCCGGCACCGGGGGGCTCGCTGGCTCCGGACCCCCGGCAGAGCCACCCGGGCTGGGCACGGCGTGCGGGCACCGCGGGGGCACCGCGGGCATGGGGGAACCGGGGCATCGGGGCAGCTGGGGCGCTGGGCTGACTCTCGGGGCCGGGCAGGGCTGGCTGGGCAGGGCTGGGCTGGGCTGGGCTGGGCTGGGCTGGGCTGGGCCGGGCAGGGCAGGGCTGCTGGGCTGCTGAGCTGCTGAGCTGCTCTCCCCCCTCGGGAGCTGCTGCAGCTGCAGCGGGGCTGCAGGGACCAGCCAGCCGGGGGGGAAGGGGCCAGAGCACAGCCCCCCCCAGCTCTCAGCTTTGCTCTTCCCTCCGAGCCCCCAGCGCAGGCTCTGAAGCAAACACAAGCCTGCAGCACCTTTGCAGGGGTCCTCACTTCCTTCCCCACCTCCCGGGCCCTGCTGGGAGCTGCAGGAGCTCTGTGAAGAGCAATCCCGGGCGCGGGGGCCGGCTATGCCCACCCACAGTCGCCCTCCACCCCTGATCAATAGCTCTCAGCATTAGCAGAAAATCGATGCCCCTCCCCTGCCCAGCCTGTGGTCACCCCCTGCACAATCCTCTCAGCCCCTCACCCCTCCCGCGGGCACTGGGAGAGGGGGAGCACGGCAGGAGGGGACCAGGACGGGGGTCCCCCCCTCAGCCCCTTCACACAGGTCCCTGCAATCTCGGCCCCACATCCCCAAGAGCTTTCACAGGAGCAAAATGGGGACACGCTCTGCTGACATGGCCACGGCTGCACAGGGGTTACCCTGGCACATCCTCACTGACCCCCCCGCCACGGGCACTGCTGGGGACAAGGGGCCTTGCCTGGGGACGTGGAAGGGTGGCATCATTTCCACCAGGGAATGGTGGGATCGGCCCCTCTGAAGGCGTGAGCAGGCAGGGATAGGCAGGAAAGGGAAGGAACAGGGCAGGGACGGCAGGAACAGGGATGGAGCTGGGGCTGGCACAGCTGCAGCTCAGCACACCAGAAGCACCTCTCAGTCCATTGCTCCCTGGATGGGGTTGGGGTCCCCATGGCCCCCCAGGCCAGCCCTGCTCTCTGAAACGTCCAGCTGCCATTAAACAGGGACTTTAATTACCGGGGATGGATCAGACCCTGCCCAGCACCAGTGGGTACGGACGGAGCACTCCAACCCTGCCTCGTCCCAGGGTCGTGCCTGGGTTTGGGCTGGGGTGCTCCCCTTGTCTGAAGGCTTTTTGTCCTCCTCAGTGGTGGAGGGGGACAGCACACGCCTCCCCCCAGTGTCCCCGTGGTTGTGGGGACAAGGGACACATTGTGTGGTGAGATGTGTGTGCCCCACCCAGAGGGAGAGGATTTGGGGTGCTGGGTGAGTGCCAGAGCCTGTGTCTGCCAAATACCAGGGAATGGCAGTGCCAGTGCCACTGTCGTGGGGTGTCCCTGCCTGTGTCCCTCAGGGCCCAGCCCCAGGCATGGGGAGGCCAGAGATGATGGGCACAGCCTGGCACCAGGGATGGGCACAATGAGGCACCAGGGATGGGCACAGCCTGGCACCAGGGGTGGGCACAGCCTGGCACCAGGGCTGTGCCTGGGGCTGCCTGGTGCCAACCACGGCCTCTCCTGTCCCTGCCACCCAAGCTGCTCTGTCCCCCAGCCCCGGGCAGCCTGCCACCCTGCCTGGCTGGGGCCTGGCCCTTCCCCAGGGAATTGTCCCTGGGATGGGGAGCAGGGGCACAGCCAGCCCTGCCCACTCCCACCGCGGGGACCGAATGCCCTCGTAGGAGCTGGGGTGAAGCAGGAGCTGTGAGGATGCCTGGTGGTACCCAGGGATGGTGCCATGTCCCCACAGCCCCTGGTGTGTCCCCACACACCTCAGCATGTCCCCACAGCCCCTGGTGTGTCCCCACACACCTCAGCATGTCCCCACAGCCCCTGGTATGTCCCCAAACACCTCAGCATGTCCCCACAGCCCCTGGTGTGTCCCCAGTCCCAGCGGCATTGGCCCCCTGCCCCCCTCCCCACAAGCCCAGCATTTTCCCCATAGCCTGAGCCCCCTGAGTGGGGTGGGGGCCAGTCCCTCCCTCCCATCAGTGCTGAGGAATTCATTACCGGCACAGCTGGGCCCTGCTGGGGAGGCCAAGATACAAGGAAAATTAACCTCTTCCTCCCCAGCCTGCCAGCACAGGACCCCTCCCCGTCACAGCTGGCAGGAAGGGACAGTCCCCTGGTGGGGAGTGCTGGGGGGCTGCAGGGTGCTCTGCACGGGGGGGCAGCTTTGCAAAGCCCAGTGCTTCCCAACCCGGCGTTTCCAGGCTTTTACTCCCAAGGGAGGTTGGTGTGTCCCCTCCCCACATGGCCCCGGGGGCAGGGGGGATTTTCTCTGCTCACCCCCTTGGAGGAGGCCCCCAAACCTGTGCCCTGGGGCTGGAGGGGGTGAGGGGGCATCACTCAGTCCTGGCCTGGCTGAACTTGGAGCCCCCTCAGTGTTGCCCCCCAGCTCTAAGCACCCCCAGTGCTTTTGCCCACCTTGGCAGCTCCTTTCTCGTGGGGTGGGGCAGGGGCAGACGGACCCGGCTGCCCCCTCTTTGTTAGAAAGGTTTTATTTCTCTGTATTTACAGACTTCATAAAAAAAATAAACAACAAATCCCTCCCCTGCCCTTCCCTGCCCCATGGCACTGCCCACCCAGCCCTGCCCGGGGGGCGCGGGGGCGTTACTGGCACAGGACGGGGACCCCACTCAGAACGGGGGTGATGGGGGGGCAGCGGGCGGGGGGCACGCTCCATGCCCACTGGCACGCCTCCCCCCAGTTCATTCCTGCTGCAGGGGCAGGGCCGGGCTGCAGCCCCCAGGGCTGCGGGGCTGCGGAGCCCATCCCGTACCCTCGTCCTGCCCCCCCGGGCAGAGCTGCCCCAGCCTGCCTGCACCCCCCGGGACCCCCACAGCAGCACCCCGGGGCAAGAGGGGTGGGTGTTTGGCTTTCAGGACTCGGCTCTGCGAAAGCAAGAGGGGGACAAGGGGGTCCCCCAAGTACTGGGGTCCTTGGTGGGGGCAATGGCTGCTTGGGGGAGGCATCATAGAAAATCTTATAAATTAAAGGAGGTACAAAGGGAGGGAAGGTTGGGATGACCTCCCACAGGTCAGTGCCAGGATTTTGGGGGGCTGGACCCCACCCAGCTGTGCTCCCAGAAGAGATTGGGGCTGGCATGGGGAGCTCCCCCCAAGCCCTCTGCTACTCTGTGGGTCTGGGGGTGTCTGGGGTGTTCATGGGGGTCCCCACAGTCCCCCCTGCAGCCAAAGCCCCTCTCAGGATCAAAGCTGGGTGTGAAGGCAATAAAGGGAGTGGGGGAAGGGGGCTGGGGCACACAGTTTTGTTTTCTCTCTGAGTCCAGCATCCTTGTGCAAAGCCCTGTGTCCGCCCTGGGCACCCTGAGCACCCCCCAAAAGGCATTTTGGGGGGCAGAGACAAAGGAAGCAACCACCTCTAAAGAAAAAAAGAGATTCACCCCAAAGCCAGCCCAGAGCTTCCTGGGAGTGCCAGCCCCGGGTCACTGGTTGTCCCCGGGCTGGTACTGGGGCTCGGTGGCAGTGAAATAGTCCTCGAGGAAGGACTGGAGGTACTCGAAGGTGGGGCGCTCCTCGGGCTCCCTCTTCCAGCACTGCACCATCAGCTCGTGCAGGGAAGGGGGGCAGCTCCCCGGGCACTGCATGCGGTACCCCCGCTCCACCTGCTCCAGCACCTCTCGGTTGTTCATCCCTGCGTGACAAGGACCCTCCTGCTCAGTGGCAGCACCCCCTGGCACGAGCCACTGGGGAAACTGAGGCACACAGTGGCATTGCCCCGCGGTTTGGGTAGGAGCCCAGTTCAGCATTGGTCCCTCCGATGGGGAAACTGAGGCACGGGAGAAGCCTTGCCGAGGAGGTCAGCCCCGGTCTGTGCCCTGCCCAGCCCACCCCGGGGGTGCCCCTGCCCCAGCGGGCCATACCTGGGTAGGGCACGCGGCCTTTGGTCACCAGCTCCGTCAGGAGGATGCCAAAGGACCAGACGTCCGACTTGATGGTGAACCTCCCAAAAAGCGCAGCCTCCGGAGCAGTCCACTTGATGGGGAACTTGGCACCTGCAATGGGACACAGGTGAGCCATGCTCGGGGCTGCCCCTGCACCTGGAGTGGCCTGCACCTGGTGCAGCCACCTCTGGGGACAGCCCAGCCCTGGGACACCCTGCACCTGAGGCACCGTCACCTGAGCCACCCCGTGCTGGGGGTGACCTGCACTGGGGCACCCTGAACGGGGGGCACCCTGAACGAGGGGCACCCTGAATGGGGGGCACCCTGCACTGGGGCACCCAGCACCCACGACACCTCTGCCTGGGGCAGCTCACACATGGGACACCCAGCACCCAAGGCACCCTGCACTGGGGACACTCTGCACGTCAGGTACCATTACCTGGGACATCCATCAACCAAAATACCCACACAAAATGCCACACTGTGCCCATCCCTGGCACCTGTCTGCTGGGGGCACCCATTCCCTGGGACACCCATCCTCTGGGACACCCATTCCCTGGGACACCCATTCCTTGGGGTACCCATTCCCTGGGACACCCATTCCCTGGGACACCCATCCTCTGGGGCACCCATACCCTGGGGTGATCCAAGGTATCCATCACCTAAAGCACCCACAAATTTGGGGTGTCCATCACCCACCCTGCCGCGCCGTGTACTCGTCATCCTCGATGAGGCGAGCGAGGCCGAAGTCAGCGATCTTGCACACCAGGTTGTCTCCCACCAGGATGTTGGCAGCGCGGAGATCCCGGTGGATGTAGTTCATCCTCTCGATGTACGCCATGCCCGCCGCAATCTGAGGGGGACGGGGCGGTGAAGAACCCCCAGACACCCCCGGGGTGAGCCCCCACCCTGCAGCAGCCCCCCAGTACCTGGGCAGCCATGTCCACCAGCTGGGGCAGCTTCAGGTAGCGACCGTCCCCATCCTTCAGGAAATCCAGCAGGCTGCCTGCAGGCAGAGGGAGTCGCCGTCAGAGACCCCCAAAGCCCAAGGGTGCCCTCCCCCCCGAGCCCTCGTGCCCAGGCAGGTGCCCGCGCTCACCCTGGCTCATGAACTCGGTGACGATGTAGATGGGCTCCTCCGACACCACGGCGTAGAGCTGCACCAGCTTGTCGTGCCGCAGCCGCTTCATGATCTGAGCCTCCTCCAGGAAGGCCTCAGGGGACATGGTCCCGGGCTTCAGCGTCTTCACTGCCACCTTCGTGGTGCCATTCCACGTCCCTGGGTTGGGGACACAGAGTCACCACGAGCCCAGGGGACAGCCAGCCCAGCAGAGAGGGCTGCGTGGAGGGAGAAGTGTGTGGTGCATGCTCGCGTGCTTGTGTGGATGGATGGATGGATGGATGGATGGATGGATGGATAAGGAATCAGGGCAGGGCAAGGAAGGGATCCCTGGGCAGGGATTGTGATCCCACTGCACCCCACCCAGGACAAGGAGTTCCCCTCACCCCATTCCCAAACCCTTCATGGATTCTGTGCCAAGTTTCAATCTCCCCCACACCAGCGGGCACCACCTGGCACCCTGTGATGCTCCCTGCCAGGACAGAGGGAAGCTTCTGCTGCCGGCTGTGCTCCCCCACCCCGGCCGGCCGGGCCAGCCTTACCCATCCACACGTCTCCAAAACATCCCATGCCAAGTTTCTTGTCCAGGGTGACGGATTCCCGTGCTATCTCCCAGGCATCCTTAGCTAATCCCAGGGTCTGGGGCTTCACAGCAGGGCACGGGTGGGTGAGCAGATGGCACAACCCGTCATTGTACTCTGTGGGGCATGGGGGGCAGGCAGGGAAGAGGAGGGAGGGGATGTGATGGGATGAAGGCAGCATGCATGAGTGGAGGAAGCAAGCAATGCCAGAGGAAGAGGATGACGAAGGTGGGACCCCCTGGCCTGGTCCTGTGGTCTCATCTGCAGGGGGGTCTGCCTGGCCACGCAGAGGTGACATGGGGCATCCTGGGGAACCCGTTGTGAGCCCAGGGCAGGACATGGGATAATTCCTCATGCCAGCAAATCGGTGTCGCTCAGCCTGTCCCGGCAGGCACGAGCTTTTCCCAGTGGGGCACCAGGCCTGGGGGTACCCCCATGTCCCCCCTGCCTCTTGCCCTGGCTTGCCCACCAGGCCCTACCCATCCAGACTTCCCCGAACTGCCCATTTCCCAGCTTCTTGAGGAGCTGGAGGGACTCTCGGGGGATCTCCCACACGTCTTTGGTTTTGACTGAGAGGTCGGCCAGTTTGGGGGTTCCCTTGTGGCACGGCACAGCCAGGCGGCAGCACAGCCCCGCCGCCCGCTCTGCAGCACGGGAGCAGGGCACAGAGTCAGTGTGGGCACGGGCCCCCGCCCTCTGCTCCCCTCCCAGCACCCCAGACATCACCACCACCGCTCCTGCACCACCCAGTCACCCCCAAGACACAAATGAACCCCCCTCCACCTGCCCCAGGGACAGCTCTGCACCCCCCCGGCCGGGCGGGACCCCCAGTCCCCCAGCTGCACCCAGGGAATGGAAAAGTCCCCCCACCCCCAGAGACAACAGGAACTCCCTGCACCCTGGGCATGGAAAAGGGGGGACTCTCAGGAGCCCCCTAATGCCACCAAGGGAACAGCCCCCTCCTTCCCCAGGTCAGCCCAGTCTCTTACCAAAGGGTCTTCTGAGCATTCCCTACCCCTCCTATTGCCCCCCCTTGCGCCCCCCACCCCACCCTACCTATGTAGTGCTGGACCAGCTGCTGGACGGTGCTGAACTGGGCACGGGTGGTGATGTAGTACCCCCCGCTGTCCAGTTTCCGGATCTTATAGTGCTTCACGTGGTCCCCCTTGGCCTCATCCCAGTCCCGGATGGAGAGGGAGTAGGCACCTGTGGGGATACGGGTCAGGGAGAGACGTGGGGCACACCCCTGGTGTCCCCACCCCGTCGCTGTACCTTTGGTGGTCTCGCTCTCCCGGATGAGGAAGGTGCCTCTGGAGTTGCCGTGGCACAGGAGCTGCCGCTCCGCATCTTTGCGCCCGATCTTCCCGAAGTACCACCTGCCACGGGACGGGCTCAGCGCCAGGGAGGCACCAGAGGGGACCACGGAAGCCCCACGGCAGCACTGCCGGGGCTCGCAGGGCACCCGGGCCCGAGGCAGGTGGGGTTGGGGTGTGTCTCCGTCCCTTTTCCCTGCTACTCACTCTTCTGCCTGGATGGAGTCCACAGGGGCCACGTAGTTGCTGGGGATGTAGCCGGTGGCTCCCGAGCTCAGCGACCTGGCCTCCCACCAGTCCCCCTCCCTGGGCAGGGAACAGAGAAGGTGGAGGAGGAGGGACAGACAGACAGACCCACCGTGTGCCTCCTCACCCTGCACGGACCCTGCTCTCCCCACCCATCCCTGCTGAGACCACTCAACTCACGACACGTGGCCCTGGTGCTGTGAGGCAGCCCAGACACAGCTTGGGTCCCCAGGCTGGGTCCTGCGGGGGCTGCCCAGGGCACAAAGGCACCTCCCCGGGGTGGCATGTGGGGGCTGGGGGTGGCAGGAGGCCCGGGGGAGGCTCACGTGTTGTTGATGATGTGGAACTTCTCCCCTTTCTGGAACGTCAAGTCATCCTCCGTCCTGGCCTCGTAGTCGTACAGGGCGATGAAGAGTGTCACCCCCCCGCCTGTGGCACACGAGGGACCACGGTGAGCCCGGAGCGGGCAGCCCAGGGGTGTGGCTGGTCACCTCCTCGCCCTCGAGCCGCCCTGCTGACCTGAGATGCCCCCGCTCCGCGCTGGCAGCGCGCTGGAGGTGAAGCCCCCCGGCTCCGGGGCCGCGGGCACGGCTGGCCCCTGGAAGTTGTTGAAGTCGGGGATGCGGGTGAAGATGGCCCCTGGCTGCGTGGGGTCGGGGTCGTACTGGGAGGCAGGGGGCTGGAGGGAGCCCCCCTCGCCCCCTGCCTGCCCTTTGCCAGCCCCCCTCTCTTTGCAGGGCACGCAGCCCATCCTGGGCACCGCCTGTGGGACAGAGGGTCCGTGAGCCCCGCGCCCCCCTGGCAGGGGGCACACGTGGCCACCAATGCCCGCATGGGGACGGGCACTGGGGTGCACCCTGCCACCCCCCAGCTCAGCACACGGACGGCAGGGGGACGCTGGGGTCCCCGTGGGCACTGCCGGTGGCACTGCTGCAAGGAGGGCTCTGCTGCCCGGGGACCCCACGTGCCCCTGGCACCCCGGGGTGCTCCACGGCGGCCCCACTCACTGCGACGGCTCCTCAGGTCACTCCAGCTGCTCCATGTCACTCCAGGGAGGAGAAGAGTCACCTGTGGACACCAGGGAGGGATCAGGTGGGGGCAACAGCCTTGCATGGGCTCAAACGCCCTTGCCGTGGGCTGTAACACCCCTCCATGGGATAAAATACCCCTGCACAGGCTGCAACATCTCTGCACATGCTGAAACACTTCTGCCAAAGGCTAAAATACCCCTGAAGATCTTGAAACACCCCATAACAGGATGCAACACCCCTGCCATGGGCTACAACACCTCTACACGGGCTGCAACACCAACCACATGGGCTGCAACACCACTTGCATGGCTGTAACACCCTGCATGAGCCACAACACCCCTGCACGGACCAAAGCACCCGTGCACAGGCTGTAACACCCCTGCATGAGCCACAACACCCCTGCATGGGATACAACACCCCTTCCCAGGCTGCAACCCCCCTGCATGAGCTAAAACGATCTGCATGATCTGCAACACCCCCACGAAGCTGCAACATTCCTCCGAGGGCTGCAACACCCCGGTGTGGGCTGAAACCACATCCTCAAGTGGGTTTTTCTCTCACTGTGTCCTCACCACACTGTTCACATCCCTTCAGGGCAGCTGAAGGGGAGCCAGACCCGGTGGGAAGGAGCCCCCAAAGGGTCCCCATCCCCACACCCTCTGCTTGCTGGGGAGTGGGTGTTTTGGGGAGCAAGGTCCCCAAGGTCACATCGCTGTGGTCAGCACAGGCTCTTCCAGCCACATGTGGTGAGAAGGTGTCACAGAGGAGGACGAGGAGGAGGAGGAAATCAGGCCTCTCTTGCCGTGGCTCTATGGAGAGTCCATCCCCAGCCCTGTTATTGCCCTGCTGCTGGGCAAACACCCACACCAGCCTGCCCAGTGTGCAGCGGGCACAGCACTCCAGTCTGCAGCATGCCTCTGTCTGCAGCTGAGAGAGGGAAGGAGAGGAAGGTGCCCTGCCCTCTGCACTCCAGTGAGCAGGAGGAGACAAAGGTTTGGGGTGGGTGAGATGTTTCAGGCAGATCTTCCCAATCATGGTTATTGATTCCCTTTCCTCTCTCTCAGCAGGGCTGGAAAGAGCCCAGCTCTCCCCTTCCATCTCTGCTTTCCACACTGGTGGTGTGGCAAGGCTGCAGCCGTTGCTGACAGGGCAGCGTTGCCAAATCTGAGGAAACTCGGCCCGTTGGGGGTTTTATTCCTTATGATAATTAGTGGCTATTTAAACTGATGGACAACCCTGGCTCTCACAAACCCTGTCCCCCCTGGGTGGGAATCACCCCCCCCACCACATTCAGAAACTTCCCATTTTGCTGAATTTCAGCACTGATCAAGCAGTGGAGCTGCCACAGGTGCCAGCAGGGACAGGGATGGCAAGGGGCATCTTCCAGGCAAGCAGAACCCCCCTGTACCACAGCATCAAGGGTTCAGGTGATGTGCAGCAGCATTGCACCCAGGCTTCCCCTTCCCAAGAGCCCCTGAGCTCACTGCAGGGGGGCCCAGAGCCATCCCCTCACGCTGTCCACGGGAAGGGGACCCAGCTGGTGCCGTGGCCGATGGCTGCACGGTGGTGTCTGGCTCCAGCTCTCCCAAAAAGGAGCTGCTTGGAGCCGGGGAGCAGATGGCAGCTGAGCCCTCCCCGCCCTGGCTCCCCCGGCAGCAGCCCCGGCCGAGCTGCCAGGTCCCGCCCGCGCTGAGCCCCGGCCAAACCTCACCCCTGTCCCGCCGGGCATGGCTGGGCACGGAGCAGCCGCGTCCCTGGCTGCCCATCCATCTGTTCCCCAGGCCCCTGGGACACGGGGCAGCTCAGCCCCATGCCCAGCTGCTAGACAGGGCACAATAGCCCTTGCACGCCCAATTGTCACCCCACGTGTCACCCGCAGTGCTGAGCTACCCCTGGGCTCACCTCCATCCCCTGCATCCTCTCCCCTCATGGAATAACAGCATGGAGAAGTCAGGCTCTGGGGGCTGCAGCCCCGTGGAGCCATGTGGGGGTGCTGGGAATGGCACACCCCGTGCCATGGGGACAGGCCATGGTGGCATTTGCCAGGCTGAGGGGGCCACGCGGCCCTGGGCAGGAGTGCTGCCAGAGGAACTCACACAGCAGCTCGGCAGAGGGAAGAGGAAGCAGCAGGAGCACGGTGTGGGGTGGGGGGAGGAAGAGGATGGTGCTGTGGCCAACAATGGGCCACAGGACTGGCAGGACTGGCAGGATGGTGACAGCTGGGAGGGTCAGGCAGGGATGGCAGCAGGCTCAGCCCCCTGGGTGTCCTGGATCCCTCCATGCCTTGTCCCACACTGTCATCCTGCACTGCTCCGTGGTGACCCGGCTCCTGCTCCCTGGGAAGAGGAACCGAGAGGGCTGCACAGCCCAGCTGGTGCCACCGAGGTTCTTCTGTCTCCCCGTGGCTCTGGGGCTCCCCGGTCCCAGCAGGAAAGCAGGCATGAGGCAGAAGGGGAAAGTGGCTCATTAGGACACAGGACCTGGAGCTGTGTCACCGTCCCACGCCCAGGACCCCACAGACCTGGGGAGGGGACAGGAGGCCACATCTGCCTGCCCCATCTGCTCCTAGTTCCAGCTCTGTGGCAGGTGGTGGCATGCCCCTTCCCCACTGCCCCCAGCCCCAAGGCCACCCCAATGACAGCTGGAGATGGAGCCCTGCTCCAGCTCTCCCAGTTCACCCAGTGCCTGCTGAGTCCCCCGTGGCTCCCAGTGGGAGCAGTTCCTCCAGGTGCATGGGGGGAAGACACCCCACACCCTGCATGCCCACAAGCAGGGCTATTCCCTGGGACGAAAATTGAAGGACTTGCCAACGTCCCAAAGTGATCTTCTCTGCAAGCCCACCTGTCAGCCACCAGGCCCGGGACAGAGGGGTCCCCTTGTCCCCTCCCTGGCACAAGATGCTGGGCAGGGAGGGAGCCCCCCCTTCCCCAGCCTTGCAGCCCCATCGCTGGCTGGGAAAGCAGGATTTCCGCTGGAAGAAGAGCAATTCCCGGATCCAAGGGGCTGCAGGGGCGGAGGGAGGGAGCCAGCCAGGGCTCCAAATACAATGTCCCGGGAGGAGCGGGGTGGGGAGGGAATTGTGCAGGGCAGGAAGCAGCGAGTTCCTGTCCCTCCTTGGGACACACCAAGGATCAGGGACGAAGCAGAGCTGCAGGGACCGGGGGGAGCATCCGCTCCGGCCAGGGCCTGAGCCCCTGCGGCTCCCCCAGCCTCAGCCTCGGGGGGCTCAGCCTGCAGCATCGCCCCGGAGCGCTGGCTGGGCTGGGACCCCACGGGCACCGGCAGGGACGGAGGGCACAGGTGTGTGCGTGTCCCCAGGGTGTCCTGTCCCCTGCCCAGCCGGCGGCTCCGGCACGGTGAGGGCACCATGTGCTCCGCCGGCTCCCCGACGCGGTGTCAGCACCAGGTAGCGCCGGGATGGTGGCTGCAGCTGCTGGGTGCCCCCAGATCTTCACACGCAGCCCCCGCTGACCTGCTGTCCCCCAGGATGGCGAGGACGGGGGTCTCCTCCCACCCTCGGGCATTTCCCAGGGAAGCAGCGAGGGCACAGTGAGAGCAGCCCCCCAGCAGACCCCGCCAGTGTCGCGGGACTCTGTCCCCACAGCTCAGCGGCCGCCTCACCCGGGACCCAGAGCCACCCACACACGGAGGGGGCATCTCTCAGCAAGGGGATGAGACCCCCCCGCTGTCACAGGGCTGAGCCCCCCACCCTGCCCACACAGCCACACATACCTCCTGCCGTCCGCGCTCCTGCTCCGGCTGGCATGGACCCCTGGCAGCCGGGACCACCGGGGCAGCCCCGCTGCGGCCAGCGCCGGGGGTGCCGGGGCGGCAGCCGTGGGAGAGCGGGAGCGCCCGGCCCTGAGCTTCCCCTGTCTCTCCGGCGGCTCTGGCAGCCGAGCAAGAGCTTCCCCTCCCCTCGCCCCCCCTTCCTCCCCGCGCTCGCAGCAATGGTTCATTGTACCAGCCAGCCCAGCCGCTGCCGCAGCACCCTCCGGGTCACCCTCCGTGTCACCCTCCGTGTCACCCTCCGGGTCACCCTCCGGGCCACCGCGGGACCTCAGCCCGCCCGCGGAGGGGGCACAGCGGGAGGGGCGGCAGGGGGTCCCGGGTCCCCAGCAGCGCCAGGGGACACTGGCGTGCATTGGCAGGCTCTGCCTGCGGGGGTTTACGGGGAAGTGTGCGGATCCAGCCCGTGCCTGCCCGTGCCCAGAGCCGGGCAGAGCCTCCCCGAGACCCCCGAGGGAGGGCCCCGGGCAGGGGACAGCAAAGGGACAGGGAACAGCCCGCCATGCCTGGGGAACGGCAGGCAGCTCTGGCTTGTGTTCCAGGGGTGTCCCACACGACCCCCCCAAGATGGGGTGCAGCTCCCTTGTGGCTCAAGCCAGTCCTGTGTCCATGGATTGCCCACTATACATCATACCCCTTATTTACCCCTTGTCCAGACAAAGTTGCTGGTGGGATGACCCCAAGGTTTGGCATCGGTCACACCAAGCCACAAACTTCAGTGAGCTCTGGGGTTGGGGTAAACCACGCAGACCCCTGTCTGAGTGCCCCTGCACCCCGCCTGAGCCCCCCGCATTCCGGTGATCCCCCTGCAGCCTCTCCGAGCCTCCCCAGCCCTGTCTGAGCCCCCCGCATCCCAGCGATCCCCCGGAATCCTGTCCGAGCCCTCCTGGAGCTGGCTCTGTCCCGGCTCTGCCCCACTGTCCTCCCACACAGCTGGGCTGGATCTTTCCCATCTCTCCAGAGCCTTCCTCCCCCTCCTCCTCCTGCTCCTCGCCCTGCAGTCACCCCTCCCTCTGTGACCCCCTTTCCTCTGTGTCCGTGAGTCCGGCCTCACTGCTCCCCCCGGCGCTCTCACGGGGCGCCAGGGCTGCCGCAGGCTGGGGACCTGCTCCCCGCTGCTGTCACCCTTAACTTGTCACCTCCTGACTCATCCTGAGAGCGAGGCAGGCCTGGCTGAGCCCAGCTTGGGGGTGCCCCGCAGGTCCATCCAGTGCACGCACCCCAATGCTGCTGGGGGGTTCCGGCTCGCCCCCGGGGCCCGGCGTTGCTCCATCCCCGTCCGCGGGGGCCGTGCCGGGACACGCCGAGCCCGGGGTGCCCGTCCCCCTCCAGGCACCACATGATGCCGGTTCCTTCCCTCCTCGGGGAGGGCCCCGACTTCTGCATTGGCTCCGCCGGGTTTCGCCGCCGCCGGCTCCAGCTTAAAGCTGCGAAGCCGGAGCCGGGCGGGCCGGGCGGCCAGGATGGGTGTTCTCCGCTGCCTCGTGGCCTCCGCACTCTGCATCGCCGTCCGGGGTGAGTCTGGGCCTGGCCCCGGCACCGCTGGGGACGCCCCGGGCATGGCAGGGAGATGGGGACACCCCCAGATCTCCTCCCGCTGCACTGCAGGGGAGGGCTCGGGCTGGGGAAGTGGTTTTACAGGGGGATCGCACAAAATTTGCTGTTCCTCCAAGACACAGCTGAGATGGGGGCAAAGAGGGCAGGGGGGATGTGTCTTGAGGGCTTGGTAGGGCTGGGGCGTGAAAACAAAACTAAATTGAGGCTTTAACCCAAGGGGTTTAACCCAACCAGGCAGGACAGGCAAGTGTGAGGGGACAGGGGTGGCCGTGTCCCCGTGGGACCCCCTTTCTGGGTGCTGATGGAGCCGAGCAGGGTTGGGAGGGGCTGCACCCGTTGCTGCCTGTGGGTGCCCCGAGGTGGCTGTGATGGGTACCCATGGCACAGCCTGGGCTGCAGGTGGGGGTCTGCCCGTCCCCAGCTCCCCCAGGGCCGGGGGCAGGGCTGCTCCCGGCTCTCCGGGCTGGGCAGGCGCGGTCTGGGTCCGGGCAGGTGCTGCCGGTCGCTCCCGGCGAGGAGGAAGATGCTGAGGGAGGGAAGGGCTCGTTCCCAGCACTTGTGTTGGCGTGGGGTTGCACAAGCTGGGAGCCCGGGGGGAGGCTGGGGAGGTCACTGGGAGATTCCAGGCAGAACCAGTAAGGTCCCTGGCACCCCTCAACCACGCCCTGTGTGTTGGGGACAGCTGCTGGGTCCCACCATGGAAATATTCCAGGCCAGGGCCACCAGTGCTGGGGGGGGGGACACTGGGGCATCACCCCAACAGTCACCCAGGAGCTGGGGTTCCCTGGGGGTGCAGCAGTGCCGGGCTTGCTGCAGTGTCACTGCAGGCTGTGGCATGGTGCTGACCCTGGGAGGTGTCAGTGCCTCAGCGTCCCTCGGATGTGCCTTGGGATGAGCTCAGGAAGTTCCTTTGGCCAGGAAGGGAAGCCCCAGGCTGCAGGGAAGGGGAGCACTGGCTTGGCAGCCCCCATCCCCATCTCAGCTGGGGGGCACACACAGCCCCCCTCACCCTGCCCCTCTCTGCCTTGCAGGACAGGACCATGGGCTGTCCCGCCCACCCCCTCAGTTCGGCTCCATCTACCACGTCCGAGGTAAGGGGCAGCCACTGACAGACCCCCAGTGCCCTGCGGGGGGAGCAGAGGACGCTCAGCACGGCTCTGCCCAGGCTGTCCCAGTGCCAAACTGGGGCAGGTTCCCACAGCCCAGTGCCTCTTCATCACCCGTGGGGCACTGTCCTGGTCAGCTGTGGGTCTGCAGACTCTGGGGGGCTCAGGCAGGGGTGCTGGGGTGCTGGGGCTTGGGGCTGAGCTGTGTCCTGTGCCGGGGACAATGCCCCCTCCGCAGGGGTCATTAAGCTGCCCTACGCCGAGATCGAGGAGCCCTTTGAAGCCTGGTACAACCTGACGGGGAACAAGAGCCGCATCCAGTACTACGGAGGTAAGAGGTGGGCACCCAGCTGCGCCCACCCCGCACCGGCAGGACTCCTGTGCCTCAGTTTCCCCTTCCCTGGCACAGGGCAGGTGATAACGTACCAGCTGGCAGCGGTGAAGCCCTATGGCATGAGGTACAAGATCACGCCGGAGACGACCGAGAAGGAGGTGAACGCCAGGAAGTGCTTCCAGCTGCCCGGCTCCAAGGAGGACGTGGTCACGGCTCAGAGCGTCTTCCCCAGCATGAGGGGCTTTAAGGTGGGAAACCTCGGAGCCTAGACCTGACCTGCCTCCCAAAGCACCTGCAGGCTGTGGGAGGGGGTGCTGGGAGAAGTTCCTCTCTGTCCGAGGGCCGCAGGGTGCTGGGACTGGCTGGGACTTGTCCCCACAGCCCAGGGTGCAGGGAGGGTCACTTCCCCACCCGGATCGGGGCCGGACTCCTGGCGCCTTTCCCAACTCCAGCAGCCGTGTTGGGACGTGTCACGTCCCACACAAACGCTGGCATTTCAGCATGGTTTGGGCAAGCCTCTGCACGGCAGCTCAGCTCCTGCCGGGCCCAGCCTGCCTCAGGGCTGGGCACAGCACGTGAGCAGTGGGGACAGCAGGTTGTCACTGAGCTGGACATGCCTGCATGGCGAGAGCTTGGAAACACAGGAAAAACCTGAAATCTTTCCAGGATTTTGGAGAAATGGTGCAGCCAGCCTCGCTGCTGTGGGTGCGCAGATTGCTGTGCACAGCAGAGTGTCCCCAGGGCACCGCTGAGCCACACAGGGGGATCTGCCCTGTGTTGCACCCCATATCCTTGCCCCAGTTTCCATCCCACACATGGCTGTGTGCTAATGGCCATGCAGCCACTGGATCCAGCTGGAGAGCATTGGGCTGTGCGAAGGGGCTGGGTGGGCAGCAGGTGGCCTGGGGGAGGTTGGGGTCCCCTCCCTGAGGCCGTGTCCCCCCCAGTTCCTACGGGAGGAGTACTACGAGGGCCGGTACTGCGCCGTGTGGCAGAACGTCACCCGCTGGGAGCAGAAGAAGAACGTCTACACGCTGTGGGTGACCAACTCCAGCTGCGGGGTGGCCCCCGTGCACTACGAGATGCGGGGCTACAACAGCCTGCTGGGCTCCCACTACGACAAGTACGAAATCGCCTACACTGACTTCGACAACAGCTTCCCGCCCTCCGTCTTCGACCTCCCCGCCAACGGTGAGCCAGGGAGGGACCCCCATCCTGCCCGCGGGGCTCGGGCTGACAGCTCCTCTCTCGGTCCCCAGCGACCAAGTGCGGGGTGCTGCCGGGGAGCGTGGCGGAGCACCGCGTGCTGGCAAACCCCATGGAGGACCTGGTGGGCCAGCAGCCACCCTGGGCACACCGGGTGTTCCACGACTACCGCCGGCAGACGGGGCGGCACTACGGCTCCGCGCGGGAGCTGGAGCACAGGCAGAGCATCTTCGTGCACAACATGAGGTACAGGCAGGGGGGTGCCCACCCCCTGGGGGTGCTGCTGACGCCGTAGGGGTGTGGCAGTGCCAGCTGGCGCTGTCTCCGCCACGGTGGCAGGTTTGTGCACTCGCGGAACCGCGCCGCGCTGTCCTACACGCTGTCCCTGAACCACCTGGCCGACCGCACGCCGCAGGAGCTGGCAGCCCTGCGGGGCCGCCGGCGCAGCGGGACCCCCAACCGTGGGCTGCCCTTCCCCACCGAGCTCTACGCCGGCATCATCCTGCCCGAGAGCCTGGACTGGCGCATGTACGGTACGTGCGGGGTCGGGGGACAGCAGGGTGCTTTGGGAGTGAGTGCTCCTCATCCAGGCCTGTGCTCCGTCCCACAGAGCCCCCCGCTGCCCATCACTGCACTGAGGGCCTGTGGGACTGTGCTGTCCCTGGGCTGCACATCTGTGAGGTTGGTGAGGCACTGGAACGGGCCGTACGGAGAACCTGGGGCTGTCCAAGGCCAGGGTGGATGGGGCTTGGAGCAACCTGGGGCAGTGGAAGGTGTCCCTGCCCATGGCAGGGGTGGAACGAGATGCTGTTTGAGGTCCCTTCCAACCCAAACCATTCTGTCTTTCTGTGACTAAAGGCAGCTGGGTCAGCACTTGGCCCTGAATTCACTCTGGTGCCCCAGGGACAGATGTGACATCTGAAGCAACATCTGGCTTCACCCATGTCCCCATCAGCTGGGAGTGACACCCCCAGAGCTTGCCCCTAGCCAAGGGTGGGGTCCCAGGTTTGCAAGTGCATATCCCCCCTTCTCAGTTAGCACTGAGGTCTGGCTGTGCTGCCTCTGGACCTCACCTCCTGCCTCAGTTTCCCTTCCACCTGCCTCCATCCCTCGGTGCCAACCCAGTTTCTCCTCCTGTGCCCCGTTGTCCCCAGGCGCTGTCACCCCCGTGAAGGATCAGGCTGTCTGTGGGTCGTGCTGGAGCTTTGCTACAACGGGAGCCATGGAAGGTGCCCTCTTCCTCAAGGTGGGAGCAGGGCTGTGCCCCACGGAGTGGACGGGGCACCTGCAGGGTGCCTGTCCCCATCCCTGAGCTGTGTCCCCCTGCAGACAGGCGTGCTGACCCCCCTGTCCCAGCAAGTCCTCATTGACTGCTCCTGGGGCTTTGGGAACTACGCCTGCGACGGGGGCGAGGAGTGGCGGGCGTACGAGTGGATCAAAAAGCACGGGGGCATTGCCAGCACCGAGTCCTACGGCACCTACAAGGGGCAGGTGAGGAGGCCCTTGTCCCCGATGGCCTTCCCAACATCCTGGGGCTTTCAAGCCATGGTGGGACCCCCCTGGATGTGTCAGAGGCACTAACAGGCTCTTGAGGTGAGGATGTCACCTTGTCCCCAAGGCACCAGGCTTCCGTGGCTCACAGTCCTGTCAAAGCCAAGCCCCAGGGCTCATCCAGGCTCTTTTGTCACCGTGTTCCTCAGTTTCTCTTCTTGCAAAACAGGGACAAGGCTCCTCCACCTGTGCATGGTGCCATGAGTCACTCCATGCCCGGGGTACCCGGGGATGGAGCAAAGCTGCCTGGGGATGGGGATGTGGCAGCAAGACACAGGCAACAGCCCTCGAGGGCTTTGGGTGCAGAGTCAGCTCCCCACCTTGGGTCTTGAGCAACTGGGAAAACATCCCCAGCACCCTGGGCTTGGGAGGAGAGGGGGGTCAGAGCCAGGGGCTCCCACATCCCAAATTCCAGATCACTGCCTGCATCCGCAGGGTCAGGCGGGGGGGCAGGGTCCCAGCCAGGGCTTCTGATGACAGTGTGTGTCCCCTGGGTGTGTAGAATGGCTTGTGCCACTACAACCAGTCTGAGATGCTGGCCAAGATCACGGGCTATGTCAACGTCACCTCGGGCAACGTCACGGCGGTCAAAGCTGCCATCTACAAGCACGGCCCCGTGGCCGTCAGCATCGACGCCTCGCACAAGAGCTTCTCCTTCTACTCCAACGGCGTCTACTACGAGCCCAAGTGCGGTGAGACAAGCAGCACGCGGGGCGTGGGAGGGCCTGGGTGCCCAAGGAGACGCCAGAGCACCTGGGAACCAGCTTTTTGGTCAAGGGGGGGTGGAGGGGATGAGCCCTGAAGTCCCCTGCAGCACCGAGGGTAGCCCTGGGAGCAGGGATGCTGTCCGGACTGGGATGTCCTGTGGACAGGGATTACTGGGCAGGGATCTTCTCCAGGCAGGGATGGTCTCCAGAAAGGAATGGTGTCTGGAAAGGGAGGCTCTCTGGACACCAGAGTCCAGACAGGGGTGCTGTCCAAGCGAGCCCTCTGCGTGTCACTCCCTGCAGACAACACGCCGGGGTCGCTGGACCACGCCGTGCTGGCCGTGGGCTACGGGGTCCTGCAGGGAGAGACCTACTGGCTCATCAAGAACTCCTGGTCCACATACTGGGGCAACGACGGCTACATCCTCATGGCCATGAAGGACAACAACTGTGGGGTGGCCACGGAGGCCACCTACCCCATCCTGGCCTGAGCCAGCTGGCTCTGCAGGGAGAGCCCTGCCATTCTCAGCACTCAGCCCGGGACCAGGCCCTTCAGTGGGGCCATCGGGAAGCTGGGGACACAGTGGGACAGCCCCATTCAGTGCTGGACACAGGGCAGGACGGGGACTCAGCACTGGGCTTGCCAATAAAGACACTGGGAAAATACTGGATGGCTTTTCTACAGGAGGGATTCAATTGCTGCCCACACAGCTGTGCCCCTGTGCCCCAGGGACACATCCTGTACAAATCCCTGTCCCCAGCCTGGTTTTCTTGGTCCTGTGGGACCCTGGGGGCCTCCTGGGGAGGGGACAATCCCACCTGGCAGAGCCAGCTGGCTCTCAGAGCCAGTCCCAGACCCCCGGGGCCAGGGGAGCGGCTCTTCCAGCTCTGAGGTGGAGCACAAACAACCCCAGGGATTTCTGCTGAGATGAGAAATTCCCGGCGTGGGGTGCTGGGGAGGGGGAAGGCTTCCACCCCGTGCCCCAGTGCCTGCTGTGGCTGCAGTGGGGACTTTGTCACCAGGGTGTTTGCCAGTGCCACCAGCCAGGCCCCTCACTCCCCGGGGCTGCTCCCCTTCTGGCTGTGGCTCAGCTGGGTGCTCTTACTTTGGGCTCAAGCCATCCTGGAGAACAGCATCAGTGCACAAGGATACCAAAAGAGGCTGGAAGCTCTCCCTGCCCTGGTGCTGGTAGTCTCCCACCTTTTTGTGTGGGGTGCACAGGGGGTTTTGGGGTGCTCCTGAGCTGGTCACACCCCAGAGCTGTCATGTTCCTTCCATCTTTTCAAGCTTCACCCCAAAACCTCACAGCCATGGAGAAGCCTCGCCACGAGCTGAGGGTCTGTGCTGTTCTTGGGCTGTCCAGGCCACAGGCCAGCAGAGTTCTGAAGGGTCATTGTGGGGGTTCTGGTGCCGTTCTGGGGGTGTCCAGCCTGGGGATGGAGCTGGGCTGGCAGCCCAGGGCTGCCAGGGAGAGCTGCTGGCACTGCCAGGCTCCGCTTCCCAACTCAAGAGCGCAGTTAGCAGCAGGCATCTGGGAAGGGAAATGTCATCCCTGACTTGTAGCTGCATCTGCACAGGCTCTACCTTCCCCCAGATGGGGTTTTGATAGTTGGGAAGTGACATCCCCCATGGCCACAGCCCAGTTCTGTACAGCAAACCACCGGCAGCACCAAGGGAGCTGCACTTCCCTCCAGGTGACACAACTGCTCTCAGCAGGGGTGGCAGGTCATCATATTCCCTTGTTTTCTTCCACTTGTTCACCTGCTTATTTGTCAATTTGCTGTTTGTTGAAGGGGTCTTTAATCATTCCCAGCAGGGAGGCTGGCTGGAATTCATGTCTGGGAGAGGAATGATCACTGCACAGGAATAATGTGGTTTATTCCGTGGGAGTCCAGGTCTCCAGATCTTTGATTCTCTTGACTGCAGTCAATAAAACATGCTTTGACTTTCAGGGAACCGTGACTTTCAGGCTCCCTTTGGATAGGTGATGTCCTGAATTTGCTGCTGAACACAGAGGTGGCTTTGAGAGCTGGAAGTTTTGTATCCCCAGGAAGCATTTACTGAAATTCTGCATTCATGGCATTAGGCATATTGCAGCCCTGAGCGTGGGTAGTTCAGATGGCTGGGAACTTAAAAAACTATCTATTTATTATATTTGAAAAAGGGAAAAATAAGAAAGGACATACCTGAAGGGAGGTTTTCTGTTTGCAGAGCCAGATGTAGGTTCTGGCTCCCAGCCCAGCTGAGCTGTGACCTCCAGACTTCCCTGGACACCCAAAGCTCAGAGTGGCTCCAGGTTTTGCAGAGCACAGCAAAGCACAGGCGCCCTGAGCCCTGCTATTTATTGGAAGCAAAGCTGGCCTGAAGCTCTGCATTTAGGGCTTCCTTTGGGAGAGGCACCTTGCAGGAAACTCCCCAAATTTGACACATTGGTGGCAAAATATTAGCTGAGGTTGGTGTTTAATGGAGCGAGCACTGCTCAGAGTGGGAGCTGAGAGGATTTGGGAGCCACCTTCCACATCCCACCTTGAGAGCCCCATCCCAGCCTGCGGGGTGGTTTGGGAAGCTGCTGAGGTGGGATCCTCCCTGTGTCAGCTTTTCTCTGCTGCCCTGCATCAGCTCAGCCCTGGGCTGGGGATGGCAGCCTTGGGGTTGAGCTGGGCTCCAACCCACCCAGCCAGGGCAGGCAGGACCCGGGGAGCGAGGCAAGGCGGGGGTCACCACCACAAACAGCTTCCAGGGAAACAGCTCCTCTGTGAGCATCCAGATCTGTGGGATCAATCTGTCCACACGTCCAGAAACCCAGGGTGGGCTGAGTTTGCCAAGCTAAATGATTCTCCGAGGAAGGGCGGCTGGGATTTCATCTGGGTTTGGTTCCTCGCCCTGCCCTCGGCTGTCCTGGATACATTTCCCTCCGGAGGCAGCTGCAGACCTCTGTGCAGCAATGCCAGGTGGCCAGAAAATGTGCTCCAGCCCAAAATCTGGCTGCCTTTCCCTGCTGGATGAATTATCTGTGAAAACCTCTCACGGCCTGCACAAAACAAGGTAATTATTCAGCAGGCGGGGGATAGGCAGAGCCAGAGTATGAAATTATTATCTGTTAGTGATTTACAGAGAGCCACAGACGGTGTCAAGGAACAGCAGCTGAATCAAACTTGCTTTGGCAACCTTGTGGCTCCCCAAGGCGACCCAGAGGGCTGGGGGAGAGCTCACACAGCGCTGCTGTGCTGGGGAAGGGGCTCTGGGGGTCCCTGTCTCCCCAGGACTGAGCCAGGTGCTGCATACAGGGGAAGGACGTGCTCTACATAAAACCCCGAGATCCCAGGATGGCAAAAACCACCATCAGGGGAGACTCCTGCTGTCTCACACAGCAACCAGAGCTTTTTGGGGCACAAACAGAAGATGTCCCTGCCCACGGCAGGGCATTGGAGAGAGAGAATCTTCACAATTCCTCCCAGCCCAAAGCATTCCTCAGTGAGAGGGTGCATCCGACAGATCTGAACAGCCTCCTAAACTCCCAAGGCTTGGAACTGCTTTGCTGCCAGTGTGGCTCTGCTGGAAAATCACCGAGGCAGCGGCTTTCCAAGCGTTTCTTCTCACACTTCCTTCAGTAGCAGCTTTACAAACTCTCCTCCTCAGCCAAACGCTTCTCCCTTGGCACCCGAGACTGCTCTGGCAGGTTTGTTGTTCGCATTCTCCAACCCAACCATTCCTTCTCCTTCAGCCCCAGCTATCTGCCACTCCACACCCCCCACACCCTGATTTTTGGGTTTCAGTTGACAGCGTAAGGGGGAATGGAGTCAAACTAGAAGAGGGTAGGGTTAGATTTTATGTTAGGAAAGAATTCTTGGCTGTGATGGCACAGCTGGGGCTGCCCCTGGATCCCTGGCAGTGCCCAGGCCAGGCTGGACAGGGCTTGGGGACACCTGTGGCAGTGGGAGGTGTCCCTGAGGGTGGCACTGGGTGGGCTTTGGGGTCCCTTTTAACCCAAACCGTTCCAGGACTCCACGATCCACAGCGCTGCCCTTCTCCAGGTGCGCTGCCAAACCCCAAAATCGGAGCATCCCCAGTCCCCCCGAGCACGGCAGCCCCCGAGCAGAGCAGGGGTTTGTTCCCAGGCATCTGCCGAGCTCTGCCTGCCGCTTCCCACCGACGGGCATTTCCCAATCACAGCCCAGCATCCAGCACAATGCAGCTCATCTCGTGAAATTAAGTATTTCTCCTACACACAGCACATTTGCCCGGTGATTAAAACGAGTTGGCTGCCCCTGGATCCCTGGCAGTGCCCAGGCCAGGCTGGACAGGGCTTGGGGACACCTGTGGCAGTGGGAGGTGTCCCTGAGGGTGGCACTGGGTGGGCTTTGGGGTCCCTTTTAACCCAAACCGTTCCAGGACTCCACGATCCACAGCGCTGCCCTTCTCCAGGTGCGCTGCCAAACCCCAAAATCGGAGCATCCCCAGTCCCCCCGAGCACGGCAGCCCCCGAGCAGAGCAGGGGTTTGTTCCCAGGCATCTGCCGAGCTCTGCCTGCCGCTTCCCACCGACGGGCATTTCCCAATCACAGCCCAGCATCCAGCACAATGCAGCTCATCTCGTGAAATTAAGTATTTCTCCTACACACAGCACATTTGCCCGGTGATTAAAACGAGTCCCCGAGGTAGCCAAGCACAGCAGAATTCCGGTTCATTATGCACACCCACGCAGCCAAGCTAAAAACCCAAGACACTCCCCCAGTCCTTCTTGGGAAAGCCTGAGCAGCTCGGATTTCAGCTTCACCACTTGCACCAGCCAGGACCGGGAATACTCTGTCATCTGGTGTAGGAAAAAAGGTAAGGACAGAAGTTTCCCAAAGACTCCAAGGTATCCCTTAAGGTCTGAGAAAGAGGGAAGGGTGTAGGAGCCCAGGAACGTCGAGCAAACAGAGCAGATCACACAACTGTGAGGAGCCTTTTGCTCGTTCCACCTTGGATTTGGAATGAACTTTTAACACCAAAACGCCTTGATTTCCCCCATTTCCCAAAGCCTGTTCTGTGTCACGTTGTACCAAGTGACAAGTCCTTGATGAAAAGGAGGAACAGTTATTGCCTCTGTGCAGTGGATGACCGGTCCTTGCTGCAGCAGCCTCAGTCCAGCCTCGTTCCCAAAAGGAAACGGGGCCAAACCTGCTCCCCATGCCCAGCTGGAGCTGTGTCAGCTTTTCTCTGCTGCCCTGCATCAGCTCAGCCCTGGGCTGGGGATGGAGCTCCGAGCTGGGCTCCAACCCAGCGTGAGCCCGGGGAGCTGCAGCCTGCTCCGAGCCAGCTGCGGATGCGCCGAGGCTGTGCTGGAGCTGTGCAGGAGCAGCTGCAGCTGCTGGAGGCAGCGACAGGAGGAAGCACGTTGGCACGGAGGTTTTCCTTTCCCCGCAGACACAACCTCCTGCCTCTTCCTCTCAAGCCTCCAGCCACAATATTCCCACTGCCCTGCCGGTGTCTCCAGCCCTCCCTGGAGTGGGTGGCTCTGCTCCTCACCTCCCTCTCAAGGCAGGGACACCTCCTCCTCCTCCTCCTCCCCACATTCCTCTGCTCTCTTCATTCCTTCCTGCAGTGCTGGCCCTCCTTCACCCACCTGCAGAGAGACCTTCCCTCCCTGCAGCAGCCCCCCTCCCCAGCCCAGCCCTAACCCAGCTCCCCTCCCCTGCCACAGGACAGCCACAGATCTGCCTTTCACCTCGCTGTGCTTTAGCCCTGCCAGCACCCCTTCACCCTGCCCTCAGCCCTCTCCTGGCCCAGTACAGCCCAGCCCAGCCCAGCCCTGTCTCCTGGCCCAGCCCAGCCCTGTCTTTCCTCAGTCCCGCCCCCTTCTCCACGCCCGATCTCGCGCGACCTCCCCCGCTCGCCGCGTCACGCGGGGCCGAGAGATTGCGTCACCGCGCCCTCCGTGACGTTAACGCTTCCTCGGCGCGCCCCGCCCCGCAGCGGTGAGTGACGGCGCGCTCACCAATGAGAAGCGGCCGAGGCGTGAATGATGCGGCGCGCTGCCAATGGGCGGCGGGAGGGGGCGGTGCCGCGCGGGCCGGGCGGGAGGGCGGGCGGGCCGCGCCTGTCAGCGGGGCGGCGGGATGGCGGCGCTGTACGCCTGCACCAAGTGCCACCAGCGCTTCCCCTTCGAGGCGCTCAGCCAGGGCCAGCAGCTCTGCAAGGTCCCGGAGAGGGGCTGGGCGCGGGCTGGGAGGGGGCTGTGCGGGAAGGTCTGTGAGGGAGCCTGTGGGGGCTGGTTTGGGAGGAGGCTGGTGGGAGAGAAGTCTGAGGGGGGCTGTGAGGGAAGTGGGGGGTGATCCCTGAGGAGATTTGAGGGGGGTGGTCTGTGAGAGGTTTTGGGGGGTCTGAGGGGTAAAGGGCCTCCTGGAGCATTGTTTGTGAGGGAGAGCAGGCAAAGGAATGTTTTAAAGGGGTCTGGAGGCTCTTAGAGGAACTGAGGATAAGTGGGGGGCTATTTGTGCGGAGATCCTGGGAGTATTTGTGAGTATTTGTGAGTATTTGTGAACACTGGGGCCTTGAGGGGTCTGTTTGGGGTCTGTGGGGGAGCGGTGGGAGGGTGTGGATGAGGGCTGGGGGGTTTTGGGGAGGTTTTGAGGGGCTGGAGCATGGGGCTAGGGGCATGTGTTGAAGGGCTGTTTAGGGGAGCTGTTTGTCAGGGGGACCTGAGGGCACCGAAGGCAGTTTGGAGGTGCTGGGGGTGTTAGTCATGGGGTTGTTGTGGGGAATAGAGGGGAGGTGGGAGCTGTTCCTGAGCAGAGGCCTGGGAGGATCTGGGATGTCTGTAGGAGATCTGGTGGTACCTTGGGAGGAGTAAGGTGGGTTTGGACACAGTCTGAGGAAGAAGAGCAAGATCAGGGTGAAACAGGGAACACGGGGCAGGAGCTGGAGAGGCCTGGGATCACTGGGGCTGGGACAACATGGGGAACCTGGGGAGGCTGGGCCGAGAGGAGAGCACGGGCAGGGGTGCAGGAAGCTGGCGAACAGCCGAGGCAGAGCGTGTGCCTGCCCTGGGAGCCGGGCCGCCCTGGCCCTGCTCTGTGGGTGTGGGGCACGGGTGAGCCCTGGGCTGTGCCTGCCTCGCCTGTGACACACGGCGGTGCCATCGCCTTCCTGCTCTCTCAGCATGACTGGACGGGGAGGGGGTGCTTGCAGCTGTGTGGATGTGCAGGGCGGCACACGCGGGGTTTGGGGAGCAGCACTGCACCTCATGAAACACCTCTGTTGTTGCAGGAGTGCCGGATTGCTCATCCCATTGTTAAATGCACTTACTGCAGGACTGAATTCCAGCAGGAGAGGTAAATGCTTGTGGAACGGGGGAGATCCAGGTTTCAGGTAGAGTGATCACACCTGGGGAGCTGTAATGCTTCCACACCTTCAGTGACTGTGCCTCAGCCTGTAGATTATTGCTGTGGAGGACTTGGGGGACCTTTGGCCACCTCCAGAGATCTGCTGGCTGAGTTGGGGTGTCTGTAGTGCACTTGGATTACACCTTTTGCTTGGTTTTTTTTTTTAGTCAGATGCATCTTCCCATGAGTTTTCCTCTTGCCTGATGCCTGGTGTCCAACATTTATTTCCTGCCGTGTGTCCCTTAGCTGGGCTCTTGTCTTTTTGCATTTTGACAAGTGGTGTAGCTGTCAGAGGGAGGATTGGTAAACACAGAGCTGTGTGTGGCCCTTGTGTGAGGTGTTCCTTCCTGTGTTTGTTGGACAAATACACCTCTGCCCTCTCCTGCCATGACTTCCAGAGTGAGGCCTGCCCTGATGCTGAATCACTCACGCTGCCAGTTAGTCAGTGGTCAAATCCTGTGTTTGTATGGACAAAACCAAGTGTCATCTGGGGATGCCTTAATTAAAAGACACCTCCTAGTAATTTTTGGCCATTTATCCTCAGCCAGATGGGGACAGGAAAAGCGTTTTGGTATCTGAGTTGCTAGAGGGGCTGAGTCCAGCCTCATCACCAGAACCGAGGGGAGGCTGGGATCCTAAGCAGGGTCCTGGGATCTGAGCCAGGCACCCCAACCACAGAGGTCTCATTTCTGTTGGAATGTGTTAACAGAGTGATCTGTCCTTCTTAACAGCAAAACCAACACGATATGCAAGAAGTGTGCTCAGAACGTGAAGCTCTACGGCACAGTAAGTGAGGGGGCTCAGCCTCCCCAGCCTCTCTTCTTTCATCTCTCTTGTCTTTATCCTGCTGAAATCTCAGAGCCTTTATGGACTGCCTCAGCTATAAGAGCATGACCAATCAATAATATGGGTCACTCAAGCATAGAGCTTTGACTTTTTCTGTTCTTTTAGCACAAAAAAGAGCTTTGCATCGTCTGAGGCCAGGAAATGATCTGTTTGATACCCAGTAGCAACAAGACTGCTTACACAGACTGAGATTGCTGCAGAAAGCAGTGATAAATCTTTATTTCCTGCTTGTCTGAAATCTGAAATAGAGATTTTGATTGGCTCTATTTTGTTGGTTTTTTCTAAAGATTTCACAGCACTTGATAAATGGTCTGAGTGCCATGGCTAAATTCACTTAGCTGGAGACCAGGGATCCAGATGGAGTTTTGTCTCCTGGATCAGCATTATACTCTGTGTAGAATAAGGAAATAAAAGTTTGAAATTATGGGGAGAATGGGAACGAGCAGTGTACTATTGTAGTTAGAAGGCTGTAGCAGTTGTTCTTATTTTTTAAAGCCAAAACCCTGCCAGTACTGCAACATCATAGCAGCATTTATTGGAAACAAGTGCCAGCGTTGCACCAACTCAGAGAAGAAGTATGGTCCTCCTCACTCGTGTGAGCAGTGCAAGCAGCAGTGTGCATTTGACCGCAAGGATGACAGGAAGAAGGTCAGTATTTGTGTTAAAGGCTGAAAAGGTAAAAGGGCTGATCACAGTGATCCTCTGCCCATCTTCTGTACATCTTCTGCAGCATTTACTGACAGGACAAGGTGGAAAGGCTTCCCACTGCCAGAGGACAGGGTTAGATGGAATACTGGGAAGAAATTCCTCCCTGTGAGGGTGGTGAGGCCCTGGCACAGGTGCCCAGAGAAGCTGTGGCTGCCCCTGGATCCCTGAAAGTGCCCAGGGCCAGGCTGGATGGGGCTTGGAGCAGCCTGGCACAGTGGGAGGTGTCCCTGCCATGGCAGGGGTGGAATGGGATGGGCTTTAAGGTCACTTCCTACCCAAATCATTCCATGATCGATGTCTCTTGGTTTTGAAGTGTTTTCTAGAGTTGAGCTTTGCTCTGGTTTAGAGCTGTTTAATCTTTGAACCCCTGTGTGCCTCTGCCAGATCTTGTAAGAAAGATCTCTTGAACTTGGCCCAAGAGCTGGCAGAGGAGCAGAGACCTCTGAATGAAGTGTGAGGTGCTATGTGGGGAGAGGGAGGGGGAATGATATTTGTTCCATAGCCTGAGGAGCTACAAGTGTCATGCCTCCACCAGGAAACCCCTTCCATGGCTTCTGTACACCCTTTGCTCAAACACCCTGAGAGCTGTGTAGGAGGTGTGTCTCCTTGAGTAAACTGTAAACATCTGTTGTTTGGGATGCTGCAGCCACAGTCGGTGCCCTGCTGAGCCTCCTGGAGCAGACACCCTTGCTCCTTTGGTTTCCAGTGACTGCCTGTCCATTCAGAGCATTCTTTTTGAGTCCCTGCTTGTTCATGTGTAACCCTAAGCTTGAAAGGGGGTTTGGGGAGCAGCACTGCACCTCATGAAACACCTCTGTTGTTGCAGGAGTGCCGGATTGCTCATCCCATTGTTAAATGCACTTACTGCAGGACTGAATTCCAGCAGGAGAGGTAAATGCTTGTGGAACGGGGGAGATCCAGGTTTCAGGTAGAGTGATCACACCTGGGGAGCTGTAATGCTTCCACACCTTCAGTGACTGTGCCTCAGCCTGTAGATTATTGCTGTGGAGGACTTGGGGGACCTTTGGCCACCTCCAGAGATCTGCTGGCTGAGTTGGGGTGTCTGTAGTGCACTTGGATTACACCTTTTGCTTGGTTTTTTTTTTTAGTCAGATGCATCTTCCCATGAGTTTTCCTCTTGCCTGATGCCTGGTGTCCAACATTTATTTCCTGCCGTGTGTCCCTTAGCTGGGCTCTTGTCTTTTTGCATTTTGACAAGTGGTGTAGCTGTCAGAGGGAGGATTGGTAAACACAGAGCTGTGTGTGGCCCTTGTGTGAGGTGTTCCTTCCTGTGTTTGTTGGACAAATACACCTCTGCCCTCTCCTGCCATGACTTCCAGAGTGAGGCCTGCCCTGATGCTGAATCACTCACTGCCAGTTAGTCAGTGATCAAATCCTGTGTTTGTATGGACAAAACCAAGTGTCATCTGGGGATGCCTTAATTAAAAGACACCTCCTAGTAATTTTTGGCCATTTATCCTCAGCCAGATGGGGACAGGAAAAGCGTTTTGGTATCTGAGTTGCTAGAGGGGCTGAGTCCAGCCTCATCACCAGAGCCGAGGGGAGGCTGGGATCCTAAGCAGGGTCCTGGGATCTGAGCCAGGCACCCCAACCACAGAGGTCTCATTTCTGTTGGAATGTGTTAACAGAGTGATCTGTCCTTCTTAACAGCAAAACCAACACGATATGCAAGAAGTGTGCTCAGAACGTGAAGCTCTACGGCACAGTAAGTGAGGGGGCTCAGCCTCCCCAGCCTCTCTTCTTTCATCTCTCTTGTCTTTATCCTGCTGAAATCTCAGAGCATTTATGGACTGGCTCAGCTATAAGAGCATGACCAATCAATAATATGGGTCACTCAAGCATAGAGCTTTGACTTTTTCTGTTCTTTTAGCACAAAAAAGAGCTTTGCATCGTCTGAGGCCAGGAAATGATCTGTTTGATACCCAGTAGCAACAAGACTGCTTACACAGACTGAGATTGCTGCAGAAAGCAGTGATAAATCTTTATTTCCTGCTTGTCTGAAATCTGAAATAGAGATTTTGATTGGCTCTATTTTGTTGGTTTTTTCTAAAGATTTTACAGCACTTGATAAATGGTCTGAGTGCCATGGCTAAATTCACTTAGCTGGAGACCAGGGATCCAGATGGAGTTTTGTCTCCTGGATCAGCATTATACTCTGTGTGGAATAAGGAAATAAAAGTTTGAAATTATGGGGAGAATGGGAACGAGCAGTGTACTATTGTAGTTAGAAGGCTGTAGCAGTTGTTCTTATTTTTTAAAGCCAAAACCCTGCCAGTACTGCAACATCATAGCAGCATTTATTGGAAACAAGTGCCAGCGTTGCACCAACTCAGAGAAGAAGTATGGTCCTCCTCACTCGTGTGAGCAGTGCAAGCAGCAGTGTGCATTTGACCGCAAGGATGACAGGAAGAAGGTCAGTATTTGTGTTAAAGGCTGAAAAGGTAAAAGGGCTGATCACAGTGATCCTCTGCCCATCTTCTGTACATCTTCTGCAGCATTTACTGACAGGACAAGGTGGAAAGGCTTCCCACTGCCAGAGGACAGGGTTAGATGGAATACTGGGAAGAAATTCCTCCCTGTGAGGGTGGTGAGGCCCTGGCACAGGTGCCCAGAGCAGCTGTGGCTGCCCCTGGATCCCTGGCAGTGCCCAGGGCCAGGCTGGACAGGGCTTGGGGCTTGGAGCAGCCTGGCACAGTGGGAAGTGTCCCTGCCATGGCAGGGGTGGAATGGGATGGGCTTTAAGGTCACTTCCTACCCAAATCATTCCATGATCGATGTCTCTTGGTTTTGAAGTGTTTTCTAGAGTTGAGCTTTGCTCTGGTTTAGAGCTGTTTAATCTTTGAACCCCTGTGTGCCTCTGCCAGATCTTGTAAGAAAGATCTCTTGAACTTGGCCCAAGAGCTGGCAGAGGAGCAGAGACCTCTGAATGAAGTGTGAGGTGCTATGTGGGGAGAGGGAGGGGGAATGATATTTGTTCCATAGCCTGAGGAGCTACAAGTGTCATGCCTCCACCAGGAAACCCCTTCCATGGCTTCTATACACCCTTTGCTCAAACACCCTGAGAGCTGTGTAGGAGGTGTGTCTCCTTGAGTAAACTGTAAACATCTGTTGTTTGGGATGCTGCAGCCGCAGTCGGTGCCCTGCTGAGCCTCCTGGAGCAGACACCCTTGCTCCTTTGGTTTCCAGTGACTGCCTGTCCATTCAGAGCATTCTTTTTGAGTCCCTGCTTGTTCATGTGTAACCCTAAGCTTGAAAGTGCTTCTTGTCTTTTCTCTATTTGCTTTTTGGGCAGGAAAAAAGACCAAAACTTCTTTCTGTCTCCCCTTCCAGGTGGATGGAAAGCTGCTGTGCTGGTTGTGCACACTGTCCTATAAACGAGTCCTGCAGAAGACCAAAGAGCAGTGCAAACACCTGAGCAGTTCTTCCCGAGGCAGCCTGCAGGAGAAGGAGCAGTTCAGTCGGCTCAGCAGTGGCAGCCACTATAACAGGTGACCTTGGGGAGGGGTTTGGGCAGGGTCTGAGTTCAGGGCAGTCTGGCTAAGTCACTCTTTGCTGATTTGCAAACCTCACTGTGCTGGTACAGCCTTGTGCTCCTTAGTGATCCAACTTACTGAGCTTGTACACTGTGAAAGCCAAGTTGCATTTGTAAAATTTAATTATTAAAATGCAGATTTTAAGCAGGAGTTCTTCACCTACATGCTGCACTGACTCATTGTTTTCTGTTTATTTTTAGTCTCCAGCTACTCTTCAAGGAATGATTTTTTTATCGTTTTAGCACTGGGAAATACTGTTTTAATAGGATCAAAGTGGGTGGGAATATTTATCTGCCTCTGTGTCTTAGACTGAAAGTCATTCAGGTTCTGACATACAATTTCCTCCTTTTTCTAGCCAGAAAACCTTATCCACGTCTTCCATTCAGAATGAAATCCCAAAGAAGAAAGCCAAGTTTGATGCCATATCTGCCAATGGTGACAGGTGAGCCTGTAACATGGGGAAATTGTGGGTGGGGGGTTTGTTTGCTGAGTTTATGTAAGACAGAGTTGTGTGTGAATAACAGGAAGCTCTTATGCTAGAGCAGGGGCCTTGGGCTTTGAGACCTCGAGGGGCTGCCCTAGAGCCTGGCAGGCCAGTGCTGCCTGGAATCTAGACATAGACTTGAAGAGGAAAAGAATACTGAGCACCTGACCTGCTTGGATGGAGCAGGATCGAGGTGATGTTGGCTGAACGCCCCAACAGTCAGACCAACTTTATCATGTCTCAGGGAGAGAGGGGCTGGTGAGGTCTGCAGGTTTTGTGCTTTGAGGTCTGTCAGACTGGTCTGCAGGGAGACCCTCAGAGGACAGAAGATCCAGACCCACTTCCCATGTCCCCTCCTGCTTTTGGGGCAGAGACAAGCAATCAAACAGCTTTGCTTGAAAGGTTGTGGACTCCCCATCCTGGAGGTGTTCCAGGCCAGGTTGGATGGGTCATGGAGCAGCTTGGTCTAGTGGAAGGTGTCCCTTCCCATGGCAAGGGGATGGAACAAGATGCTCTTTGAGATTTGTTCCAGCCCAAGCCATTCCATGGTTCTAGGAAAGCATCGACCCCATTCTGTTGTCACACTTGGTGCTGCATCACGTTGATGCCGGCCGCCTGTGCAGCAGAATGGGAGTCACTAGCAGAAGCAGGAGATTGAGATGGATTTGTGTTTTTATGGTCTTGTGCATGCATATTTTCATTCCTGCCTTTCCTCTCTGATTCTCAGCGTTCCTTCCTCTCCCGAGATGCTTTGCCCCCTTATCCAGAGGGCCCCGTCCACGTTGGCGCAGTGGGCTGCTTCCCAACAGACTCTCGGGGCCCACCATTGTCCTGTTGCTCAAGGCATTGACATCCTGAAGTGAGATCACCTATTGTTTTCTCCCCTCCCTCCCTGGGAACTGCCTCATACACGGGAACTCTCCCTCTCAACGGATCTCTTTCTAAACAGCAGGGATTTGGGAGCATGGACCAGAGCATAGTTAGTGCCAAAGGGTTTGTTAAGACACTGGTAATTAATTCATCACTACCTGCCTTCAGTGCCTCTGAGATCACAGGTCTCTCCTGTAGATACTGTTGACACCTTGTCACTGTAAAATGCTCCCATGGGAAATGCCTGTCCCTGGAAGTGTTCCTGACCAGGTTGGATGGGGCTTAGGACAGCCTCATCTAGTGGAAGGTGACACTGCCCATGGCAGGGGGCAGAGCGAGATGAGCTTTAAGGTCCCTTTGACCCAAACCATTCTGGGGTTCTGTGATTCTGTGAAATAGAACTTTAATAATTTTATAGGGCAGTGGCATCCACAGAGTGGTCTGAAAGACCTTTTATCATCTGAACAGCTTTTTCAGTTAAAAGCTGGAAAAATTTAAGGACTAATTGTGACTTAGGAGCCGTGGCTGAGTGTGGAGGGGTTAGAATTCCATTGCCTTCAGTGCTGGTGGAGCCAGAGGAGGGAATGGAAACAGGCTCCTGGTAGAACTGGTGCAGCCTATCAGTACTGGTGCAGCTTTCCCTCCAGAGAGGCCACTGCTCTGGGCTGTAGGACTTCACCAGCTGTTTTTATCTCCTCATTAAATCCTGGGCTCATTGTAACAGCCCTGCTGGCTTGAAAATACCCAAAAAGCAAAATGACCTGTGCTCTGGGTTGGTCAGCTGTTTGTTTGGAAAACAGGAGCATGTATTGAAGGAATCAACAGCGTTCCTTTTGCTCTCATGTCAGATATTGTCAGTCTGGCTCCTGCCAAGGCTGTAGGCCTTGCCACAGGCTTTTTTTGATGAGTTCCAGTAACAAACCAAGTGTAAATTTAGCAACTAAAGAGCTTCAGCGACATGCAGCAGAAAAGGCAAGCTGCAGCTGCCTTAAATAGACAAATGGCTGCATGTCTTGAGAGGAATAATAATGGGGGTTCCTTAAGTGTGGGTTTGGAGTTGCTGAGGGTTCTTTTATGAGGGTGAGCCCCCAAATCCTTCCCCTTTATACAACTACCAGATTGTCCCTCCCAGAGTCACGTTGGTGTCTGGCACAGCCTGAGCATGGAGTTAAGGTCTGCTGCAGCACAAGGGTGTTTGCAACAGCAGCAGCAGCAGAGTCTGGAGCAAACTGGCACAACCAGCACCTCCTCCCTGCTGAGATCAGCCCCAACATCCTGTACCCTGGCTCCAGCCAAACCTCTGGTGTAGCCCTCAAATGGGCAACATTTGGGCATATTTGAGCTCAGTTGATTTTGGCAACACCTTCAGTCAGGGTCCAGCTTCTCTGAAATTACTGCTTCTTCTTGGATATGGTAGAAATTCCTTTACTGTGTCGTACTGAAGTCCCTCTGTTTACATATTTCAGGGTGGTTGTTGCTCACAATGGCTATGATATGTGGACAGGGTGATTTCCAGCAGTCATTTAAAGGGTGGTGTTGAATGGTTCGTTCTGGGTGAGCTCTGGGAGGAACAAACAGCTCTGTTGCTGCTGCACTGGGAGTAGTTTTCTCTCCCAGTGACTTGCAGCAGACCTGGCCTTACTAATCCTTCTGTGCTGCCAGTCCCCATGGTTTTGTGCTGCCCAGCACACCAGCTTCACCTCCAGCCCCTGCAGCTGGTCCTAACTGGGGCAGTCTTGGTGTGCCCATTATCTTGTGCCAGTGCTGGCAAAGGGTTTTTATGCAGCAGACTCTGCAGATGAGCACACTGCAGTCCCTTCTCCTGTCACTGCAGACAAGGTGCTAAACTGTGCTTGTAACACCAGGCAGTGACAGCACTGCTGGCAGGGGGAGGGCAGCGGTGCCTCAGGGTGCTCAGCAGTGAAGTTCATTTGTAAAAAGATCCTTATTTGCATAGGAAAGTCCTGGCATAGTTTAAAGCTCTGTGACTTGGGCTGAACTGCACTGAGTGGAGGTTGTTTTTTCATAGAATCCCCGAATGGCTTGGGTTGGAAGGGACCTTAAAGCTCATCTCATTGTGCCCCTTTCCATGGGCAGGGACATCTTCCACTATCCCAGATTGCTACAAGTCCCCTTCAACCTGGCCTTGGACACTTGCAGGGATCCAGGGGCAGCTACAGCTGCTCTGGGTAAACTCTGCCAGGGCTTCACCACCCTCACAGGGAAGAATTCCTTCCCAAGGAATCTCTCCTTCCCTTCTGGCAGCGGGAAGCCATTCCCCCTTGTCCCCACTCCCTCTCCAGCTCTCCTGGAGCCCCTTTAGGCTCTGGAATGGGCTCTAAGGTTTCCCCAGAGCCTTCTCCAGGCTGAACACCTCCAGCTCTCCCAGCCTGGCTTCAGAGCAGGGGGTTCCAGCTCTTGGAACATCTCCGTGGCCTCCTCTGGGCTCGTTCCAGCAGCTCCAAATCCTTTTGATGTTGGGGGCCCAGAGCTGGAGCAGCTCTGCAGGTGGTTTTTGTCTAAGGTGAAATGTGGATGCTGGTTTAGTGCCTGGTCTCTGCCTCTTCATGCCAGCCTGACTTGAATAGCAAAATCTTTAAGCTTGGCATTTGCCTCGCCTAATTTCTGCCATTTAACAGGTGTGGAGTTTAAGGCAGTCGATTTGGTTTCTGTTCCAATCAATAGAGAGAGGCAGGTGCCTTGGGAACAGCTCCATTTTTGTCCTCTGTCTCTGCTGAAAACAACAGGAGCTCAATCATTTCCCTTTAATTAGCAGTGTGCCTTTCAGGCTGTTCAGACATGGAGAGCTCATGTCCCCCTGACCTATCCCAAGGGGCTGCATCTTGAGTTTATTTGTAGAGGAAAATTTTTTTTTCTTTTTTGGTTTAATTTTGATCTGTTTGTTAAAGGAAAGGACTGGCTTGTGTTTGGCAGTTTTCCTTCAAATTTTGGAGTCTCAGGCTGCTTCTGTAACATGGGGTTTACTATCTTGTCTGTCTTTAAAAAAATACAAAGGAAAAGGGAAAAAAAAAACAAACCTCCTTCTTTATTTAGCACCTTAACACATTTGAAGGGGCATTTTGCAGCAACTGGACAGGAAAATACCAGTTTGGTATTTTATACCCCTCCAGGAGGAGGTCTCAAGCCGGCTGCTCCCCCCTGGTGGGTGCAGAAGCCCCAGGGATGGGTGCTCTGTGCAAGGCTGTGGCCCTCCTGTCCCCTCCTTGTCCCCACTGGGTGGCAGGGCTGGCTCTCACCTTCCTGGCTTCGCAGTGTGCTGGGCAGCAACTGTTGCCAGGCAGGGAATTTTTCATGCTGGAGATGCTCAGGGAAATGTGGACATCCCCTGGCACTCTTTATCACCCCAGTGCATGGCAGGAGGGAAGCGTGCCTGGGCAAAGGAGTGGTGTGTCAAGGGATTGTTTTCAGACAGAGGGAATTAGTGAGGAAGCCTTCCTTTTCTCTGTGCTGTTGGTTACTGTTGGTTTTGTTTTTTAAATTTATTTCTCTCCTCCCCAGCATATTTACACTGAGTGGGAAATTAAAGCTGCTGTTAATAATGTGCTTGCACACAGAAAGGTGCTGGAGCACACACCATCATCTTGCACAGCCTCCACTTGGGAAAACTATTGGGGAAGTTTTAAAGTGGAGTTGTTCTGTGCTAGTGTGTGGGTATGAACCTCTCTGGCTAGCACAGAGCTGGCACCAGTGTGCCCAGAGAGCTGCCACATCTTAGTGTGGACTCTGCTGTCAGCATGTTTTAGCCGTGCAGGGCTCCTCTGCTCCAGGCAGACCCTCAGTTCTGAGTTTTCCTCTGCAAGGTTTTCTCTCCCAGTGCCTCAGGGCCATCCTCTGACTCTCAGCTGCCTCTGCTTGGTTTCCCTCTGTAGATCCCCAGCACAGTGGGGGAGCCAGCCTTTTCCCCTGCCACATCCTTACTAATGAGTCCTGTCAAAGCAGGCTGCAGTGCTTTTAATTAGAAAATGGATCATTTCCAGGTGCTGGAGGAGACCCCGTGTGAAGTGAGCAGCAAGTACTCTCTGCCTTAGGGTACAGGTTGGGGACTGGAAGCTCAGAGATAGAAACATCCTTGAGAGAGGCAGAATTTTGGGTTGAGACCATGCTTTCCCCACTGCTGCAGCTCCCAGCTTTAAAGCTGGGTGTTGACCTACTCTGAAGGCTTTTAAAAAAAAGTCAGGCTTTGGGTGACCCTGACAATTTTTTTTTTATTTATCTGATAACAGCCAGGCTTGAAGTAATCTTCTGGGTGAAGCTTTGTTGTCTTATTACTGTTCAATTTCTATGCAGCAGTTTCAGGGGTGTGTGGCTGGGAGTGTGCTGCCACTTAGCACAAGGAGATAAAAATTGTCTTTAGGGATGGAACAGAAGGCAGGGAAGAATCAGGTGGGTTCCCTGGGCCTTGTGGCTGCAGCTTGTTGTGTCTTATGGTCTGGAAGGTTCCTGTGCACAGGGCTGCACGTGCCTGCCTGGGTCACCGGGTGACTCCTGGGGAGCTCTGTGACTTACCAGTGCAGCACTGACTCATGCACAGATAGCTCTGCTGGTGGTGGCTCAGATGTAGAGTACCTGGTGGTGTACAGGTGATGTGCTCAGCTATTTCTCTGTCTTCCTGGAGAGTTTTTCCTACTCTGGAATAATGAAGCTTCTCCCTAAATTGCTTTGTCATGGCAGAACCATATTACGAGGTCTAGTATGTTTTTTACCCCTTTTCCTTGCTCAGGACAATTTAGCTGTTTCCTTTTGCTCTGTTTGTTGAACTTGGAGGTTATTTGTTTCTCTTTCATGTCCCCTCCTTGCCAGAATGTTTGTTTACATTCAGTGGGAAGTTTTGCAGTGCATCCAAGTACTGCTTGTGAGCAAACAGATTTCCAAAGGGATGCATAAAGTTTGATTATCTCTCCGATTGCTGTCTTCAACTCTCTGGTTTGAAAAAGGATCATGAATGATCATGAAATGATTCCCATTCTCTGAGTGCACCCGTGGGAGTTTCCCTGAGGGTTTTGCTGAGGGCTCTCCCTGTTCTTTGCTGCAGTTTTTCTCCAGACCTCGCCCTGGACTCCCCTGGCACCGACCACTTTGTCATCATTGCCCAGCTGAAGGAGGAAGTGGCTACTTTAAAAAAGATGCTTCACCAGAAGGATCAGATGATTTTGGAGAAGGAGAAGAAGGTACAGTCCTTGGCTTGCTTCCCCCCAGCAGGCTGACATGTTCTCACAGATCACACTCTGACACAGCCTGGCTTTTTCTCTTGGAGTTAACATATCTGGCTGTTTCCAGGCTGCCTCCTTTCCAAAGAGGCCCTCTGGACCCACCCAGGGGATCTCATTTCATAAAGGGTCATTTCCTGACCACTTTCTTGGAGACCTCTGTGTGTGGGCAAGGCTGGGAATAAACATGCTGCTGCTTGGAGAAATGCAGTGCTGGCCCTTGCTGGTGCTCTGTGGTCTCAGTGACACAGTTCTGGTCTCACTGCAGCCCCTCAGCACTGCCAGCATGCCTGTGACCTCAGCCAGTCTCACACACTTCTGTAGAGACACTTTCCATACAGGGGTGTCTGTGGTGAGGGCAGTTGTTGCCTCTTCCAGCTCACTTGCTCCTTCCTGCTTTCTGCACAGATCACGGAGCTGAAAGCCGACCTGCAGTACCAGGAATCACAGATGAGGGCAAAGATGAACCAAATGGAGAAGACACACAAGGAAGTCATGGAGCAGTTACAGGTGACAGCATTGTCTGTGTTGTACCCAGGAGGGACTGAGGACACTCCTGATCAGAACAGCCTGTGAGCTACTGCACACAGAGCTCTGCTAATGTTTCTCAACCCTGTCCTACAGTCTCTGTGCTGCCAGGCTAGCCCCTCCTCAGCTCTGCATTGCATCCCAACCCCCATTTACACCTACTTTGCTGCTCTCTACTCAGGCTCACACTTACTGTGTTGTAAAGTGCTATGTTGTGTCCCTTATGGACTAGACAGGAGCCATCAAACTCATTTTACTTATTGCCAAAATCAGGTTTGAACCTGTTTCTTCAGTCTGCAGAACCTTTGTCAGCTTCCTGAGCCTCTAAATCACCTCCCTGTCATTTGTGTGAGCAGTAACCAGAGAGAACAAAGGAACAATTGGCAGTTCTTTTCACCCTGTATCTCTAGTCCAAATAAAGAAGTCCCTGAGCTGATGGAAGCAGGGAGAGCAGGATTCTTGTCATGGCTGTGGAAACACAGCAGACTATCAGCATGAATAGCTTGAGCCACTGAAGGGATCCGGTCAAAGGGGAAGAAATCAGACCCAGGAATGAACTTTGCACCCTTTAATTACTTTGGGTATATAAAGATCTAAAGCCCCAGCAATGAGAGGTGGGAGGGGATGAGACAAAAGGCCTCTGTTGGCCCTGAGGAAACAGCCCCTCCTCCATCCACACCCACTCTGGGGAAGTATCCCAGTGGAAGGCAGGTTCCAGGCCTCCAGCTGCTGTCAGAGTGCTGGTGCCTGTGAGAATCCCTCCACGGGGCATGTGGAATGTTGGGATGTGGTGTGGAGAGGGCTGGGTGTGCTGTTTCTGAAGGTAAAGGAGCATCAGACCCAAGAGCAGGTGTGCCCCAGCCACCTCCCTCTCTTGGGGCTTTCCATGTCTGTGCTCAGCTCAGGCTGGGACTGCCCTGAACCCTCTGGAGTCCAGATGGTTTATTTCTGCTGGTACTGCTTGAGTCTCTGGAAACCTTTTTCAGTGGCTGTAAAATCAAAGTTCAGATCCTCTCAGTGTGTTGTAGGTGCTTTGAACTGTTCATATGATTAATTTTTGAACAGTCTTGTGGGTTCTATAATTTTGTCTTTTCCTGTGGGGCTGGGATGGTAGAGCCCTCTCTAGGAGATCAGAGGTGAGCTCAACATCTGCCCCCCTTTCCAGCTGTGTGCAGGATTCTGCACAGGGATCCCAGGAGCTAATGATGATCCGTGCCACTAAATACCTGTGTTCCCCATTTCCAGGCCAAGAACAGAGAACTCCTGAAGCAAGCAGCTGCCCTGTCAAAAGGCAAGAAGCCTGAGAAGTCAGGAGCAATAACCTCCCCTTAAAGCCAAGCCCCCAGCCTGGGAGCTTTCCCCAGCACTAGCTGAGGAGTGTGGGAGGCCTGCTGGATCGCTGGAAGCCCAGACCTGGACTCCATGGGAATCCCTGGTGCGTGTTACCTTCTGACAGCATGCTTGAGTGTGCCCAGTTTCAGTCCATGGGGAGAGGTCCCAGCCTTCCTAAATCCCCCCTGAAGTACTGTTTTTTGGAAGAAATCTTTTCCTAACCAGTTGCTACCACTGCCAGCCCTTTCCATGAGCAAACAGGAACCTGCTGCATTAGTGGCTCCTTGCTGGTTCCCAGCCTGCTGCTGTGAGGGAATTGCCATGGCCAGTTGTTCTGCAGATAAAATGGGAGCTGCGTGTGGTGGGAGCTGGATTTTTTTTTCCCCTTGAACTGTTCCTTCTTCAAAAGAGAGCTGAGAACTCACCAGCCCAACAGGTGTTCCTGGAAGGTTGTGCCACTGCTGACAACAGTTGATCCAGCTTTTTGAAGATGCTTCCAAAATGGGGGCCATGTATTTATCTTGGAAGATTTTTGTGTTTTGTTTTGTTTTTTTCTTATTTTCTCTGTCAACTTGGCAACCAAACTGCCTGGTTTTGTGTTTCCTTGTTTTTATGATCAGAGCTTTTGGGTTGGGAGCCAAAGTGGAATGATACAGCCCACAACCCACCCAGAATTCCCCCCAGCCCCCCAGTGCCCTAGTTTTGTGGTGACCTCTGGGATTTTGATGATTTCTGCAGCTTGGTGCGATCAAGTGTCTCTTACTCCATTTCTTCACACAGAGAGTTCAAGGCTCGGATATTCCCTCTCTTTCCCCTTTCCCTGCCCCTTCCAGATGCAGGGGCCAGGTTGGCTCCAGGAAAGCACTTACTCAGGCAGCAACCCGAGCCAGGGAGTGTTTTTTGGGGCACTCCAGGGATTTTTCTCACTGCTGATTCCAGCAGGATCAAAGGGCTATGAGAGTTCCCTGTACCAGGGATGTGCTGCCCCAAAACAGCACGGCTGCCATGACCCTTCCAGCCAGACCAGCTGGGCTGGGCCCCCCAGACACCTCTTTTGGGGTGATGGTGGTGGATAAAAAGCACTTGGAGAGGGAGCACCACACAGCTCCAGGCTGGCAGGAGCTCCTCGACATCCCGACCGCCAGTCAGGGAGTGGAGAAACATCTCAGGGCTTGGAGACCCCCGAGCAGGGGCTGGAGGTAGGTAAGAGAACTCATGCTTTTGCTGCAGGGCGGCTGCTCCGTCAGGGCTTTGATGAAGCTTTTAACTAGAGCTTGTGATTACTTTTTTCATCCTTTTGTTTCTTATTTGTTACTAAAGTTGATTTTACTCAAAGGCACTTTTTGGGATGATGTTGGCTTCTGGCATGGAAGGAGCACATTTCATCGGACACTGCCATGTGTTTGTTTTTGGTTTTTCTAAGAGACTTTTGATGTGAAAACAAGCAAAACGAGAAATTGTTACACTTTGCCTGAGTGTGGCAAAAACTCACCCAGTTTTATACTTTTAGAAAATGAACTGCATTGGTGGGAGTTTTTTTAACTGTGGGCTTTGCTTTTTTCCCTCCCTCAACATACAGAAATAAAAAGAGGGAGAAAGGCCCTGTAAATACTGTTCAGTAGAGTTTTTAATCGTGATAAATTGCTCCTGCCGTTGCATAGCTGATTTGTAGCACCAACATCGTTTCTTTGTATGTTTGTAATGATGAGATTTTCAAGGGACGCTTTGATTTGTACAAATGACACCTGTAAAAGTGGTTTAAAAAAATCCTCATCTGTGACTGATACTTTGTTTGCTTTGAAAAGGGAAAAAAAAACCAAAACAACCAAAGTACCTCTCCCTGCCTGGAGCTGATTTATCCTGCTCTAGGGTTGGGAGTTTGGGGAATGAGACAATATTTTCCCATTGTTTGCTTTGCTCCTACTTTTTTTTCTATCTTTAAATCCTCCCATCAAGCCTGTTGCTAGGATCCTGGTTACTTGGTTACATCCAGCTTCCCAGGACCCATCTGAGATGTATTCCTGATCTTGGCACAGACAGAGGGACCTGCTCCTTTGCTCCTTTGGCATGGAGGTTTTCCCTTTTCCCATGAGATTTCCATGAAGAAAATTCGGCTGCCCCTCATCCTTTTCCAAGGAAATCTCCAGAGGTCCAGGAGTCTAAAGGGTTTTTAGCTTTGACTGTTTTCCTTATTCATGTCCAGTCTCCTGGAGCTCATGGAGATAGCAGCTCCCTCCTGCTGCTACTCCCAGAGCAGTGAGGATCACTGACCAGTGCAAACCACAGTTTCTAATGTTTATTTTGTTGAAGCCACATAAATCTGCCTGCAGTGCAGGAATCCTGATGGAGTGCTGGCAGCTCCTGTGGATCACCTTGGGAGTCACCTTCCCTGCATGTCTCTGAACAGTGCAGCTGCAGAGGAAATGAGAGGAAACAGCCTCAAGGTATGCCAGGGAAGATTTAGATTGGATATTAGGGAAAATTTTTCCATGGAAAGGGCTGTCCAGGCCTGGCACAGACTGCCCAGTGAAGCTGGGGAGTCCCCATCCCTGGAGGAATTTGAAAGCCATGGGGATGTAACATCTGGGGACAAGAGTTAGATGGTGGCCCCCAGTGCTGGGGGAACAGTTGGACTGGATGCACTTAAAGATCTTTTCCAACCTGAATGATTCCATGATTCTAATTCCCTTCTCCACCCCACAAATGCTCTGGGCTTCCTTCTTGCAGCCCACAAAGCCCTAATGCCACAGGTTTTCCCAATGTAGTGGTGGGGTGACCAGCCACAGTGACAATCCAGCTCCTGCTCTTTGAGCAGAGCATGTAAGGAAAGGAGGCACTGGAACAATATTCCTCTGGTATCCCGTGCTGCCCCAAACGCAGAGCTCTGTGCCCACCCAGCAGTGCTTGGCCCCTCCTAGCCCTGCTCGACATGCAGGAGTTGTCTGTGGGACAAATGTCCTCCTGGCACAGCCCTTCGTGTCTTCTGATGGGATATTTTTGTATTAAATATTTGGCAGCATCTCCAGCCCATCTCTCCAGCTGGATCATTGCCTGATGCACACCCACAGCCCTGTCCCTCCAATATCCAGAGCTTTTTGGGGAGCAGAAAGGGGAGAAGAGAGGCAGCCTCTCCCTCTCTGCCACCCCCACTTTGCTTGCTCTGTGTTGCCTTTACTGATGCAAAGGAGGAGATGTGTTTTCCCCTCCAGGCTGATGCCTTCAGCCAGAGCAAACACAGAGCTCGTGGCCTCAGGTGGAACTGTAGAGTCATCATGGAATGGTTTGGATTAGAAGAGACCTTAAAGCTCATCTTGTTCCACCCCTGCCAGGGGCAGGGACACCTCCCACGGGATCAGGTTGCTCCAAGCCCTGTCCAGCCTGGCCTTGGGCACTTGAGCCACTTTGGGCAGCCCCAGGGCTGGCTGGTGACCAGCAGCACCTCTGCTTGTGCCCCGTGTCCAGCAGCTCTGTGGGGCGTGACAGTGCCAAAGGAGCAGGTGACAGAGCTGGACTGGGGTGACAGAGGCTAAACAGCACCTCTGACCCCTGGTCAGCGAGGGGCCACGTTCCTGGATCAGATGAAATGGAGCCCCCAAATTGTGCCTCTGAAATTACACAAATGGAAATACAGAAGTGGAAACCTTGAGGTGGCCAGAGGCACCCAGACCCCCCAGCCTCAGCACAGAGCTGTTTGCAAAACACCCTGCAAATAGCCCCAGGAAGGGACAAGGACCAGGAGCAGTGACCAGGGAGGTTTCCTCCGTGCAGAGGGTGCTGTTCAGCCCTGGGCTGTGGCCCCTGCTGGCAGGAGCTCAGCCCCGAGCCAGAGGAGGCTGTTGCCAGGAGAATCCTGAGCTGTTTGTGCAGTGACTCCTGTTTGCTGCACTTGGCTGCGTTGGGCTGCCAGGCAGCGCCAGATTGGTACCAGTGCTGTGTCTGGGACAGCCCATGGTTCTGAGCACGGGGTTTTATCCCTTCTTTTTACTTTTTTTTTTTTTCCCTGTCCCTGTGGAAAAACACCAAACCCAGTAAAAGAGTCAGAGAATCCCAGACCATTTTGGTTAAAGGGACCTTAAAGCTCATCTCATTCTGCCCATCTCGGATGGGCAAGGACATCTTCCACCATCCCAGGCTGCTCCAAGCCCTTGGACACTTGCAGGGATCCAGGGGCAGCCACAGCTGCTCTGGGCACCCTGTCCCAAGGCCTCCCCATCCTGACAGCAAAGAATTCCTTCCCAATATTCATCTATCCCTCCCTTCTGGCAGCGGGAAGCCATTCCCCCTTGTCCCCAGTCCCTCTCCAGCTCTCCTGGAGCCCCTTTAGGCTCTGGAATGGGCTCTAAGGTTTCCCCAGAGCCTTCTCTAGGCTGAACACCTTCAGCTCTCCCGTCTTCAGCCCAGAGGGTCTCCAGCCCTCTTTGGAGCACTTTGGCCTGCTCTGGGCTCACTCCAACAGCTCCGTATCCTTCTGATGTTGGTGCCCGGAGCTGGGGCCACCCGAGCGGCGCAGGGGCGGTTTTCCCGGGGGCGGTTTCCCCCGGGATGGTTTCCCCCGGGGTGGTTTCCCCCGGGATGCTTTCTCTTTGCCCCGGACTCGTTTCCACCGCTCCAGTGCGGGGTCGGCAAAGTGCGGCCGGCTCTGGGTAGACCTGATGTCTGCGTGTCGGCCACGCCTCCTATTGTCATTGGTCTGATTGTTGCTGGGTGGTCACGCCCGCAAGCTCCCATTGGTCGAGGGGGGCCGGGGGCGCGTCCCCGTCCCGTGCTATGTAAGCGTGGCGGGCGCGGGGTCCCGGGGGCGCTGCGGAGCGCGGGGGTGGCCGGGGGTGACCGGGACTGGCCGGGGGTGACCGGGGCCGTCCGGGGGTGACCGGGGCCGTCCGGGACTGGCCAGGGCCGTCCGGGGGTGACCGGGACTGGCCGGGGCCGTCCCCACCGCCCAGCCCCAGCGTGATGCTGGTCGCCGGCTCGCCGTGCAGCCCCGCGGGGCCGGAGGAGCACCGGGGCTGCGGGGCCCGCCGGGGCGGCCAGGTAAGGGCTCCCGGGCTGTATCGCCCCGTCCCCGGCGCACATCCCTTTCCGGCTCAGGAAGGTGCCAGGCTGCAGCAGGCTGCAGGGGTTTGAACGATGCCGTGGTGTCCCCTCTGCGGGTCTGTGGAAGCAGCTCGCCCAGTGACTCCCTGGGTGCTGTGGGGGTTTCCAGCCCTGAGCAGTGTGGGGCAGAAGGGACCCGAGTCCGTGCCTGGAGCAGGGGCAGCCCTGCGAGCAAGGGCTCATTTCTGCATTAACTGTGAATTTGGGGGGAAATCATGATGTTTAGTGGCATTTTGTGCCCCGGGGGGGGGTTAGTGGCCCCCGGAGGAGCCGTAAGCACAGTGCCGTCCTGCGGGATCCCCTGCTTTCCCCTGGCGCGGTGTCACAGCTGCCTGTCCCGGTGTGTCACACGCGTCCGGCAGTGCGGCAACATCGCAGCCCGGTTTCGTCAGGCGCTGCCAGCCTGACGCAGAGGGCGTGGGGGACACGGCCCCCGGCCCGTGCCGGTGTCTGCCTGAGTCACCCCTTCCGCTGACGCCGACGGGGATGTTCCGCGGCTCCGCTGACTCCCGGCTGTGCCTTCCTTCCTAGGAAAGAGGAATCGAGGCTACCCGGGAGCTGGCGAGGGGCCCCAGCACCTTCATTCCCCTGGGAGAGGTAAAGCGATGAGAATTGGCTTGGGTGGGGTCTCCTTCACCCTTCCCAGCTGCGGGTGGGGTGACAGGAAGGATTCCCAACCCCCGATTCCTAGTGCCCGGTGGGGGTGGGATGCTGAGGATGGGGTGGAGAGGGGTCACCCACCCCAAGCAGATCCTTGTGGCATTGTGGGGGTGTCGTTCTGGAGATGAGGGGAACAGCTGTATTTCACCCTGGTGTTTGCTTGCCCTGCCTCTGCCTCCGTTTCCCCACTCAGACAGACACATCTGTGTTTCCCCTGCCCTGCCCGACCCCAGCATTCTGCCCTGACATCCCCAGGGCACCTGAGCCCTATCTCAGCGCCCACACTCACTCCTCCAGATGTTGCTCCTCGGGCAGAGATAGCGCCGTGGTTTCGTCACTGCGCTGGGGGCTGACCCCCATCTCCTCCCCCGCACTCCAGAGCCCAAACAAACAACCCAACCCGCAGGCTGAGCAGGACAGCCTGTGTGGGCTCTGTCATGGAGACCCCCAAGCCCCCTCTGCCCCCCGGGGCTGGCAGTGGGGACACGGGCAGCAGGGGCCCCCGGCGGTGCCCGTTCCGGAGGCGGGGCGCTTCCAATGGGGTGAGGATCCAGCCTTGGTGCTCTTGGGTTCCTGGGTCCTGCTTGTTGGGGGGGGGGTCTCCACTTAGGTTAGAGGAGGTTGGGAAGAGTGGGGGCCTACAGCTCGCAGCCCTTCATTCCCTCCTCTCCTTCTGCAGGTCCCTCAGGAAGGCGGGGAGAACAGCCTGCACCAGCTCCTCGAGGCCTTTGTCTCGGCAGGCAGGGTGGACCACGTCGCCATGGTCATGGGGCTGCACCCCCAGTACCTCAGCAGCTTCTGGAAGACCCAGTACCTCCTGCTGCGCATGGACGGGCCCCTGCCCTACCACAAGCGCCACTACATCGCCATCATGGTGAGCAGCGGGGCCCTGGGGTGTGGGGACACGGGGCTCTGTGTGGGGTCCCAGCACTGCTGCTCAGGAGGCACTTGGGTCCCCACAGATGGACCCCTCTCTGGTCTGACATCCCAAACCCCTTTGGGGCTGGTGCCCACCCAGGGTACCCCAACACCCTCCCTCCAGGGCCCCTGGGGACTGGCACTGGTAGTGAGGGGGGAAATCCCCCTGTCTGGAACTCGTATCCCCAGGGAAAATCCTCCAGGAGTGACATGGGACGAGTGGGCTCCCTGCCTTGGGCAGGCTCCCTGCCTTGGGCAGGCTCCCTGCCTTGGCTTCTCTGTGGGCTTGTAGCAGGGTGGGGACCCCAGGCAGTGCTGGAGGCTGACTGCTGGCTCTCCCCACAGGCAGCAGCCCGGCACCGGTGCTCCTACCTGGTGGGGTTGCACATGGGGGAGTTCCTGCAGGTGGGGGGCAACCCTGCATGGCTGCGGGGGCTGCACTGCGCCCCCCAAAAGCTCCGGAACCTCAGTGAGATCAACAAGCTGCTGGCGCACCGGCCCTGGCTCATCACCAAGGAGCACATCGAGGTGAGAGCAGATGCTGCCAGCACAGATCCCCCCAAAACACACTGACCCCAGGGGCCACCTCCTGCGTGCACAGCCCCCAGGGTTTAACCCTTTCAGGGCTGAGGGAGTCAGTGGGATGGGAAGGGGTGACTTGCCCCTGCTGGGTCTATGGGTGAGGCACTTCCCAAGCACTCCTGTATCCCTGCCATTGGCTTGCCCCAGCCCTAGGCTGTGGTGGGCATGCAGCTGAGGGCTGGGGGTCTCTCCAACCCCTGCTGTGTGTGGCAGGCTCTGCTGCGGCCGGGGCAGGACAGCTGGTCACTGGCGGAGCTGGTGCAGGCGCTGGTGCTCCTCACCCACTACCACTCGCTCGCATCCTTTGTCTTCGGCTGCGGCATCAAACCCGAGGAGGACCAGGACGTGGGGAGCAGCTGCTGGACCCCCTCACCCCACAGCGACAGCAGCCCTGCCTCTGGGGACAGCATGGGGGGCTCTGGGGTAAGAGGGGCTTTACCTTGCAGGGTGTGAATGTACCCTGGGATGCTTCATGGGGAATCACAAATTGGCTTGGATTGGAAGAGACCTTAAAGCCTGTCTTGTGGGCAGGGACACCTTCCACTAGACCAGGCTGCTCCAGCCCCTATCCAGCCTGGTCCTTAACACTTTTAGGGATGGGGCAGCCACAGTTTCTCTGGGCAAACTCTGCCAGGGCCTCCCCACTGTCACAGGGAAGGATTCCTTCTCAATATCCCATCTATCCCTGCCTTCTGGCAGTGGGAAGCCATTCTCCCTTGTCCTGTCCCTCCAGGCTCTTGTCCCAAGTTCCTCTCCAGCTCTCCTGGAGCCCCTTTAGGCACAGGAAGGGGCTCTAAGGTCTCCCTGAAGCCTTCTCTTCTCCAGGCTTGTCTCCAGTGTAGAGTGGCCCATCTCTCGGAGGGCCTTTATTGGGAACAGCTGATGCTTTAGAGCCATGCAGTACTTCCCACATCCTCCACAGGACTTCCCCCTCCTCCCTTTGGGGTCTGGGGAAGGGTTATGGGGGCTGCTGGAATCTGGGCAGGACCAACCCAAAGGGAGATGCTCAGGGGTTCCCCCAAGTGCCAGGGCTGACCCTGCCCTGTGCTTCCCCAGGACACAGATGCCGTGCAGGAGGTGGAGGTGCTGATGGAGAGGATGAAGCTGCTGCAGGAAAACCAGCTGGAGGAGGAAGGAGTCACACAGGAGGAGATGGCGACGCGCTTCGAGCTGGAGAAGACAGAAAGTTTGCTGGTCCCTTCCTCAGGTGAGGAGGTACAGGGGGCAACTGGCTGGGGCAGGAGGTCCCTGTGGGCCAGGGGAGCCCGAGGAGGGGGAAAGGAACCAGAATCTGCCTGAGGGAGAGCGGGATCAGCTCCCCAGGGCACTGACTCCATCTGCGCTCATGGCCACTGCATTGGTCCCTTGTAGATGCTTTGGATCCCTCCCTGCAGTCCAACATCCGCTGCTTCCTGGAGGACCCTGAATTCGGATACAAGGACTTCACACGGAGGGGGGAGCAGGCCCCCCCCACTTTCCGTGCACAGGTGGGTGCTCAGGTCTGGGGGTGCCTCCTGTTTATGTCGGGGTTGTTCCCAGGATTGTGGACAGTGGGTGCAGGGCTGGAGCTGAGCAACCAGGTGCTGAGAACTGGGGGGAGGTGTCAACTTAGGGGGGGACCCCACCTTGTGTCCCTGGCTTTGGGGGGTGTTGTGGTTTAAGACCAGCTGGAGATGAAACCTGACACAGCTGCTCACTCAGTCCCCACTTTCTTCCCCCACCCCAGGGAGGAAAATCAAAATAAAACTTGTATGTTGATATACAAACAGTTTAATAATTGAAAATAAAGTAAAATACAATGATGATGGTAAATAATGATAATAATGACAATGAAAAGGGAAAAAACAAATGATGCACAATGCAATTGCTTAGCACCTGCTGACTGATGCCTGCCCCCCCTTCCCAAACCCAGACTGGCCCCTTCTGGGTAACTCCCTCCAGTTTATACACTGGGCATGACGTTCTCTGGTGTGGAATATCCCTGTGGTCAGTTCAGGTCACCTGTCCTAGCTATGCTCCCTCCCACTGGCAGAGCCTGAAACAAGAGGAATAAAGTCCTTGACTGAGGATAAGCCCAACTTAGCAAAAAACCAAACCATCAGTGTGTTACCAACACCCTTCTCATTCCAAATCCAAAACACAGCACTGGAACAGCTACTGAGAAGAAATTAACTCTACCCTTCCTGAAACCAGGACAGAGACACCCCGCTTTTCCCCACCAGACCCCTACCCCAGCATCCTCTCTCCACCAGGATTACAGCTGGGAGGACCACGGCTACTCGCTGATCAACCGCCTGTACCCAGACGTGGGGCAGCTCCTGGATGAGAAGTTCCAGGTGGTTTACAACCTGACCTACAACACCATTGCCATGCACTGTGGCGTGGACACCTCTGTGCTGCGCCGAGCCATCTGGAACTACGTGCACTGCGTCTTTGGCATCCGGTGTGTCCCCAGCACCTGGCTGGGCTTCCTCCTGCACCTCGGGAAGAGCCCAGGAGCAGCTCCAGTGGCTCCGTCTTGCTTAGACTGTTGCTGCTGCTGCTGCTTCCCCATGGCAAAGTGATGCTGTTCAGAACAGCCCTGGGAAAGGAGAATTTAGTAAAAAGTTACAATAAGGATGGTGAGGCTCTGGCAGAGTTTGCTCAAAGAGTTGGTGGAATCCTGATCCCTGGAGGTGTCCAAGGCCAGGTTGGATGGGGCTTGGAGCAGCCTGGGACAGTAAAAGGTGTTGCTGCCATGGCAGGGGTGGGACTGGATGGGCTTTAAGGTCCCCTCTCGCCCAAACCATTCTGGGATTCTGTGAATGCACAAGGCTTGTGTCTGGAGTAACACACCCTCCTCTCTGCAGCTATGATGACTACGACTACGGGGAGGTGAACCAGCTCCTGGAGCGCAACCTAAAGGTCTACATCAAGACAGTGGCTTGCTACCCGGAGAGGACCACCAGGCAGATCTACGCGCAGTTCTGGAGGCACTTCAAGCACTCGGAGAAGGTGCTGCCCGTCCCTTCCCCTGGCAGGGAGCTCGGGGTGCTGACCCCGTGCCCTGACCCCGCTCTCCCGTAGGTGCACATCAACCTGCTCCTGCTGGAGGCGCGCATGCAGGCGGCTCTGCTCTACGCCCTCAGGGCTGTCACCCGCTACATGACCTGAGCTGCTCTGCCCTGCTCTGCCCCTGCCCCTGCCCTGGCTCTGCAGGAGAGGCCGGGGCGCTGCTGGAACCCTGGAAGTTCATCTGGAGTATTGTCTCCCTGCTTCACGGGCTTAGAGCTGTGGAAGTGAAGTGGGAGCTTTCCTGCGCTTTCTCCCAGGAGGGGTGAGCCCCCAGGAAGGTGTCGGTGCTGGGAAGACCCCCAAGTGCTGCCCTGGGCTTGACAGAGCTGCGAGTGCTCTCCTGCTCCGTGCCTTCTGGGGCTGGCCTCAGTGAAGCCAGACAGGGATGTCTGTGGCTGCAGTGCTGGTGTCACACCCCTGTGACGTGTCCTGGCACCGAAGAGGACTGTCCCCCTGCCAGAGATGGCCAGAGGATATCACAGGGTTCCCTTCATCCCTGCATTTTGGGTCCTGCTGTGCTGGGAGACAGCTGCTGGTGGGGGTGCTGCCCAGGCACCCCCTCCCCACCTTTCTGCCTCATCCCCTGCAGTCTGGGATGTGAAGTGCCTTTAACCTAAGTGCCAGGGCAGGAGCAGGGAAAGCATAGGAATGCTTGAGTGTGTTTTACACGTTTTTGCATTGTTTTCCAGCCGCTGGTGCATCTCCACTTCCTCAGCTTCAGGGGCTGATGTGGGGAGCCGTGCTGGGGCATGGGGCTCCCTCAGCCCCTCTGCTGCTGTGCGGGTGGCAGGGTGGGATGGGCTGGCCATGGCTTTATCCAGACACGCCAGAGCATTCCCAGCAGCACATGGAGGTGCCTGTTGGGGAGCAGGATCCAGCCCCATTGCCACCCTTGGTTTGGCTGTTGAGTGATCACTCCAGTTAAGTTATTTCTGTTTTTTTTTAAATATATATAAACTCCTGACTAGGCATGGAAATGCCTCTGTAACTTTGCTATTAATCTTGTTTGAAAAAATAAAATAATTACTTTTAAATTCTTTTTCCTTTTTCACTTTCCCCTTGGTCCACCCATGGGCTATTCCTGTATGGCAGAAGTAGAGTGCAGGGCTCTTGCTGCTCTGGGAGTACTAGGGAGCATCCCCGAGTTGTCCAAGGGAGGATGTGGGAGGTCTGAGTACTCCCCACTTGCCTGAGGGGGATGGATTTGACTTCAGTAAGCTCTCCTTTGTGGTGACTGATTCCAGTCTTTCCTGGCTGTAGCATCTTCCTGGGAAGCCAGGATTTAGGCATGACCCTCATCCCACCGTGTGTCCAGGGGCTGCTCTGCTGCACTGCTGGCGCAGAGCTGAGCTGCAGTGCTGCTGGGGCAGAGCAGGGCACGCCAGGCCCGTGCTGTGAAGCCAGCAGTTATCAGGGCGTGGGCAGAGCCCCTGGAAGGCGCTGATAGAGCCCTGGCGAGGGGCCAGCTCTGCGCGGCCGGCGCTTCGCGGTGTGCCGGAGGGGCCGGAGCCTGGCGGCGCGGGGGAGCCGCCGGCTTGCAGAGAGTGCCGGGGACTCACAGGGCAGAGCCTCCGTTTTGGGGGAAAGAGGTGTGAGGGCAGCTTCTTTTGGGAAGCTGAGGCAGGAGGACGGGGCTCCCTGGGCTTTGCCGGCTGTGCCAGAGCTCCCGGTGTGTGGAGAGAACAGCGGAGCCCGCGGTGCTGCTCTGCCCGGGCGCCACCCTGGAGCACCGGGGAGCACCGCGGCCCGGGGGCTGCTTCAGCTCACACCCTGGCACTGCATCGCTTAACCCCTCTGTTTATTCACCTGGTCACAATTACAGACCAATAAATTCCTCATCCAGTGCACAACTAAAGCCTGCAATTTGTGTACCTATCTATAATTTATCCACAGCTTTCACTGTTCTCTTGCAGGGCAGGTGTGTTTATAATCTCCCTACCTGAAGCTGACAGTTATGATCCCAATAGATGCTATTTTTTTACACTACAATTGCCCTCAATTTAAAAACATAATGTGTTGGTGATGTTTAGTACACACCAAAGCAACAGGAAATAACAGTAGTGGTAATAATAATAATAATAATAATAATAATAATGATCTGTGCTGAAGGAACATTTTACGAGTAACGGAGCCCGAAGCGCTTTGCAAAGTCGGCATTGCTGGGGCTGAGCTGCCCCCGCTGTGAGGGGTTCATGTGGGGCTGGAGATGAAACACCTTTGCCCTGAGTGTGGGCAGCTCATTCCCGACAGATGCAAGCAGACTGCTGGATCCGCTGCGTGGGCTGAAATGGACAATGGAAATGGAAACAGAGCACAGGCGGGACGGGCCGGGCTGGGTTCGGGACCCGCCGGTCTCCCCGGGGCGGCAGCGCCGCTCGCTGGAGCCAGCGGGAGGCACGGACCGAACGCCGGGACCAGCTCCGCCGTGAACCCAGCGATGCCCAAATGGTTTGGGTCGGAAGGGACCCCAGAGCCCCTCTCCTTGCAGCCCTGCCCCGCACGGCCGCCTTGCCCCCGACAGCCGGCTGTGAGGGGGCTTCCGGGGGCGTGTCCTCCCGCCGGGGCGTGTCAGTCCGCCGCACTACATCTCCCGGCATGCCCCGCGCGCGGCTTCCGGCGGCGCGTCCCGGCGGCGGCGGCGGCGGCAGGTAAGGGCGGGCGGGGGCCGGGAGCGCCGGCACGGTGAGGGAACCGCGCTCGGCGGGGGAAGGACGGGCCCGGAGAGCCCCGGCCCGGCGCAGCCCAGCCCCCTGCCCGGGGGCGGTCACGGACCGGGAGCGGCGGCGCCCCGGGGATGCCGCGGAAGGGCCGGGCTGTGCGGGCACCGGGCCGGGGGCTCCCGGCGGAGCGGCCCCACAGGACCGGGCTCGCGGGGCCAGCAGCCGCCGCTGGCTCGGAAGGCGAGAAGCGGAGCTGGCGTCCTGTGCGCTCTGTGCTGCGGGGGACGGCTGGGAAGCCGAGCGGCTCGGGCTGGCGCTCCGGTAAAACCCGGGCTCTGGTCCCTGCCGCCCTCCCGTGCCTTGCCGTGAGTGTTCGCAGCTTCCCGAAGTTCCCTCTGAGGCAGCCCCGCTGGTATTTCTTTGTTTGATCTCTCCTGCCCTAATGTTGACTGAAATTTGAAACGTCCCCGTTGTGCTTTCTGGCTTAATTGTTCTTTCCCTGTGTTTGCACGCAGATGAATTATTTACCTCTGTGCCTTGCACTGGGTTGTGTTTGTCCAGGTGGAGGTAGGCGAGGGCTTGGTGCCCTTCTCTGGCACTGAAATACTGCAAAGTGAAATGATGGGAGAAGGTGCTCAGCTGAGGCTGAAAGAAACTATAAAGCTCTTTAAGCTTTAGGATGTTTAACTGTTGCTTCCACAAGCCTCGAAAGAGAACTGGAGTCAAGGAATCCCAGAATGACTTGAGTTGGAAGCGACCTTAAAGCTGCTCGTGTTCCACCCTGCCATGGCAGGGACACCTTCCCCTGTCCCAGGCTGCTCCAGCCCCATCCAGCCCGGCCTTGGGCACTGCCAGGGATCCAGGGGCAGCCACAGCTGCTCTGGGCACCTGTGCCAGGGGCTGCCCACCCTGCCAGGGAACAATTCCTTCCCAATACTCATCTAAATCTCCTTGTTGAGTGTAAAACTGTTCCACTTGTCCTATCACTTTCTGCCTGTATAAAAAGTCACTCTCCTTCTTTTTATCATCTTCCTTCAAGTGCTGGAAGGGTGTAGTGAGATTTCCCAGGAGCCTTCTCCTTGTACTTGCTTCTTTATTGCTTGAAGAAAGCTGGAATTGTGCAGGAGTGAGTGCTAAAGTTGTGATGTTCCTGCTCTTCAAAAGCCAGTCTGGAGCAGGATCAGGGAAGGGGATTGATGAAGTTCCCACAGCCCACTCTGGGTGGGCAGAGGGTGTTCAGCTGAGTGGGTCTGGTGTGCTGCAGAAGATGCAAGGGAGTGTAACTGGATTCCTCTCTCTGCTGCGATTTCCTCAGGAGTGCCAGGTGCTCCTCAAGCAGACCTTTTAAATGAATCCAAACTGCTTTTAAGAGTAGACAACACCTAAAATCATCAGCTTATGTAGTTTAAATTCCTTTTTGTGAAGGAAGGGGCAAAATAGAGCCAAAACGAGGCCGATTGTGAGGGACGGGGCTGTCACAGCTACACCGACTGAGGCTGAGTATCTGCACAGGGATGGCAACAAAAACCCTTGCTCATTAGAGTAGGTTCAATCCTGATCCTCCCAGCAGTGCTGGGAATGCTGCGCTCTCTGTCCCAAGCGGAGGTGTCAGTGTGTCCTTTCACAGGTGATACTCTGTTCGCTGATAATGTATCAGAGTGTTTTTGCAAGGAGCGTTTTCTTCCTGGATTCCCAAGGACTGAGCTGTGTCTGAGGCACAGAGCATTCCCAGCCCCTGGGAGATGGAGTGGGAGTCCTGCTGGGAGCATGGGCAGTGCCGCAAACAAGGGGAATGTGATTGCATCCTTGCTTTCGTGCTGCTGGATCAGTGATTATACAGCCTTCTGCTTCATTCAGCCACGGGTTAATTTCATTTCCAGTTCAATTTGATAACAGTTTTGAGAGCCAAATCATTTGTATTTAAACAAATGGCTTCTATTTTGATTAAATTTCATTGTGTTTGGCATGTGTTGGAGCATTCTATGTATTAAAATTTGCTGAGACTGTGGTTCCTGCAGGTTTATTAGCTGGTGATGAATATTTAGTTACAAGCTGTACAAAACCTGTGTCTGGGTGTTGGGGGGCTTAAAACAGAACTGGGTTTTTCTGGCTGGTCTCATGAGTGAAGAAAGCTGCAAATATCCTTGGGATCATTTGGATTACCTCAAAACATGTAATTTTTCAGGCAAACCCATAACTTTGGACTGCTGGGAAGCTATTAGGGCTGTTGGAGGCAAAGACATCATCTTGCTCCTGCATCCATTAAGGTGGGAGTGGAGATGCTCCAGGTCATTCGTAATCAGTTCCCTAATTCTCTTTAGCAGTGATTTTCTGCATACAAATGTCATGTGGGTTTATTTTTCTGAGTGTGAGAATGCTTTTATTTTTAGCTAGCAAGTTTGGAGCCTGTGGAAAACTAATGGATGTGCAACTGTGGCAACGTTGGGCCTGGGCTTTGTGTCGAGGGGAAAAAAGCCCTTTCAGAGATCTATTTTTATCAGTTAATTAGTCGCTGTTGCTGACGTGTCAGCGCTGTGGTGATAACTATTCCCAGTTCTTCCCTGCACAGTGGGGTCATGGTTGGGCAAGGAATGCAGCAGCCAGCATGGCTGCTCATCCCCATGGCTGGGGTTTAACTCCTTCCAAACTGTGCCCTGAATCCAAGGGCAGATCCCGTGGGAGGAGCTGCCATACAGACATGCAGAAGTTTGTCAGGCTTCAGCAGAGGGGCTTTCCCACTGCTGACTGCCCTTAATTTGTCCTCTGCCCAGAGGATTTCCTGTATCTCGGTAGGAGCTGAGGTGTGGAGGTTGGTGTGATTTGCCAGTGGCTGGGTGACAGGCCTGGAACCAGAGGTAAAAGGCTGCAGCTTTCCCAATTCTTGCTCTTATCTGCTGATTTTGAATGACTCAGGACGATCTGTCCGGGTTGGAAGGTGACCAGGCAGAGCATCTTGTGATTCCACGTTGGTATTTTGCTTCTTGTCGATGGGGAGTTGCTGTTTTCCTGATTTCAAAATGACGAAGCCCTTAATCTGAAAATCCTTGTGTTGTTCATTCTATTGCTTGTGGTGTCACTTGTTTTTGATCCTCAGCTGTGCTGAGACAGGGAGGTGAGAGGCAGCTTTGGTCTCAGCTATACCCTGGTTGTCACTGCCTGGATTTCTTTGTTTATTGGTGACTCTCTGCTCTTTCTGCTGAGGATGGGATGGGGAGGGAGGACTAATTATCTCCAGAGAGAGGCTTTAAATGCTATTAGCCAAAAGAATAGGCTTCATCTCCTAACTTGAATGAGTTGAGAGAAATAACACAAAGCACTGGTGGCAAAGATATGAAAATTGAGAGCAGTCCAAATGGTTTCTCTCTGCTGAACCCTGGAAATAGATTTGTTATTGCTTTTCCCTGAGCCTTTGGCTGGTAGCAGCCTTGGAGGAGTGAGGGAAGGGGTAAACAGATTGTTAACTTTACTCTTTAGCGTTTGTGCTTTTTGCATACTGATTCCAAAGCACGGTTAGGAATCGCTCACCTACCGGCTTCCTGCAGTCGTGATGGGCAATTCATTATCAAGGACTAATTAACCGCAGCTGCTGAGTGTCACGGGGCAAAACAAGGTGCATACTGATGAGGTCGATTTGTGCAAGCCTGGCACTTCTGTGCAGTCGGTGCCTTTTGAAACACTTTCAGGAAAGATCGCTGGACTTCGGTAAAGTTTACTGCTGTTAGAGGTTCGAACCTTTTCGCTGTCGGCTCCAGAAAGCTGCTGCTAAAAGCAGGGATCGCTTGGCTGCCAGTACCTAATTGTTTTCCTTTAATTAACCAAGCCCCAAAAGTTAACCCCTTAACTACAGCTGTGTTGCCACAGACTCAGTTGTCTAAAATACACCAAGATTAATCCCCAGCACTGATCTAACCTGTAGGCTGCCCCATATGGGCTTCCTTCATCACCTCACACTTGGCTGTGGGAAGGGTGAACCTCCCTTAATGTGCTTTTCTCTCCCTTAGCTTTTAAGGGTGCAATCAAGAAAAGTTTGGCCCTAATAGTACAGAAAAGCCTTGATTTGTAAACTTGGATCAAAGTTTGGGAGGCAGTGACTTGTTTGGTGTCTGCACAGTGTTTAGCAGTGGGCCACGCTCAGCCCTCTCGCTGTGTAAACACTGTGTTGCAGAGGGTGACTTAGCAAAAAAAGAGATTATTGCTGGATGTGGCCTTGAGGTTGGGTTCACAAGCTGTGTCTCAGGCTGTGCTCATGGAGGTGAAGCTGCCAGAGGTGTTTATGGATGGGGGATAAAGCCAAGGGCTGTTGTCTTTGGAGTATTTGAGCTTTGAACAAAGCGTGTCACTGTGCCAGTTTTCAGGGGACTCTGGCTGTAGTCACATGCCTTTGAAGGTTGTATTCTCCAGACTAATCCTTCTGTCCTACTCAAAATCAAACTGGGATGTCTGTCACAGCTGAACTCGCTGCTGTGGGATCGGCCTTTCTCACTGTGCCTGCTGGAAGGGGCTTTGGGCCCTGTTATTTCTGTGCTGGCAATAACTCCCCTGCAGATGCACAAAACTGCTGCTGCTGGTGTGTTATCCATGCCTCTCCCCTCCAGAGCCGTCTAAAAGCTTGTGCTGGTTTGCTGCAGTGCCAAGATCCACAGGCAGCAGGTTTGCAGGTACAGCTAACACCCACCAGCCTTGGGATCCCAGCGCAGGGGAGACTTAAGTGGGTTTGAGCAGGGATGGAAGCAAGGTCAGGAGGATTTGAGCTGGTCTTTGCTGGCTGCCTCAGGTGCTGTGGGAATGCCTTTTTAAAGCTGCTCTGCTGCAATGCTGACAGTGGAAATCTGGATGGATCCACGGAATATCTGCTCCCTGTTCCTGGATGGATGACCTTGTGCTGATGAGGTTATCTTTATCAGCTGGGACTGAGGAGGAGGAGGGTAATTACTGAAATAGTGATGTCACATTTGTGCTCGTAAATTTGGGCTTTTATTTTTGGCAATATTAAGCTTAGTGTCTGTTGCAAACCAGGTGAAGCAGGAGAAGAGCTGTTACGGAATCATGGAATACGCTGAGTTGGAAGGGAACCCATCAGGGTCATGGAGTCCAACTCCTGCTAGATTTGTTCCCTTGTAAAGGGTGTTTGTGTGATGCCAGAGGAGAACAAATAATTGTGTGATGAAGGGTTGTTGTGAGGCTGCTGGATCTCCCAAATCAACATGACACTAGTGATTACACTAACCAGTATTATCCACATCTGCTTCTAGCCTCCAGATGAAGCCTTCAATCTGTGTTTTAATGACTGTGTTCTCTCTGCTTATCAACTGTGAGTCCAGGGAAAATAAGGATGCTCAGGTGGACAGGAGGCCTGATTTAGCTCCCAGCTATGTTGCTGTTGTGGTGATTGATGTCAGGCAAGTCACTTTTTCCTTGTTTCATCCTTCTGTCTATCCTCTCCAAAATTACCTGTGGTTAGTGAGGATGTCGTCCTCCTGTTTATAGCTAGAGGGACAAATTAATTCATCTCAGCCTTAAGGGCCATAATTAGCAGCCAGGTTCTACCAGTCTAGTCCCATCCTGCTCTGTGTCATATGGTGTGTAGGTGGGCCCTTTAGTAAATAGAGTATGAATAACAGGAGGAAGTGTTTGGGTTTGTTGGGTAAGTCCAGCATCAGCTGTGTTCAAGGAATTGTTTCTTGATTTTCACCTTGTCCTGTATTTTGTGAATGTGTAATTTGAAGTTTTTATTTAAATGTTTTTATTTAAATGCTTATTCAGGTTTCACACTTGGCTTTCCTGTCTATGGAATTTGTTTTTGTATTAAGTTCTTTTGCAAGGGGGGATTTTTGAGAGCTTTTTCAGTGAAATAGAAAAAAGAAGTTGGCCTTGATTCTGCAGTAAATTCCTGTTGCTCTTGGGAAGTGGGATTTATAAAGCTGCTGTGCTACATTTCAGCATGGAAGGAGGGGTGGGGGAGAAACTACCAGAAATCCATTTCTCCTTTAACATGGAATTGTATAGGTGATACTCTTGCATGGAGAGCGGCAGTCCTTGCATAAGCACTGGATACATTAACATTTCTAACTAGTAAATTTATGGATAATCTCTTCTTTTGGAGGATTTATTTAGATTTGAGAGCATTAGCCTCTGGGAAAATTAAACCTCTTTTAAATCCACTTTGTTCAGAGGCTAGACTGAGGAACTGCTGGTAAGCCCTGCCATCTTCTTCCTGCTTTTCTGTGGGCTTGATTGGAATTGCAGTGCAGGGACACAGCTGGCCCAGAGGCACCAGGGCTTTGGGTTTAGGTGCTTCATCCAGTTGTGGCAAAATGGATTTGGAGCCTGTTTGCTGTTCCTGTAAGGAGCATGTGCAGCTCTAAGCACTGACAAAACCAAGAGAGCCCCTAAAACAACCAGCCCCAAAGGTAAGAAAGATTAAATGTTTGTGGGAGCTGAAATGCCTGGATAAAGCAGTTTTTCTGCATAATGTCACGGTTTTGGGGGCCGGTGGTGGCTGAAATGTCAGTGTGCTGGGTGCTGCTGTGCCTGCTGAGGCGTACCTTTGTTTCAGGTGGCTGATTCATGGCTCTGTGTATTTAATCATAGTTTCTATAGCAGTGAAATCTTTAACAAGCAGGTGGAGTTTGCTCTCAGTCCATTGCGGGTTCGCATGAGTGTCGTGGCCGATTCATTCCCGTGCTCTTGCTGAGCAGTCATTTCATAGGGGATAACACTGAAGGCTCTTCTGTGTTTCTTGTGCATGTAATGAGTACTGAAACAGCTCTTTCATTTTAATAGTATTACTGTTTTTAATATGTCGTGAGCATTGCTTTGCCCTGTCATGTTTTGCTGTGCTGCTGAGTAAATGCAGAGTAGGATTCCTTATGCTGATGTGAATGTTTATCTTACTACCTTTTGATTATCATTTAAGATAATTGAACCTGTGATTGTAGACTTCAGTCTTCCTGTGTTCTCCACAAATGCATCCCTCAGGGTTTGATATTACCTGTTGGCTCATAATACAACCGTGGTTTGGTCCTGTTGTACTGAAAGCTCAAATTCTTTAATTCTTTGGTATTTCCAAGGTGGCTTTGGTGTAGGAAGCAGTTTTCATTTTTAATGCCAGCAGCAAGGGGTTTGATTTGCATCCTCAAGATAATATGGTGGGTAGTGGTTGTGTGTGATTTAGAGCCACATGTCTGGTGTCCTACAAAATATGTTGTGTTCTTGAACTTGAGGCAGAGCAGTGATCCTGGAGAAGGGCACTAACTGTTGGGTCCCTCGGTGGGATGAGTTCTCTGGGATGGCTGACAGTGCTGCTGGTAAGTTTGGCTTCAACAAAACCTCATTTGGAGCTGGTGTTGGGGTTGCTTTTGGGGAAGTGTGGCAGTTTAGCATTTGCCTGCATTGATCATACCCTCTTTTGAGTATGAGCACTTTAAAAGCAAATGAAGCTTCCTCATCGAAAGTTCCTCTTCTGATGTGGCATGTCGCTTGCTTGTGACAACTATTTCAGTTGAAATGGGAATATGTTGGGAATGGATTTGTATCTCCATTAAACAGGAGGGGAACGTGTCCTTTGCCAAGAGTCTGTCGGAGGTGTTGGCTGCAGATTGTTGTGTTGAACTGCCCGTGCGGGGATCAGCAGCAGCAGGCTGATGTTTGCCCAGGTGAATGTGTGGGGTTAACCTGCTGTTCAGAATGCAGCACTAGAGCATTTGGGAGTGCAGTGCATGGGCAGCTGGGGTGGTGGGTGCCAGCACTGCTCAGCTCTGGGGGGCAATTCCTCTCTCCTCCTTCATAGCTCCTGTTTTACTGTGGGTGTCCCTTGGAGCTGGAAATCAGAGGCTTTGCCTCTTAGGCACGCTGTGTGCAGGTGAAGTGGAGGTCCTGTTTATTTGCCATTTCTGTTAGTGTTGAAGGCAGGAACACTTTGTTCCCTGCTTTTGATTGTAGCAGTTCGGAGTGCGAGATCTTCCAAACCTGATTTTGTGAAGCTTTCTCACAGTTGCAGGCTTGATCCTGGAATTTAGTGTCCCTACAAGCTCAGTCTTCAAAAGGAATTCTTTCTTGGAAGGCTGTGTTTGTGCTGGCTGATAGGAACCTAGCTCAGCTACCTGTAATCACTGTCTAGGTTTGAAGTAGCCATTGTGGGGTGAAATGTTTGCTGCCTTTCAGCAGAGTGCTTGTCAAATAGTCTCATTTAGTGCACTCAGATTTTTAACAGATGGGACAAATTTCTGTGAGCCTGGGCAACCACTACAATTGCTTTGCAAGGTGAGACATTTCTGTTTTGATGGGTGGGAGAATTACTAATGCTGCGTGATTCATTCCAGTGATGTGTCTGGTTTTGGATCAGATTTGGATTTTTTGCAAAGGATATTAGCATTTGTTTTCAAAGAAAGCTAAGCTGAAAGGCAAAAGATGACAGAAGCAGTTCCTGAGCTGTTCTGGTAGGATGAATGAATCTTGTGCATAGAGATCCCTGTACACTTGAGGGGACTGGGAGAATTGGTCTAGGGCAATGTGATCACTGTGCTCAGAAACTCTTCCCCTTGTGTTTGGGGTGCCAAGAGGGAGAGGGTGGCACCAGGGCAGTGCAGTGTGGATAGGAGGCTGTGGAACACCAGCTCTGCCTTAGGTCTGCAGGGACAGGGATTAACCACAGCAGGAATCCTCTGGGTAGCCAGTTCCTAATGGAAGCGTCCTGCAGACTTGTTGAACAGCACAGGAGCCACAAGCAGGGAAGGAGATGTCAGTGTCTGGTGCTTTTGGGGCTCGGTGTGCACTGCAGGAACAGCCTCTGTGCCGATTTTTGTCTTGGCAAAGGCAGCAGTGTCTGAGTGAGTATTCAGCAGTCTCTGGTGGCCAGGCCTCCATTTGCCTAGCCCTGTTCCTGCTGCGAATCCCAGGCTGCCCTAAATGCCACCATGCTGGAGGGATTACAGGGCAGGTCCTGCAGGGATGAGCAAGGCAGAATTCAGGCTCCATCCTAGTGCTTTATTGCCTGCTCTTGGGGCTATCACTTCCTTTGCAAAGGGGTTATTTACTTCCCGCAGAATCGCCCTGGACAAAGTAGGGTGTGCAAGAAAGTGAAAATCTCTGGTGATGACTGAGCTGTTTCATGTTAAATTTAATCATCTGGGGACATGTGGGGCAGGTGATGCATTAGTCAGATCTCAGGATGTGATCTGCCAGTGGAGGGATGTGGTCCCCAAAAGCCAGAGAGTGCCTGTGTGTTTTAGCAGATTGCAATTTAAGTGTGCTAGGAGCGAGTCTGAACTGTTTTTGTGGCTGGAGGATTGCTGGTTTATGTCGTGATCCCTTAACAAAACAGCTCTGATGGAGGCAGCCTCTGCCATCGGGCTTTGTGTCTCAGCAGGACAAAGGCTGTGCTGGAAGCAGAGCGGGTGTCTGTGTGCCTGGTGTGTCCATCTGTGCTGGCTGGGAGAGAGCTGGAAATTGGAAATGCTTTTAACTGTGTGTGGGGAGCAGGTGGCTTTTCAGCCCAATGAATTGTTTATTCCGGTATAGGTTGGGGCAGGGTTTTGTTGCTGTCTGTTGTTCCAAGAAAGTGGGAGGAATGAGGGGTAGAAAGCGTGGAACTGGTTAAACTGGAATTCCTGGGTAGTGCCTGCCCTTGAGTTATGATCAGCGAGGTCCTGCTTATTCAAAACCTAGGGCTGACAAATCCTGGTGCTGAGGGATCAGTTGGTGCTTTAGGTTTTTGCTTCTAGGAGTACTGGAGGAGTTTAAGAATAGTTTTGTAGCAGAGAACTCAAATAATCTTGTGAATATGAGTAAACAATCTTGGTTTGTCACAGATGCTCTGAGATTAGGCAGGATAGGTACTCATGGCCTGGTGATCAACCTGGCTCAAACAGCTTGGAGGGATAAGGGTGGCACCTTCCCCGTGGTGTTTGCAGTGGGAAGGGATGGAGGAGTGGGCAGGATCTGTGATTCTGTCCGATTTTTCAAGGCTGTTTGGGGCTGGGCAGCCTGACTCGATGTCTCCCCAGCCCCTGAGCGGAGCTGCAGCTGTGTAAACTTCCAGAAGTGCTGTGGCTGCTGAGCAGCTCCTGTGTGTTCACTCCCTTCCCTTATTCTCCAACAACTGCTTGTGGCCCATGTGACAAACAAACTGAGGAGCTGAGCTGCGTTCAGGCCAGCTGCTGCTGCACCAGCCTGGTTTTGGCTGCTCTGAGAGCTCTGGTTCGTGCCCAGGGAAGGGCTGGGAGCTCCTGGATGTGCCTGGAGTGCTCCTAGGGCATGTCTTGTGGAGGATCCTCTGCTTGTGAGCCCTGCCAGGGCTCTCATGCTGCGTGTGCAGTCAGGTCCAGCACCCTTCCTGCTAGTACAGCCCATCCCACGGCATTTCCTCCGCTCCTGTGCCTCGAGAATGTTTGAGACGTTGATGTTTCCTCTAATTTTAAATTCCTCTCTGCTCCTTGGTGTTATAATGATTCCCTTGATTTAATTTGCACAGCTGGAGAAGAGCATTTTTTCCTGGTTGCCTTCCTGGCCCAGGTCAGCTAGCCTGCCTGCAGGGCACGGGGAGAGATTTGTCGCTTCAGTTGGGTGTTTTTTCAACCATTGTTACTGTGGAAGGTCCTTTTGTGGCTGGAAAGAAGCCCTGATAGTTTTGTTGAGCTCTTAATGCAGCTAAATGTGTTGGCTGGAAAAAGTAATTTCTAATGGAAAGTTAGAGTGCTGTTGAGAGAAGAGAGCTGAAACATTCCTGTTCTTGGGGGAGTTCCAGGAGATTACTGTCTTTAAGATTATCCCACTTAAGATTTAATTAAAGATTATTTGGAGGAATATATCAGACCAAAACCTAAAAGATGAGTGACCGTGTGCTGAGCAGAGTAGTCTAGTGGAAGATGTCTCTGCCTATGGCAGGAAGGTTGGAATTAGATGATTTTAAAGGCCCTTCCAACCCAAACCCTTCCACGACTGTGTTCCTGCCTGAAAGCATTTGTAAGAGCACTAGGAAAGGCACAGCTTCCACCTGAGATTAAAATCAGCTTGGGCCCAGGAGGTCAGATGGCTGCACTAAGCACCATCCCCAGGCAATCAGTGTTGCTGCTTCATAAACTTTGTGCACAACCATGAGAACTGCAATAGATGGTTTTTTGTTTTTAAGAAAATGTTCTCATTCAGAAGCTTTATGAGCTTATTTTCACAATGGGATGCCTCACTGCCTACACTTATGTTATGAAGACTTTGCCAGATCAGTAGTGGGAATTAATTTCTCTGCTGTCCTAGTTAAAGCCTGGGCACCTTTTTATTAAAGCTGGAGCTTTGCAAGAAAGTAATTGCCTGAGGAGGGCTTCTTCAAGGAAGTTTGATATCTCAATTAGAAATAATTAGAAATTATGCTAGTGAGTCTGTGAAAGAAAAAAATAAGGCTACAACTGAATTTCAAACTACCTGAACTGCTTGGTAAAGTCTGCTTCAAAAGGTGAAATGTAATGCTCCTATAGATTCACTGAGGTAATTCCAGAGTGCCGATTCAGAAAGAGCTTTAATTTCAAATAGGTGAGCTGTTCCCAGTTAAAAAGCGTTGACTCTGTGAGTTGACAACGACACCTACACAGCATAGGTTTCCTGTATCTTATCTCATATTTTTTCAAGTGGGAACGTCGCACTGGCTTTTGGAATTTGATTAGAGATGCCTGGTTTGTGTGCTGGAACTGGAACGTGCAGCAGGGAGGCATGGAGTTTAATCTGCTTGCACAAACCCTGTGGGCTGTTTATCCCAGGAAGCAGTTGGGCATTCAGGGTGTTTTGGGAAAGACCTTTATGGCAGGATTGCAAATTCAGCTCTGCTGCTGCAGGATTTTGGGGAGTTCAGGTGAGCTTTCTAACAAATTCATTTTAGTGCTTTGATGGTGGTTAAACCCATTACTCTCACTTTTTAAATAGAGGCGAAAAGAAACGGGCTCTGCAGTGGCTGAGACTAAAACTGGCCTCGTTCTGGGGAGGAAATGGTGGTTGCAAATGAAATTGTCTATCGAGTCATAATTACAGGGCATGACCACAGCACTGAGCGAGTACTCAGCTGCTAAGTTTTTATTCAAAGTTTGATGGAAATGGAAACCACAAAATGAAGGCAGAGGTGGTTTGAATTTTACCCCAGAAGCCAGAGGTAAATAAGTAACCCTGTTATTTTGTGCCTTTTGGGGGTGTGCTGCAGAACTGACACAGATTATTCATACGTGCAGCCCACAGTGCTCAGCTGCTCTCCATAGCAGTGGGTCCAGGATGAGAGTTTGCTTGGATATATCCAAAGAAGCTCCTTTGGATCCTTCATGGCAGACAGGCACTTACATAACCTTCTCTGAAAGGTGAATTGTACTTGAGGTATTTCCCCATCTCCTCTGTGCTTTCAATTGCTGCACTAATTAATTTATATAGGCCTTGTGATTGGGCTGAGGGCTGGGTTTGCAGCTGGTGTTTTTGTAACAAACTGGCGATGCCCCAGTGGCTTCAGCAGTGATAAAGTTCATCCTAATACGAATTTGCGTAGTCAAGAATTTGGTTTGTCATCTTCTGCGTTTTGGAAAGAGGGAGAAATAGAAAATACAGCTTAGATTTTGGGCAATTTAGCTCTGCACTTCAGATACTGTTTTTTGCTTTGCTGAAGCAGGTGCTGGTGGAGCTGGTTCCTTAAGTCCCACTGTGCAAAATGGTCTTGTGCATGTCCAGAACTTCTTTAATCTCCAGGATTTCATTATATCAAGCAGTTGATCACAGAATAGCCTTGCAACCTCCCTTTGGATCCTTCTACTCCTGTGTCAGCTTCCACAGTAATAAGAGCATCTGTCCTCTGCATGAATGGGCCATTCTGCTGTAATTTTACCCTCTGCTTTTATCAAGAAGGTAATTTTGGTCCAAGACAAGCCCTTCAGCCACTTCAAGGACAGTGAAGAGGGGAGCTGGTTTGCTCTATTCATACCACAGTTTTTTCTCTGCATGTATCTGCCCCTCCAGAGTGGTGGATCAGCTGTAAGCAGGTCTGGAGGCGAATTAGAAGTGTGTCCCATACTGAGAGCTAAATAGAAATAGCATTTGTCACTGGGGGCTGGTGCAGAAGCTGTGCATATGTGCTATTCTTTCCTATAGGCTGCTGGCTTTTTGTTCAAGGTTTGGTGAATACGGCTCCTTCAGTGACCTGAAACACCTGGAAGAGGCTAGGGTGGCTTTTTCAGACTTTGTATGGTCTGTTTCAAATAGAAGTATGGAAGAACTTGCTGGGTTTGGTTTGTGAGATGAATAAAGTGCCCACGTGCTACTGTGGAGGCCCACATAAGGTGAAAGTTTCTAGGAAATTGAGTATTGCAAGTTTTAATTTGTGTTTGAATTGATTTACAGAAGTTAATCCTGTCCAGATGGGGGAAACTGAGGAACGTATAAACAAAGGGCTTTGTCCAGTGTCCAGCTGTCCCTGGAGGTGCTCAAGGAACAACTGGATGTGGCACTCTGCTCTGGGTGACGAGGTGGTCACTGGTCACAGTTGGACAGGTGATCCTGGAGATCTTTTCCAGACCCCCAGATTCTTTGTTAGAGCAGTAAGGATGCGGGGTCTGGAGTCCCACTCCAGTGTTTTGCACAGCATGTCTGTGAGTACTTTTAAGGTTTACTTTTGCCCAGGTGTTGGGAAAAGCCGCTCACCTTCCCTGTGGCGCAGCCCCGGAGGATGCAGCTCCCTTCCCTTCCCAGTTCCTCCCTGGTAACCTTATATTACTGTGCCACCCACAGGCAGCTACTGAGCTGCTGGGAAACATTTGCTGTTTGCGTGGGGAGCCACTTATCAAATGTTCAATCTGTGACAAAAAGCCACTGGTTTCATTGACTGTAATATGAACTGTGTTGAGGTTTTGAGTCCTGGTTATTCCAATTTTCTGTTTAAATTGCACATAGAGTTATAATGTCTGATTTTTCCACTTCTTCCACAAAACCCATTCCTTGTGCTAACCAGCTGCTGTGCTCCTGCTCAAAGCCATTGCTTCCCAACAAGTGCAAAAATGCTTGTAGTGTTGGGATCCTTGGAAAGAGAGGGAAATGCTGGGCTGTTAATTAGTGGTGCACCCTGTTAATTGGCATGTTGCCACATTAGGCTGCAGAACTACTGGGTTTAATCTGTGCAGTTTTACTAAGGAGGAATATTCTGATTTCCCTCCAACTGACCTCTCCACTGCTCAGGGTGTGATTAGTGCAGAACAAACTGGGTCAGCCGAGGCTGCTCAGAGGATTTTGAAACCAGCATTTGTAGTTCCAGCAATTTGCAGAAACCAGCAAAGGATGTTCAAACCATATGAGCAAACCAAGGCTTCTAGGTGGAGCTGGTTTGTTTTTAGATGAAGTCAGAAAAATCTATGAGCTTTTTGGCATCCACTGACTTGAAAAGGGGCTTGTGCATCTCTTCCCCTTTGTACCACTCTGTCGAACAAGAGGTTAATCATACCTTTACACCTTGTCTTGTAATCTGCACTAGGGCATTTGGCATGATTGATCTATTTAGGCTTTTTAAAGAATTTCCCTTGTAGTACTTAAACTCCAGTTGTGCACCCGTGCTGTAATCTCTCCTTTGGGAGAATACTTTGGTGCTGTTGAGGTATTCTGCTTTGTAGAACAGAATTTTAATATTGTTTACCATGCTCTTAATCTTACTGCTGCCAGATGAAATGAGTTTCTTTAGCCCTCCCCCTGAGGAGCTGATGGAGCTTCATGGCCAACAGACCCATGGCATTAGGTGGAGTTATCTCAGCTTTGCAAAAATCCGCTCATCTGCCTTCCTGGAAGGAGTAATTATTGGTGAGAGAATAAAATGTTGATTTTATTTTTGAGCTGCATTTATAAAGAGGAGCAGGCAGCCAGATCCATGGGGTAGCTGGGGAGGGGTGGTGAGTCTGGTCCTTGAGAAGCATTTGCAGCTGGGGAGAGTCCTGCTGGCTTGGGTCGACCATTTGAGTGGAGGTTGGCAGGTCAGGGAGGAAGACTCAGGACGTTCTCTGAGTGCTGAAGCAGAGGCTGCTCTGTGCCTGGCTGCCCTCTCCCAGCTGGCCTTACTCCTGGTGTCTGCTTTTTCTTGTTGTGAAGGTGAGCTGTTGTGGGCAGCACCAACCCTTTGCTGGGCTCGTCATATGCCCCAGCGGGAGCCTTCTGGGCAGAAATGTCATTTTTTAAGTAGTGTAAAGCAAAGGGCTGAAGGGGCAGAATGAGCAACAAATAATATTTGTTTATTGGCTGTTACTAGCACCATATTAGGTCAAAATGAATAATCATCTGGGAGTTGTCAGGTGAGCTTGTTTAATTTCATGGGTCATGGTCTGTATTAATGCAGGACCATATTCCTCAAGCTACAGGTGTGTGTTAACCCTTCCCTTTCCCTCCAGCTGGTGGATATAGTTCCTAACAGTTACAAGAGCATCCTTTCTCCTCACATGTGTTTTTTTCCAAGGCAGCCTTGGGTTTTGTGTCTCATTACAGTAAAAGCCCTGTAGTAGCTGCCCAGCTGCTGTCATGTCCCTCTCTGCAATGGTGATTTAGAGCTGAGCCAGCATGGAAACTGTGTTTCCATGCCTAAGGCAAGCCTGTTGGCAGCCACTGGAGAAGCAATGTGCCACTTCTGCTTGGAAGAGTTGTCAGTTTTCTAGTTCAGTTGGGAAAAACAACCAACATTGGCTTAGGTTTTAGCTGGACTTTTGGAAGCGTGCTGTAGTCTTTTGAAGGAAGCTGTTCATGTTTCTGGAGGAGATGAGCAGCAAGGACAGAGTGGTCCAGCTAATGAGCTTCATTCTGAAGGAAACTGAATGCTTAATATTCCAGAGGTCTGGGTAAGGATTGCTGAGAATGAGACAGTGAGGAAAGGGGGAAGCTGTAAAGGGGTATTCAGCAGAGCTCATGGATGTGGATTGCCCAAGGCTGGAGCAAACAGCAGCACCTTGGTGTGCAGCTTTGGCACCCTGGTGTGCAGCTTTGTGGTCCTGTCGAGGTCCTGTCATCCCCAGCCCACTCCTCTGGAGATGCTTGGTGTGCATCTGGGCCAGCTCTGACTGTTCCCAGAGCAGCTGGATCGGTGCTGGTGCAAGGAATGGGTAGGAGGGCATGGAAGGAGATCCAAAATCTGGCATTGGGCTGGTTTGTGTTGCTGGGGGAGAATGTGACAGAGCTGAGCACATGGGCAGAGCTGGGAAAGACAAAATTGCCTGTGCACAGGGAGTGTGTTAAGACTGAAGAAACAGGGTACCAAACACTCCAGCATTGCTGTGAAACAGTCATTTTCTATTGGGTGTGGATTAGCTGCCTAGCTGGAAAGAAGCCATGGCCTTTCTGCAGGAGTTCAGAGCCGGGTCAATGGAACAGGAATATATTCTTGGAGTGGTACAAAGAGCTGGGGAAAAAGCTGTAGAGTGTTTGAAGTCTCGAGGCAGACAAAGACTGTGGTTCTGCTACTGTGGTGGCCAGAGTACCAGAGGGGCAGGGGAGAGTCCCGAGCTGTGCTGGCACCAGGGCTCTCAGGAACAGGAATTTCACACAGCTGTCAGGCCCAGGGAATGCAGGGCACTCAGAGGACATGAATATTCAGAGGAGCTGTGGCATGTCGTGCTAGAGGAAATGAAAAAGCCAAGTTTTCTCAGAAGTAGGTATCTGGGAAACCTGTGACAGTAGGGGATAAAAGCAAATTTCTGTTCCGTGGAGTGGGTTATCTCAAATGTTATTCCAGAATACAGCTGTCCAATTAGCCACTCGTAGTTAGCGCTGGCAGCAGGATCTGCATTGCTTAATCCATTTCTTTGGTGAGAAGTGCCTGTTCTTAGTGCAGGCAGTGCTGCAGGAGTGAGGACTTTGCTCCTTTCTCTACCCTGGCATCACTTTTCTTTCCCCAGTGTGCTTTATGCTTGTTCTGTTGCTAACCAGCTATTGTGGATTTAGTGCTGTGCTCAGACCCTCCCAGCTGTGCTGTCGGGCGGTGACAGATGTCTCGGGTGTGCACAGTGAGTGCCCAGCAGTGCTGGCTGCCAGGATTGGTGTTCCAGGCACAAATGTGCCCCTTGTAGTGCAGAGCTCAGCACAGCCGGTGCAGCAGTGCCCTTGAAAGGCAAGTTACACCCATCTCCCTGGGAGCAGTGGGAGCGCTGCTGTCACTTGTGCTGAGGTTCAAGTAGGCCTTGGGGTGGCAGTTTCAGTTTCCCTTCTGCTTTCCTCTCCCAGAAGGGCGTGCTGGAAAGGGCAGGCAGGGATGGTGGTGGCTCTTCCGCCTTCCATGCGGGAGCATTCCCTGGCAGGAGACTGGAGCACGTGAGGATCAGGCTCTGCACCTAGGGAGGAAGGCACAGGATAAGAGAACACAGCCTCAAGCTGTGTCAGGGAGTTTTGGGCTGGATATCAGGGAAAATTTATTCCTAGAAGGATTGTCAAGCCATGGCACAGGCTGTCAGAGCAGTGTTGGAGTCACCATTCCTGGAAGTGTTCAAAAACGTGTGGGTGTGGCACTTGAGGACAGGGGTTAGTGGCTGTCTTGGCAGTGCTGGGTTAATGGTTGGACTCAATCATCTTGGAGGGCTTTTCCAGCCTAAATGATTCTGTAGTTCCTTCATTCCAGTTCTTGCAAATGGTGTCCTCGATGCAGCACGTGGATGCACCAAACCATGCATCCCAAATGCATGTGAAAGCTGTATTTTAGCAGTGTTAATGGATTTGACTGTAGGGATTGAGGGTGCTTCCTGAGCAGCTGTGGCTCTCTGCCTCTGAAATCAAAACCCTCTGATGTTCTTGATCCACTCGTTTGCTGCCCAGAAGCTGTACAGATACTTGTTCCCTTTCCTAAGCTGTTTAAAGCTGTGATCCCCAATTATGTTTTGAGGGTTTCATGGCTCTGTTGAGGTGTTTCCCCCTTCCATTCCAAGGACATCACTGCGATGGAATTTGAGCTGCATCAGAGAGAAGTAGCCTGGAGCATGGTGGTCTGATCCAAAGAAGCATTTTCCCCCACACAGCTGAGCAAAGCAAAGCTGAAAAGCCCCACTGCAGAGCTTGCATGGATGGTGACATTGCAGCTGACACTGCAGCCCTGGGATGCTCCAGTGCTCCTGAACAAGCTGAGCACGTGCTGCACAGTCAGCAAGTTGTCACGTGGAGATGATGAGCTGATCTGATGTTAAACTAAAGCCACCAAACTGTGCTTTGCTGCTGGGACCAAAGGTGATGAGATGGCCTGGGCTTCATGAGGAAAAGGTTAGGCTGAAGTGGGCTGTGGATAAAGGCTGGCTTTGACTCCTTGGCACTGGAACAACTTTATTTTGTAGTTCTTCCCCAGTCACCCCATGCTGTTCCTGCTGACATGTCCAGTTGTGGTTGTCTAAGTTTGAACTGCAAGATTTTGAGGACAGAACCTCCCTTTTTCTAAAATACTGAACCTGTTTTTACTGTGCTGCAGAATCTGTAAAAATCAAGACACATCGTGATTTCCCCAAACTTAGTTCCCCTGGCATCTCATTTCAGAACTTTCCCCAGAAAAAAAAAAAAAAAAAAGGCTTTTCTACTAAAATCCTGGTTCCTTTTTTTTTTTTTTTTGTGTTCTCCCCAACCCAGTATGTTCAGAAGTGCCTTGATGCTGTGTGACATCTGAAATACTTCCTGTGCACGTGCTGTGCTGCCTTTGCTAGACAAGCAGTAGGCTGTTCCTTTTTACAGCATGCACATCCCTTCCTGAAGAGGCAGATGTGGAATGTTTTCCCTGGGAACAAATATTGCTGCCTTGTAATTATGTCATCTTAATTTTGTTTCTCTTTTCTTTCCATCACAGCATGTGTGTGATTAGAAGCTTCTGATGCCTTCAAAGAGGGGTGACAATGTCACACTCTTGCTAGTTTGGGGCAGGATTTCTGCCCTAGGTTCCCTCCACACTGGTTTTGTGTAGGCTGAGCAGAGCTGATAGAGAAATAAAACTAAATCTGAGCTTTGTTCACACTTGTATTTTAATTTGTGTGTTGACTTTGTTTCCTGTTTTTGTAGGAATTTCTCTGGACCCTAGTGTACAAGAGGAATGGAAGAGAACGCTGGTGAGTATGGTCTTAGATCTCTTACCACAGATTATGGACCTGGCCTGTCCTCCTTGGTTTAGCATCATAAAGAACCTGATTACTTTAAACTTGGTGTCTTCATTTCAAGTGTAGAAGGTGATTAGAAAATAATGCAGTTTGGCAGATGCATCAGCTGCATTTGTACTGTGGTGTGGACCAGATCTGACTGAAGCTCTGTACATATGGAAGATCTTTTTTGGAATCTCCCATCTGTGAAACCTGGAATACTGGTCTCTTGGCTATCCCAAGTTCTTGAAAACAGGCAACATCCCCTTTCTTAATAAGGAAGAGGCCGGAAACAATGAGCTGATTTGAGCAAGGCATAAAGGAGGATCAGCTTCTGGTTGTTCCTGTTGTTCTGTATTTATTCCTTTAGGCTGCTCTTGTTGCAGAAGATACAGGATATTTAATTTTTTTTTTATTAAAATTTAAATCTCTTGCTTTAGGCAGTGTGTAGTGCTTGCCCTGAAGCAATCAAATTCATTGCTGGTAGGTTTAACTGATGCAAGGATATGGTTGTAACTAAAACTCACAGATTTTTTGCTTGGAGATTGCCTTGAGGAGCTCTTCCATCTGTTGGCCTAAAATGGCTACAAGAAAGGAATTAAATGCCCATTTTTTCCCTGCCATTGACATGAGTTTTGCATGAAAGCTCTTGCCTGCACCGTGGGAAACCAGTATCCATGCAGCATATTGGCCTCGGATCTTCTGGACTGTGATACTGCAGTGGGTGATTCTAACTTATAAATAATATTGCTAGGTTATTCTGTGCAGTCAGGTGATGCTATCCTGAAAGCTTTGGGAATGGTTGTACTTGTCAGCAGGGCAGAATGCTTGGTGAGGCAGATGAAGGCCAGGTTTTGGCTTCATACAGAGCTGGTGTGTTGGAGCCCAGTGGCCTGGTTAGATCATCTGCAAGCCAAGAGCTCCTGCATAAAAGTATAATGTGCTTGTAGTCCTGGTGGCAAGAAGTGCTGTGCCCCCTCTTTGTCAGGCTGTAAGGTGCACATTTAATCTGTGGTGATTGCTTTCCCTGCCGACTTGCTCGTGGCAAACTGATTCCAGAAGATGACTTGTGGAGGAGGTGGAAGGTGAAGTGAGTGTGGCACTGGCAGCTGAGGCTGGAGCAGTGCCTGTGGAGGTGGCAGCTCCTGGTGAGCCCTGGGACACAGCAGAGCAGGGCCATTGTTCAGTCTCTAGAGCTTTGATTGCTGGGATGGCTTTGAGCAACATCCAGGCCAGGTTGGATGAGGCTCTGAGCAGCCTGGTCTAGTGGAAGCTGTCCCTGCCACAGATATTCAAGGTGCCTCCCATCCCCAGCCATTCTGTGGTCAGTGAGCTCTCCTCACTCACCAGGACTTGGCCTGTGCTGGGACTGCCACCAGCCACCTCTGTTCCCATCACAAAACTTTGTGTCCCTTTTCACAGGCAGTTGAAACCCATTTTTGGCTAGATCAATGAGACGTAGAGCTGGAACCTTTTGAGGTTTCTGAGTGTTTTGATGAGTGCTGGTGGCCTGGGATGTGAAAAGCCATATGTTCTGTTTGCATTTTGCCAACTTTACTGAAGTTCCTTTCCCTTTCCCTCTGAACAACTTGAGCGGTGCCAGTTTAGGATGGAGGATCCGTCCTGGATCTTTGCATGCACAGACACCACCCATGGTTGGTCACGAAGCTTTACCTCCTCAGTGCTGGAAGCCAAGAGCCCTGTATTAAAGACAGAATAAATAGATGGATCTTGTATTATAATTTCCTTGAAATTCCTTTGCTTTTATGGATATCCATTCTCCACGTGCTAAGCTCAGGACTGCTGGGTTGATCCCGGAGATGAGGTAAGATGGAGCTGAGCTGAAGTCCAAGTCGGTGCCCTTTGTTCCCTTCAAGCCTGGTGCTTTGTATGCATTGCTGTCCTTCCCTGGTTGGATATTAACTGCGCTCACAATGCTGCATGGCTGGCGCTTGTTTGAGCTGGTGTGCTTGGAATGGCCACTGGGAATGCACAGGGAAGCATAAATCCTTCTGAGCTGTCAGCCTTCACCAGCCATGGGTGGGTGGGGGAGCCTTCCTTGGCTGACTGCCCTGGCTAATTAAAAATGAAATTTGCTGTTGTCTTCAGATTTTAATTCATGCTCATCCCTGAGGACGAGTGGAAGCCAGGTCTCCAGGCAGCTGCAGTGAAGTTTCAGAGCTGTCCATACATGGTATTCTAGAACAGGTACGCAGCTTAAAATTTGCTCACAACCCTGCCTTAAGTGTAGAGAAGAATACACAGAAACTTCTGGCCAGCTTTGGGGCATGGCCCTGAGTAAGTGAGGGTAGGTTAAGTTGCCACATGTGGGCTTAAACTGAAGGAGGATGGGTTTGGATTGGATATTGGGAAGAAATTCTTCTCTGTGCGGGTGGTGAGGGACTGAAATGGATATCTCAGAGAAGCTGTGGCTGCCCCATCCCTGGAAGTATTTCAGGCCAGTTTGGATGGGGCTTGGAGCAATCTGGTCTAGTGGAAGTGGAAGGTGTCCCTGCCCATGGCATAGGGTGGAATTGGATGAGCTTTGAGGTCCCTTCCAACCCAAACCATTCTGGGATTCCATGATTTTACATCAGCTCTCTGCAGTAAATTTGGGGGTGTGTGTTATATATAGGATTGTGTCTATCTAGTATTTCATCTGTCTGTAAGTCTGGGACACCTAAAAAGCAAAATATTGAAGTGGAAGCTTTGTGCTTGGCAGGGGAATTCTCACCTTATTGCTCATGGTTCCTTGAAAGCTCCTTTGCCACGCTGGATCAGCCTAAGGTGGAAGCAGACCTGCAGTTCACTTGCCCAGTAATGAGCAATCATTAATGAACAGGTTCAGAGGCAGCATGGAATGCCTTTTTGTGGAAGGTGTTTGCTGGTGGGTTCTTTGACCTCCTGTACTGTGCACTCCATTGACAGTTTCTGCCTATGCTTACACACTTCTTCTGCAGGTATTCAGATATGAACTTGTAAGTCCCTAAAAGGTGCAAATCTGTGGGACACTGGGAAACATCTGAGGAAATTAGTGAAGTAGCCTTTGCACACACAGGCTGTTACCCAAAGCTGCTTTTTTAGAAAGCTCCTGAAATACTAAGTTTATGGATGCTTTTAAGAATCTTCTGCTTTATTCCATGCTGACTTTCATCCTCTTTGACTTTCATCCTCTTTATCTCCTGCTGTGCTACTTTTTTCCCAATTTTTTTCCTCCTAAAAATAGGAAATACTCTTGAAGTCCTTCACCTTTGTGCAAACAAAGAAGTAATTTGTTTTAGCATCTAAGCTGACGCCTGAGTTACATGCCTCAGAAAGAAACCAGTGTGATACGAGTCTGCTGCTTCTGGAGACATGGACTCCAAATATAGTCTGAGCAGAGGAAAGAGCTAAAATCATGAATACTTGGTTCTTATCCCACCAGCTCTGCTGCCTTTTCCCAGCAGGATGCATGGCTGGCTGCCTGATTCCCATCTTTATCCCCAAAAATCAGAGCTATGGCTTCAGATGCTCAGAGATTCCAAACCATTATGGAATCACTGAATGGTTTGGGCTGGGAGGGCCATGGGTGCACACCTCCCACTGTCCCAGGTTTCTTCATGGCCTGTCCAGCCTGGCCTTGGGCACTGCCAGGGATCCAGGGGCAGCCACAGCTGCTCTGGGCACCCTGTGCCAGGGCCTCACACCCTCCCAGGGAACAATTCCCAATCCCCAATCTCCCACCCAGCCCTGCCCTCTGGCAGTGGGAGCCATTCCCTGTGTCCTGTCCCTCCATCCCTGTCCCCAGTCCCTCTCCAGCTCTCCTGGAGCCCCTTCAGGCCCTGCCAGGGCTCTGAGCTCTCAGTTTAAGCCAGACTGGTGGAGCAGGCAGTGTGGTTTGTACCCATATCTCTGGCTGGGGGAAAGCAGAGGTTAATTCTGCTGGTTTTGTGGTTTCCTGCCTCAGCTGTGGATGTGCTGGGATGGAGATGCCTCCAGGCTGGTTGGAGCAAGATAGTGGCAAAGGCTGATGTTGAGTGAGAAATGTCTTTGCTGATGTGCTTCATGACAGAATTGAACAATCTTATTCCTTGTGTGAAGAGGTAAGACCTTGTAGGACATGCAGTCAATCCTCTGGGCAATTCAGGGTGATTTGCTGTGAAACAGTGTGTGGAGTTCCTGTGGCTCAGTAAGTAGGGCATGGAGCAGGGCAGCAGGTTTCCAGAGTTTCTAATTTTCTTTTTTAACTTGTTGGAACTTAAATTCACCTTGTTCCTGGAACACTGCCTGTAAATTCTGTTCAGGGATTTTAATAGCTGATTTTATTGGGTTTGGGAGTAGAAGAGGAGCCTGCCTGGAACCAGGGACAAGCAGATTTAGTATAAATGTGATTTTTGTTATTACTGTTTCTTCACACAGGAGCAATGTGTCCAGGTTGAGTGGCAAACCTGGCCCTTTAAAAACAAAATACCGAATGTTCTCATTATCTTGCTGCCTTTGTGAGCTGTGACTGCCAGTGTTAGCTGAGCTGTTGGCTGGACAAAGCTACTCCCAGGCCCTCAGGCTGGTCCTGAGGTGCAGTCCCAGTGTGAACATTTGGATGTTGTCACTGCTGACATCACCACTTTATCTGCTTGGCTCTCCTTTGTCTTGGAAAGGAGCCCTGGCTCTGAGTGCTGAAGGTGTCTTTTGTATCCTGAAACAAACAAGAAACCAGAGATATTGGTGGTTTTTTTACAGGTTGGACCCATCCAGCTGTGTGGAATGAGTGGATAACCCTGACTTGCGTAGGGAGAACATGGCTCTTCAACCCAGCTTGAGTTTGTCTCGTTTTGTGAAGCAGAGATTTTAAGATTTCAAAAGGATTTACTGTCTGGGTTATGATCAATTTGTATTCCCTGGCACATGAAGAATAACATTTGTAGGAGTTGCTAAATTCCTTGTACAGATCTGCTCAGGCTGTTCAGGTTCTGAGCTGAGCTTTGCAGATGCAGGCTCTGCTGTGGATTCTGGTGTGTGTTAGAGCTAGTCTTAAGGCTGTGTGCGGTAGAGCTTTGTACATTGGTGTAACTCAGCTGTGCAGTTTTGTTACCACGGAATCCAGAACCCTTCAGGTTGGAAAAGCCCGCCAGGACCCTCAGGCCCAGCCGTTCCCCCAGCACTGCCAGGGCCACCACTACCCCTTGTCCTCGAGTGCCACATGCGCGTGGCTTTTAGACCCAGCCGGGACGGGCACTGCACCACGGCCGGGCGGCTGTGCCAGGGACTGGCTACCCTCCGATGAAAAATCTTCCCCAATATCCAATCTAAACCTCCTCTGGCGCAACTTGACAGTTTCCTCCTGTCCTGTCCCTTGTTCCTTTGTGTGTTCCTGTCCCGGGACAGGCTCGGGATCATTCCCCGGTGTGTTCCCATTCCCCGGTGTGTTCCCATTCCCCGGTGTGTTCCCATTCCCCGGTGTGTTCCCATTCCCCGGTGTGTTCCCATTCCCCGGTGTGTTCCCATTCCCCGGTGTGTTCCCATTCCCGGGACACGCTCGGATCATTCCCCGCTGTGTTCCCGTTCCCGGGACACGCTCGGGATCATTCCCCGGTGTGTTCCCATCCCCGGGACACGCTCGGGATCATTCCCCGGTGTGTTCCCATCCCCGGGACACGCTCGGGATCATTCCCCGGTGTGTTCCCATCCCCGGGACACGCTCGGATCATTCCCTGGTGTGTTCCCGTTCCCGGGACAGGCTCGGGATCATTCCCCGGTGTGTTCCCATTCCCGGGACACGCTCGGATCATTCCCCGCTGTGTTCCCGTCCCTGCTCCAGCCCCGCCGGGTCCGCTGAGCTGCAGAGCTGCGCTGTGGCCGCCAGAGGGCGCGCGGGACCGGCCCACGGCGGGCCGGGCTGGGGGGAGCTGGGGGACCCTGGGGACAGGACAGGGAGACAGGGGACCCTGGGGACAGGACAGGGGGACAGGACAGGGGACCATGGGGATGGGACAGGGCGACAGGGGACCCTGGGGACAGGACAGGGGACCCTGGGGACAAGACAGAGGGACAGGGGACCCTGGGGATGGGACAGGGGGACAGGGGACCCTGGGAGCAGGACAGGGGGACAGGACAGGGGACCCCGGGGACAGGACAGGGGGAACGGCTTCCCGCTGCCAGGGGCAGGGCTGGGTGCAGTGTTGGGAAGGAATTGTTCCCTGTGAGGGAGGGGAGGCTCTGGCACAGATTGTCCAGCGAAGCTGTGGCTGCCCCATCCCTGCAGGTGTCCAAGGCCAGATTCTTCTGTGGCAGGGAGTGGAACGAGATGAGTTTGAAGGTCCCTTTCAACTCAAACCATTCTAGAATTTTGTGAATTGCATTTCTGTAGGAGATTTTCTCCCTCCCCTCCCTCCCCTTTTTGGGGGGGTAGAAGAGACAAACCATGATGGTCCAAGCAGTGGCTGTGGACATTGGCTTTCATAGGCAGCGCAATGGGGTCTGAATGGGCTCATGTTAGGCTCAGTGCCAGCATAACAACACTGGCCTAACTGGTATAGCACAGCTCCTGCTGCACTTGAAAGGTAGAATTTAACAGTGTTCTGCACTCCGTGAAAAACTCCCCTATCAAACACACCCCCGTTCCTGTGCTCTGTGTGCCCTTTGCTTTCTGTGCTTCCCCTTTCCTTCCCAGCCCCACTGCACTGGGGGACTCGTTTCCAAGGCGAGGTGAGCAGCAAGTCATGACTTGGCAAGGAAAATTGTTCCTGGAGGCTCTGTGGTGATCCTGGCTGGCTGTAGCTCTGCTCTTAGAGAGCTGATCAACCCTCTCTCCCCAGGAAGGCAGAGTTAGGCAGGGATCTGGGGCTGAACCTTGATCTTTGAGAGGACTGTAACCAGCCTTTGTCATGTTTTTTTGTTGAAATTCAACCAAAATGATGAAAAAACCTGCCCTTCTCCCCTCCAGCTCTTTGGTCTTAACATTAACTCTTGGAAACTGGAGTGGTGATTAGGAAACTAAAGAGGGCTCCTTTCTGCAGGGAAGGCAGGAGTTTGTTCTGCCCAAGCATTGTAGGTTGCAGGGGTTAAGTTACATTTCGCTTTGGGAGAGGAAAGGAAAATCTCTCCAAGTAATTAACTTAAGATGCTGACGCTAATGAAGGGGCTTTCAAGGCTGGGAGTCGTGGGGGGGTGATGGGAATCCCCTGCTGAATCAATGACATTACCCTGTAGGAGTGATTCTGCAATTATTAGGCTAAAATGATGTTAAACATGAAGTTAATCCTGTTATCGCTCAGATACTGAGCAAACTGAGTGCTCTGGATAACTCTAATGGGATTATGTGTGTCAGTCTGGCACCCTTGCCCTGTTCAGGGCTTTTTCTTATGTTCCCTTTCAGGATAAAGTATTGATCAGGCTTCCTAGAGTTCGTGTTGGGAGCTGGTGTCTGGGGCAATGTGTTGCAGCAGTGCTGGGTTATTTTTTTTTTAATGAGTTTGACAATGAACACCGTGTTGCCTCCTGAAGCCATTTGCTCCTCCACAGCAAGGATCCCTTAAGCCCATCCCTAAAAAGATGTTTAGGAAAAGAACTGAAGAACGAGGACGAGTTTAACAGGAGACTTCCCTGTGTCACACCTTCCTGGCCCCAAGGATCTGCCATTGAGCGAGATGATGTCATTCTGTGATGGGGACTACTCTGGGCCATCATATTTGCAGAGAATAATTAGTTCTGGCTTGAAAATGGCATTTTGCATCCATGATAACCTGTGGTGATTGTTCTAAACACAAGTGGGGTGGGATGCTTAAAAGACATTATCTCTGGCTTGGTTGTAAGCAGTGGGATAAATTGCAAGGTAACCATCCGGGAAATCCCAGGAACCAGAATGATCCTGTAAGGAGGACAGAAGAGCCGTAGGGCATGCCCGGTCACAGGCTGTTTTCCTGCTGGGCACAGACCTGCAGGCAGGGTTTGAAGGGGCTGGAGCAGTGTTGGTGTTGTCACTGCCAGGGCAGTGCAGCAGTGGCTGCAGCAGCACAAAGCAGTGGCCAGAGATGACCACGTACAGTGCAGAGGTGAAGCCCTACACCCCAGTGAGAACTAGAATTTGGGTTTCAGAGTCAGGGAAAATGTTTTTCTCTGCTCATTTACCACTAAACCAGGCCTCTTGGTTTCAGCATCACCAGGGTGTAGAAGTGATACTTATAACACCCACTAAATGAGCAGATGTTTTTGTGCCAAACCAGAAATCTCCATAAATACAGGAAAGTTCTGTTATTAAAGGATAAGTCAGCTTTTAATTTCCAAGCTTTGATTCTCTCTCTTTATTTTTTTGTTTTTTAAGGGCTGCTCTTGTTAAGAACTGCATTTTTTTTAAAAAAAATTTTTTGTGAGATTTTATTTTTATTCTTTTCTGTTCCCTTGAGGAAGGTGAGAATTGTTTTGGAAGATCCAAGGAGCTCATTTACTGCAGAAACAGGCTTCAGGGCTGCTAATGACAAAGTGCCTGGGCTGTCTCGAAGAAGGCACCCAGAGGATGTGGGGGCTGGTATAGCCAAGGGGCCCCCTGGGATTTTGGACCAGTTTAAATGCCCAGAGGCCAGCCAGCTCTGCTGTTGATAAGATTTAGAGGCATTACACTAGCCTGTAATTCCAGGGACCTCAGGGGATAATTCTCACAGCAAAGGAGTCAGCACTTTCCACAAGCTTTTTGAGTGGAAATTCAGCAAAAGAAAAAATCCCTGATTTCAAACCCAAAGTGCACAGAGAAACAGTTGAACATTTGTGGTTATACACCATAATTTTTGTGTACCACACTGCTGCCGGTGCTCTACAGACACAGGATGAAGGGCGTGAGGTGAAATGAGGAATCTGGGAATGTGTGCAGGGTTGTCCCTGCAAGAGAGGGGAGCAACTCAGGGAGAAATAGCTTCCTACAGGGTTAGGATTAGCTGTACCTTCAGAACTGTTGGTGTTATCTCATCTCTTGACGTTTCCTTTAATTCTATGAAACGACCTTGACGCTGTAAACAATTCCCATGGCATTGTCCCTGCGCTCATGTGAGTCAGTGTGATGCATAAACAGCTTGGGTTTGGGGGACCCAAGGTCTGTATGGCTCGGGACACAATCATCCTGTCTGGTTTTTGTGCCTTCTTCCTGGATGGCTGCTGCTGCCTGGGGCTGCCACCACCTTGTTTTCCCAAGTTCTCTTGGTACTGGCAGAAAACAGGAACATCTGGGATTGGGATTTCAGGATAAGGCTGAGGGGCAGGTGGAGTGCTCTCGTTTTGCTTTCAGCTCCTTTGGCCTTCCGTGATTATCTCCCCAAAGGGGAGGAAGGGGATGTCACACAGCCCAGCCCCAGCGCTGCTTTATTCACGTTACCAGCAGTGTTTTACTCATGTTTCCTCTGCAGCCTGGCTGCTGCTCAGAGGTGCCTTGGTGGTTGAGCAAGGGTCAATATTTGGAGTGTGGTTCCCTCCCTGTCTTGCTGATGGCTCTTGTCTGGGTGTGACCCGAGGTCTGGCTGTGCCACTGTTTAGGGTGGCCCGTGGCAGATCTGTGAAACACAATTTGGGCAGATGCACTTCCTAAGCGTTATCTTGTTCCTTAAATAGAGAATAAAGCTTGTATCAACATGAATCACAGAGTTGATAAACTGGAATGGTTCCTCTTGGAGTTGTCTTCTCGTATTGGGCAAATATTTATCCACGTTGTTTCCAAAGGCATATTTGTGCAATAGAAGGAGGTCAGACCTGTAATTACCTGTTAGGTTTACTCTGGCAGAAATAGCCTGTAAAAACACAGTACAATTGAAAGGAAGCTTTTAAACCTTCTCATTGTGTGTGAACCTAAAGCTGTGGTTTAAAATTTCAAATGTTGTGAGAGTTTTCAGTTGCAAGGCTACAAAAAGTATTTTCCTTGCTGAATTTAAGTGCCCCAAGTGAAACTGATTCACCCTTTCTTTTAATTCTTGAACTGTGGCAGGGAATTTGGGTTTCTCTTCCAACTGTATCTGCGGGCGATGATCAGAAGCTGAGGTTGTGTGCCAGACTTGCCTTGCATTTTAATCAGGAGCTCCTCGCCTAGTCAATAATTAAAGCAGAGCAGGTGCAGAAAATTGGGTGTTCCCCAAAAACTAAACCAAGGCGCTTTTGTAAGCCTCCCTGAGCAGAGCCAGGCAAGTGAGGGGTGGTAGGCTGCCCTGGCACTGCCTGGCTTGTGCAGTAATTTGGAAAAAATGTAACTTCAGACTGCAGAGCTGGAGGTGTTGAAGGATAATTTGGATTATTGGTGCGGTGCGGCTGCTGCAAGCCCGTTGGCTTGGCAGAGCAAAGGTGTTTGCTGCAGCTTCAGCTCTGGCTATGAAGAGCAAATCCATTTACTGAGATTTTTGTGAAATGTTTAAAAGCGGAAACAACTTTTACAGAGGAATCTTGCCACCTTTCTTTCCAGTTACTGTGGGGGCAGAGAGGCTTGCAGCTGAAGTTTGACATCTTGAAGGATTAGAGGTAGGAAGAGAAATTTGGGATCATGAGTCTGTGGACCTTGACCTATATGCTGAAGACTAATTTAGAGTTAAATATACTCCTACCTCTTAGGGTTAATTGCAATTTAATCTGAATTTAGGGGTTTCATATTTACTGATATTTTTGCTGTTCGCTTTTGTTGTTAGCTTGCAGTGTTGTGCAAAACAGAGTTTGTCCCATTGGTTTTATAAGTGGCATAGATGTACTTACTCTTCTGGAGGACTTGTTTATGTTGGGTAATGTTTGCACAGAGCTGTAAAGTCTTAAGAGTGAGGTTTGTCCTGTGAGGCTGTTTGTGATGGATGTGACTGTGCAGCAGCCGCTCTCTTGGGGAGAGCACTGTGTGCTGGGCATTGCTTTGGAAGGAGGGAATATATTCTGATTTTCTTCATCCCTATGTTTTGAAGTGGGGGGCCTCAGGTGATGTCAGTTTATACATTTTTCTCTGAGTATCTTGAGTTTTTGCTGCAGGAGAGGGTTAAATAAGAGTTAAGCTAAATGCCATTCCTGTTTCTTCTCTAAACAATGCAATAATTAATGCAATTTTCTTCTCCGTGTTTTTCTTAATGCGTTCCTAATAATGTAGCTGGAAGTAGCAGATGGGTATCCTGCCTCTTAAAGCTTCCCTGTTGGGAACACACTGATGCTTTGCTAATGCCTGATGCTTTGCTGGAATGTGTCCTATATGTGTGCTTCCTTTGGCTTCTGACCAGACTTTCTTTTAATGCTGCTTCAAGGTGCTCCAAAAAGTTGTTCATCAGCTTTGGAGTTTCCCTTGCCTCGAGATGGCAAAGCCATGAATCACCATGGTGATCAAATTAGGGTTAGTCAAGTTAGCCAAGATGTGACTGAATCTTTAATTTTGTCAAGACGACATTCCTCAGCATTCCCTCACTAGTAAACAAGAAAATACTTGGCCTGTGTTGTAATTGCAGGGAGTGGTGAGGAGAATTGATGGTGAGGCTTTTCCAGTGCTGGCTAAAACTTACTTCCAATGGAAGTTGTATTTCCCCCGGAAAACAAGGCTGGGGGGTATTTTTGCCTTAAGCTCCTCTGGGCTCAAAACCCAGTTTAGTTTATAATTTTTTGAGCCCATTCCTTGTGTTCTAGCCGCCTGCTGTGACCACAGGGCTTTCCAGGAGCATGGCCTCACCTCCCCAAAGGTGGGGCTGGAAGTGCTGTCTGTCAGCTCCTTGGCACAGCAGTCTCTTCCTCCAGCTGTGCTCCGTCATGGTCAACATCTGGGCTGCTGTGGGACGTGGCATGCTCGCCTTCCCTGACCCCAGCACGGGGTGGTGGCACCAAGCCCCTGGCATGCTGGACCTGCTGCTCTTTGCTGTCTAAGGTGGAGCACCATGCTGACTAACTGGTGGGGAGATGGGGAGTGGAGTGCTCTGGGAAGTAGGAGTTTCCCTCTTGGAAATGTCACAGGAAGCACGAAGGAAGTCATGTGGTGTAGGAGCAGCTCGCTCCCATTTGTCTCATCTGAACCATCAAAGTCTGCAGGAGGCAAACAATGTGATGCCAGCTGCCTTATAAATAACCCATTTTCCACTTCCACACCGGCTTTGCATCCCATGTGAGGGAGAGGAAGAGCGTCACGTTGTGCTCGTTTGTTCAGTGACTCCCTGCCTGCTGCCCCTGCTCTGCTGCCCTCACTGAGGGCTGCGCTCGCCCAGGAGGGTTCATCTCTCGGGGCAGACAGAGCTCTTGTGTGTACCTGTAAGATTTTTTCATTTTCTTGTTCTTCCAAAGCTGAAAACAAAAACTGTGGTGAAACGAAGCTGATTAGAGGGCTGGAGCACCTCTCCTGAGAGGAAAGGCTGCGGGAGCCGGGGTTGTTCAGCCTGGAGGAGAGAAGCTCTGGGGTGACCTAATTGTGGCTTCTCAGTACCTGACAGGAGCCTGCAGGAAAGGTGGAGAGAGACCATTCACCAGGGTGACAGGACAAGGGGGGATGGCTTCAGACTGACAGAGAGTAGGGTTAGATGGGATCTTGGGGAGAAATCCTTCCCTGTGAGGGTGGTGAGGGAGTGGAATGGATTTCCAGAGGAGCTGTGGCTGCCTCTCCCTGGAAGTGTTCTGGGCCAGGTTGGACAGGGCTTGGAGTAACCTGGTCTAGTGGAAGGTGTCTCTGCTCATGGCAGGGGGTGAAATGAGATAGACTTTAAGGTCCCTTCCCACCCAAACCATTCCATGATTCAATGAAACACATCCAGTGGTGGTGCTGCCACTCTCCTCCCTGCCAGCCCTCCTGGTGAGGTGGTCCCTGCATGAGGATTTTGGAGGGTGCATCTCCCACAGTGAAAGAGCCTTCAGGCCCCATAGCTCCTGCTGACTCCCTCCCTGGTGATGAGCTCTGAAGGAAAACGCCCAGTATCACTGGTTTTAAATAGCTCCATTGGCAGGGATGGGATAATGCCGGACTCCTTTTTAATGTTCCTGTGGCTGAATCATGGAACACAAATGTCTGAGTCACCGTGGGTGAATGTAGCATTTCACGTCGGTGTGAACCGAAATGTGAGCAGCACTGCCTTTATTAGAGGAGCTAATATCGGGCTCATGGCTTGCATTAGATTTTGAAATGAAACAATACAGAAGAGTTCCTTTTACAATGTATATAAACAGATTATTAACATGGAAATGCCAGGGTTTCAATGTGATGCTGGGCTGGATGGAGAGGAAATGAAACTTCAGAAGAAGGCCATGTACCCCATGTCTGAGTGTTTGCTGCCTGGTTTTTTTATTTCAGCCATCTGCCTCTCCTTAAATTACATAAAATTTTCATGTAACTGGTGTTTCTTTGTTACTGTATTTTAAAAGGAAATGCTGAAGGGACAATCAGCTGTTTCCCATTTTGCTCTCCTTTAGAAAGCTCTTTGCTATTCCAACTTTTTCATCCTAAAGAAGTCATCACCTGGCCCTGAGGAGTAAAACAGTTGCTCTGGTTTCTTCTGGTTGCTGCCTTTTATTACTCTTCCTTGCTTTGAAGGGTGGGTTTCCCTTTATCCTGGATGTCCAGTGGGATGAGGACAGGTTGCTTTGTCCTGTGTTTTTCCCCAGTGGTGAAACAAAGCCCTTTGAAAGCAGAGGGTTTCTTAGGAGCTGCTCTCATGCTTGACCTCAGCAGTGGGATGAGGGCAGGTTGCTCTGTCCTGTGTTTTCCCCAGTGGTGAAACAAAGCCCTCTGAAAGCAGAGGGTTTCTTAGGAGCTGCTCTCATGCTTGACCTCAGGCTGCCGTTGAGGCAGGAACATTTTTTGGCATTCTGTTTTCTGGGACAGAATTTGCACCTTTCCTTCCACATGTGGAGCTGAAGGATGGACTGATGGGTTTTTCTGGCCATGAGTTTCCTTGAAAATCATGATGCTGGTGTTATTTTTGGATTTGTGCTGTTTTGTGCACGTTGTCAGCTGTTTTCTGGTGGGGTTTTACTTTCTCCCCCAAAAGAGGAGAGTGGCTGGTGGTCCTGAATGATGCTTAAGTCCAGAGCAAGCTGCAGTTTGAAACACGGGTTTGTATCTCTTTGCTCCTTGAGCACCACAGCCCTACTTTTCAGGAGGAAATATTAATGCTTCTGGTACAACCATTGCCAAATCTTGTTATTCTCTTCGTGATGGTCTTTGAGGCTTGATGAAGGATACAGAAATGTAAAAGACTTTATTTCACAGCTTGGTGGGTTCCTGTGTAGCATCAGAGCCTGAGTAACTGTTGTGCATCTCTTGGGCTGCAGCCACTGTGAATTTAAATCTGTTTATTTAAATACCTTTTATTGGAATTTAAGGTAATGTTTTACAAATGTAGAAATAAAGGGTCAGGGATAGAATTGTGCTGCAGTGCTTTAACAATTTACCACGTGTTGTCTGTTCTGCAGCAGAGCTTTGTGCACTTTGAATTCACAGCAAATGCCTTGTAAAAGGCAGTGACTTTAATTCTGCAGAAGCCAGGCAGGTCTAGAGGCAGCATTCTGTAGCATTCCCCAGTGTAGGGATGTTTTTTCCAGACCTCCTTCCAAGCTGGGCAGCTGATTTACAGTCTTGGGGAAATCTTCCTGCCTTTATCTCTGACCTTTATGGGTCTCTGCCAGATGGCAGTGAATATAAATGGCTTTAAAAATGGCTTTTCCTTTACTTCAAAGCAAAAAGTCTTCAATGAGGTGGAGCATTCCTGGGAATTGGGACGTTCATTGCCCGCAGTGAGATGCCCGCGGTGGGAGTGGAGAAGAGCAGCACTGCCAGGAATGTGCATGTGCCCTTGCACAAGGGAGGGCAGAGGGATTTGCTGTCTGCCTCCACAGCTGTGCTCAGCCCCTGTCTGTGGGATGAGGGTCACCTGCCTGGCACTGAGGACAAGCACAAGGCACGTGGAGAAGGGGCACAAGTGTTCTTCCTCCTGCTGCGTTTCTGCGGCTCTGCTTTGGGCAAGGAGAGGATGTGCAAGTTGCCCAATGGCACATTTGGCATGCCAGTGGGGAACCAGGAGCACCAGGGTCTTTGTGGTGTGTTTGTGGCTCAGGTGAGGTGTTAGAGAATTTCAGAACTACCCCTTGCCATGTTTTGGGGTCTGTTTTTGTAGCACTGCATCCCCCCATCCTTGGGGCTGGGAACAGCAGTCCCGTGGCATTTGCTCTGGGCAATGTACAGCATTTATTGTTCCCAGCTGCACCAGCCCAAATGGACAGTTTTGAATCTGGTTGTTTCACAGAACAGAAGATTTCCTGATTGGGGTTGCTGCCTGGGTAGTATTCAGTCATACTGAAGTCCTCCTCTTGCTGGCCCAACAAGGACACAGAGCACTGCAGCAAATCCTGTTGGTTAAAACCCCTACACTGGGGAAAAACCAACCTAGATGTGTAACATGGACTCAGGTTCCTGATTTTAATCCCTTTTATGCTGCAGCAAATTCCTGTATATTTTTGAAAATTGCTTTTCCTTTTTTCCTGAACTAAGATTAAGCTTCTGGATGCTTAAAGATTTTCCTGCTTCTCTGTTGTAGGGTGTATAGGGAAAACGAGCTGTAGGTTCACAGAAGTCTTAGCCCAAATTATAATGATAAATTAAGGAATCCAAATGGACATATTTACACTTTGGAGATCTTTTATTGTGAAGCAGATGGCTGAGGGGGATGTTTGTTACCTTAACCACCAAGCTGTGACACATGAATAGAAACTAAACTTTTACTTTCCTTGTTAAATTTAAATTTTCCATTGTTAAATTTAAATTAGACGAGAAGACACGCTTCCTGGTAACTTTAGTGGAGAGGGGAATTGCATGAAATTGTATTTTTATATTTGGCTAGATGCATATCAGCTCAGGCTGTCTTTGAAATTCCCTTTGCTCGGGATAATGCAGCTCCCACAGCACTTAGAGCAGGGCTGCCTCATCCCTGAGCGCCTTAGTTTGTGTTCAGCTGGCACAGGTAGGCTGTAAATTCCTCCATCCCATTTTGGGAGGTGAAACCCCTCGGTGTGTTGCTGTGCATGGATTCTCCAAGCCCGTCCCTGAGGAGAGCACTCTGCTTTCCTTCTCCTCACTCCCAGCTTTTCTCTCTTCTTGCCGAACTGGATGCGGGAAGGAGCGAGGGGTGTTGATAATTTGGATTGTGCAGCTCAGTGGCTGGATCCTGGCTGGCTGTCTCCTCCCCTTCCTGAGCTTCGCCCTAGCCAGCTCGGCTCTGGAATGACAGGCATTCCTGCGTGAAGGGAGCTGGCACGGACACTTATTTATGAGAACCAAGTGCCCAGCCATGGGGCGCAGGGCGAGCAGGACCCGTGCCGGCCCGTCGGGCTCCGGGGCCGTGGCCTGAGAGCTGGCACTCGCCCGGCTGCAGCTCCTTCCTCATCCGGAGCGTGGATTTACCGCCTTGAAGGGGTGCAGTGTGCTCAGCGAGGACTTTTCCTCTGTTCCCCTCCCACCTCTTCCCGGAGAGTGCTGTGAGCAGAATCTCATGGGGCAGCCGCACTTCTCGAGACCGGTCAGCCCAGGTGCTCTCGGTGAGTAATCGGGGCCGGGGAGCCGTGGGCTGCAGCGGGGCAGCGCTGCCGGTGAGACGGAGCGGAATGTGGCACTTGTGTCACCTGCGCCCAGCTGGGGCGAGCAACCAGAGAAATAACTCCATGTCCTTCCTTTCTCTTACTGATTTCACGTGCAACCACTGGGCAACATCTTCTCTGGTCTTCAGAGAGGCTCCCAGCTGCTGTTCTAAGGGACAGCCTCTGGATTCAGGATTCAGGGACACCACCTTTGCAGAGCACTTGGACTGTGGGAGTGTTCAACTGCATGGGGCAGGAGCCAGCCCCATGTGAGAGTGAGCCGGGACCAAAGCCACCAAGAATTGCCTCCTTGTGATTGATGTCACCCATCTTTTGGGGCAGCTGTAGCAGTTTTGGGGGGAGAAGGGCTTGGCAATAATCTCCCTGCTTGTTTTCCCTCTCCATTGTGAAGTATCTCAGTAACAGGCTGGAGAAAACACAACTGTGTTAAGCTCCAGGAGCAGCCCCACTCCCCGAGCACTGTGTGGGGTCAGTGTTGCTCCCAGCACTGGGGCTGGGGAGGCACTGGCTGTGAGGAGATTTTCCACATCCCTTTCTCTCATTCCCACTTGCTGTTAGCTGGCTGGGCTCAGTTGTCCACTCTCATCTTTAAAGTGGAATTTTCTAATTTTCAGGGAAGAAGTAGACATTGGCAGACAAAGATCACCCTCAAGATGCAGACTATTATTTTAATTATTTTTAACTTCTATAACTTTGACCCTATCAAGCATTTCTAGGGCTCAGATGAAACCAGTGATTCTCTTCCCCACCAGCAGTTCACTCCAGCTAGTCTGGTTCAAGAGTTGCTAAAAATAAAGTGTTAGAGAGAGTGGAAGGGAAGTAAAACTTCAGTTGTCTTTGTACTATAGAGATTAACAACATCTTGTGCTTGGATTTAGTCACTGTTAGAAGCTGACCTGATCAGTCTTGGGCTCCTTCTCTCATCAAACGCCAAGAACAGTGGTAATTTCCAGGGAAGTGGGCTTGGTGTAATGATATTGTGCTTTCTGGAGACTGGGGCCAGCAGACCTGGTGTTTCCTCAACTGCTCATTTGCTCCCTGAAGTTTTTTTTCATGGCACAGCTCTCAGAGTTCCTACTGATTAAATCTGGAACTTGAAGAGATGGTTCTTGCATTCACTGTGTCAGGATGCTGTTAAGGAGAGTCCTGTGAAGATTATGGTGATTACAAACATACAAAACACAGGGAAGCTGAGGGCTGGGATTATTTGAGGCTGTTTTGTGACCACAGCCTTTCATTCCTTTAAGGTCAGGATTCACGTCTTCCCTGGACAATTCAGGAAAGCACACACCAAGTTTTTAAAGCTGTTTTAGGGAAGCTTAGAAACATTTACCCAAAGTGCTTTTTGGATACTTTCAACAGCATTTCACTCAAAGAGTGTTTGCTTTTTGAGATGTTGCTGTTTGCTTGCAAGCTTCTGGGATTCTTGACGGCTCTGCTGGACACAGCAGGGCGGGCAGGGAGGGAGCTGGTTGCTCTCCAGCCTGTGCATCCATGCACGCCGTGGTGGGGTGGCCGGGGCTGCGGGGAGCCACGGGCCCTGGCGTGTTCCAGGCACCTGAGGTGTGTGACGAGCAGCCACGTTCCCTGCAGAACTCCCCCCTGCACCCTGTGGGCCTGCTCCATGGCAGAACCTCAGGATGTGTGTTCCTCAGGGAAGGGAAGAAAGGTGATTCACAAGAGTTGCTGCCGTGGCACTGAAGTACCTCATTAGCCCAGAGACAGAAATGCCCAGCCAGCTCCTCGTGGACAGAAACTCCTGGAATTTGTGGGGATCCTGTAGTAGCTCCTACAAGAAGAGATGGATCAGGTTCTGGGTGAACTCTGGTTTGTGGATGGAAGGAATCTGGCCCGAGCTCACGATTTAGACACTGCAACTCTGTTTACACATCAAAATATGGATGTTTCCTCGTGAGGATGTCTCTTAGTGAAGGTAGAATTTACCAGGTCTTACATCTCAGAATAGGACTGGGGCAAAGAGCCCATGGTAGTGCAGGGAGGGTGATACCTGGCTTCTCCTAGACTGCTTCACCAGCCTTTGGATGTCTGCAGAAATGTTTGGGGGAGAAAAGCAGCTTGTTCTCAACCTTTTCCTAGCAGCTCCATTCTGCAATTCTGTCCTGGGGCTCACTGACCCTACATCCTTAAAGGATTGGGCCATTTTCCTTACCAACACTAAAAATCAGTTTTTCTCCCAGGTATATTCGGGATAGTACAAACTGTCATCATCTGAGATGCAATTCTTTGATTTCTTCACAGCCTTCAGCCTTGCTTTGTTGTGATCCTCAGACTTGGATCTGAAGTAATTTTTAGCTTAAAAGCAAAATTTCGCCATAGCCAGGGTTACTTCTGAAGGATGTGTGGCCTGAGATAAAATAGTATAAAAACTCACCAGGATGAATTCTGGAATGCCCTGCACTAGATCCAGGTTGGGTTTAGTTCTTTAACACTGCATCAGAGGTGTCTCTATTCCATGTAACTGCTGCAGGTATCTTCCACATTGGAAATGATCCTTAATGGAAGCAATATTTTTTAGTTATTCCTGTTGGTCCCTGAAGTTCCTGCTGTGCCTGTTTCCAGGCTGGCAGTGCTTGGCTCTACAAAACAGTATTTTGGGGCTTGACCCCTGCAGATAGGGATTAACTGTCCTTGCTCACAGGTGGGGTTCCTAAGGGCCAGCTGGGGTGTCCTGTGTGTGTGGCCAAGGTGTGACTGTGTGTGGGGGTTTTGACTGACCCCACGGATGCTGGCTGTGCCAGTTTGCCCCACTGAGGGCAGTGGTGGGAGTAAAAGCTTCACCCTATTTAATGGGAATGGCAGCCCCAAGCCTGGCAGGAGATTTTGGAGCAGGTGACACATCACCACAGCCACTTGCTGAGGGTGGGAGAGAGCAACTGTGGGTCTCCAGCTCCTTCCACTGAAATGGTTTCTCTGTTTTGGAAAAAAAAGAAAAAGACTGGGGTCACTCAACACCACAAGATGCAGTGGAAAAGGAGTTTTTTTCTGCATGAAATTTAACTGCAAGATTTGAGCAAAAACATGTCTGCAGGGGAGGGTTGGAAGGACCAGGTGGCCAGGCAAAGCAATAGGGAATTGCATCCCAAGTTGCTTGGCACTGCTGGAGCTTCCTGCCTTCTTGTGTGTTCAGGCTGTGCCAGTTTTGTGACGTTTCCCTAGATTATTTCAGTCTAAACATTTTGGGTTAACATAAATCTGCTGTTTTAAACGGCTCAAATTCACCTGCTTGTTTGGATAGAATGAGATCAGAACAGCTTAAGTGTTTGGGAGAGCAGATCTGGGATGGCAGGAGGCTCTGGCTGGGAAGCAGCTGGGGCATCTTGCTGTCCTGGGCCAGCTGGATTCTGGGCTCCAAGTGCTCCAGGCCATCTCCTGTCTCCTCTGGGGGCAACGTGCTGAAGTTGCAGCACATTTTTGATTCCTGATTTTTCCTCCAGGGCTCTGCTGGAACATTAAGCACACATCCAGCTGCCGGGGTGGGCTCTGTGGGGCTCTCCCAGCTCCAGGGTCACTTTTCCAAAAGAGGGACCATGACTTCCAGAAGGGTTGAACAAGGTTCTGCTTTGGCGTGGGGTCGCTTAGGGACCTGCCAGCTGGGAATCTCTTCACCTTCTCATGAGGGCTCTGCTGGCTTCACCCAGGGCTGTGTGACCTCATTTAACCTTTTCCATGTGTTTAAAGTGGGTTTTCCAGCCTGGCACCATGTGAGGGTGAGGCTGGTCTCTTGCACAGCCTTGCTGCTGGGTCAGGTCATCAGAATCCTGATGCTTCCCACCCTTCCCTCGAAGTCTGGGTCCTCTTTTTTTGCCCTATTTTGTTCCCCTAGCATGGTGCTGTGGTTCCTTCCCGGTTTTCCAGTGCATGACTCGGATAAGGAAGGGTTTCCCCCTTGCATTGCAAAGCAGCTTAAGGACCCTCCTGTACCTTGTAGAGCAGAGCAGGAGGAGGCACAGCCTCAGCAAGGTGGATTCTCTGCCTTCACAGGGAAGAGATGTCCTCTCTACCATTTCATGGAGATTTGAGCTGGAAATGGGCTGTGAATGGAAGGGAAGGTCCATTTTGGAGGGAGTGTGAGCAGTATCTGATGTGAACAATCACTGAACAATAAGGTTATTTGAATGCAGATCTGTAAATCTCACCTCCAGCTGCTGATCCACCTGCTCATTAGTCCTCAGTGTCATAATTGCTTCACAGCAGACTGCTTTAAATGTCTGTTTCCCTGTGGTAATTGGGGATGGGAAAAGGAAGAGTGCTGTGGAAGGGTAGGACAGGCTCTCCTGTCATCTGCACAGCAGGACAGAACGAATCCCAGTGAGGATCAGGGAAGGAATTGCTTCCCTGGCTTCAGTGCGAGCAGTGGGCTGGAATGGTCTCAGAGTGTTTAGTAACATGTCAGGTTTTATTCTACACAGAGCAAAAGGGTGGTGGAAATGATTTGGACAGTTTTGTGTCCTGGTGTGCATGTCTCCCCCTCTTGCCTGGCTGCTTTTGGGCACGGAACTGATGATAAACCAAGAAAACCGAGTGTTTCCATGTTGGGCAACACCTGACTGTCAGCAGGAGCCTGTGAGCAGCCGTAACACGGCCGAGGGAGCAGTGGGGCAGAGAAGCAGGACCAGGTGATTTGCTCTTGATGGGAAGGTCTTGTGAAACCTTCTTCGTTCACCTGCGTGGTTGCAGCTCTGGCAGTGGAACTCCACCCTGGGAAGGTATTTGCTTTGACAGCTGGGCCTGGGCTGCAGGAGCTGCTGAAGAGGTTCTGGCAGGAGCTGTCACATGTGGCTTCTCCCCACCCTCTCTGCTCTTAGCTGCTCCTCCTTTGGAGGTACCGTGTGTCTCCTGCAGTTTCGGCTGGTCCTTTCATGTCCTGTGCTCCTCCCTGGCTGTTCCGAGGGGACTGTGGCAGGGGAATGCTTGTCATTCTCCTTCTAACTGGAAATGGAGACATTCCAGGGTGCCGAGGGCTCTTCATTAATCCCTGGAGCTGATGGTTGAGTTTTCTTTTAATAACTTACTGCGCTCAGCGCTGCACTCTGACATCTTGGGAGGTAGGCAGCACATTAGTGACATTCCTCAGAGCAGCTCAGGGAAGAGTAGATATAAGGCTAGCTTGGTACTGCTGCCTTCAGCAGTTCTCCTTGGAAAGGTGAGGGAAATGCCTTTGGTGACACTTGGGCTTCAGATTCCATCTGCAGCCTGTGCTTGGCAAGCGCTCGTGCCTGCCTGGAGAAGTTTGGGAATGCTCTGTTGAGCACAGTGAATACTGCTTGTTAAAATTGCATGTGCAACTCCAGGGCTATTGCTCTGGTCTCTGAAGAAAGTGCTTCTAAACATGCAGACAATTCCTCTTGGGTTTCTGGGTGCTCGAAATGCCTTTCTGCCCTCCCCTGCCTGCCCCCCTCCCTCCATCCCTGCAGAAAATCACAGATCAGTGCTGCCATCATGTATGTTATTTTCCGCCCAATTTCTCTCCTGTTATGAAGTCAGGGTTGTTGGTTTTTTTGATTTTTTTTTTCCCCTTAATTTAAAAGCATCTCAGATGCTGAATTGATCTTGCTTTTTCAAACAAATGTTGGCTGGCGTCAGCTTTTGACTGGTTCAGAGTGAGGGGCTTTCTGTTATGGGGCTGATTTAAACAAAAGTACAACCAACAGGTAAACAGTGGCTCAAACACTCCAGTTTCCCTCTGTGTTTGGGATCTTCCATTCCGTTTGTGCTGACTGGAAAAGTGGGGTCTGTCTGTCTTGCAGTGACACCGTGGTGGCCTGAGGCTACTCAGGAGCCCATGGCTGTGGCTGCCTTTCTCACTTTCTGGGATCTGAGCTCTCCTGCTGGGAAGCACTACAGGGTTGCAGGTAGAGCTGCATCAAATAATGAATTTTTTGGTGGGTTTTTTTCCCCCTCTGTCCTGAACAGGAATCTGCTTTTTCGCATCAGGGCCTGTATCCGCAGTGGAGGTTTGTGGGATACAGATGATACATTATTACCTCTTTGTCCTATGTGTGAAGGGGCTTTCTCCTAAATTTTTCCCCCATCTCTTAGTCTCAGGAGATGGGATTCTTGGCTGAGCTTTCCTGTTACTTACGGGGCACTGCCTGTTCTGCAGGCACATTACACTTGCGGGCTTGTCTGAAGTTGACTGAAAGGTCTGTTTGCTCCCAAGCTCCACAATGTGTGACTTGGAGGCTCCAAGAGAAGACACCTGGGTGCAGTTTGTGTCAGGGCTCTCCAGCCTGCTGGGCATGGTGGGGCTGCAGCACGTCTCTCTTCTCCACAGGATTTTTAACATGGAGCTCTGCAGTGCTCCTGTCTCTAGTGCTGAAGCTGAGGGATTCTGGCTCTGGAAATCCTGCCATGGAGCGGGCACCAGATGGCTTCACTTAGCTTGTGCACACTGATTTGTTTTTTTGCTGGCAGTGCTAGATTCTGCTCATTGTAAGCACTTCTCTGTGTTCCATCAAACACCCCAAAACAGCAACATCAGGCAAGGCAGGATAAATAGTCCCCAAATTAGTATTTTGTGCTCTGTTCTGCTTCAGAAGTGGGGCTTTTTGAGTTGGGGTTGGTTTTTTTTTGTTTGGTTTTTTTCACGTGTCCCTTCCCGCCTCCGTGTCCCTCTTGTGCTGCTCTCCAGAGACTCCTGTGCAGTAGGTGGAGCACAGGCCTGTATTGTGTCGCTTTCCTGTGGAGTTGTTGCTCTTGGCCAGCTTTGCTGCCCTTATTTATAGAAGGAAAATCAGAGAGGGGAAAATCTAGCACATCCAGCTGCTGGAATGGGTCTGGTGATTTCGGGGTGCGGACAGTTGTGGATGTCAGCACGGTGGGCTGGAGCGTGTCTGTGGTCATGAACTTGTGTCCAGCACCAGTTGCTTCCAAGTGAAGATGAGAAAATGTAGGGAAGTGGTTTGTGTTCATGAACAAAGCTGTGACACTGCAAAATTAAATTAGTATGTGGCTGAGGGAACTGGGAGGGCTCAGCCTGGAGAAAAGGAGGCTCAGGGGGGACATTCTCACTCTCTCCAACTCCCTGACAGGCAGGTGCAGACTGGTGGGGGTGAGGCTCTGCCCCTGGAGAACAGAACAAAAGGAAACAGCATCAAGTTGTGCCAGGGAAGGTTCAGGTTGGACATCAGGAGGAATTTATTAGTTTAAAGAGTTATCAGTCCCTGGCACAGTCTGTCCAGGGCAGCAGTGGAGTCCCCTTCCCTGAAGATGTCCAGGGAACAAATGGACATGGCACTCCGTGCTCTGGGCTGGTGACAAGGTGGACGCTGCTCACAGATTGGATTCAACAATCTTGGAGTCTTTTCCAATCTTAATGATTCTGGGGTTCTGGAATCTTTGTCTCATCAGGAAGGCCCTTACCAGTTTCCCTTTGCCCTGGTTATGTTGAGAAGCCCACTTGTGTCTCCCCAGGCTGATGTGAGGGCTCCGTGGAGCCACAGACACTCTTGTTCCCTTTCCTGCCTGGACGTGTGCCACCATTCCCAGTGTGGGGTGGGTTGGTGGGAGATGGCAGCTGTTACCTGCAACACAGAAGTAATTCTTTATTCTTTTCCTTTTCTGTGCAGCTGAAGAGGTGGATCACACCCCAAGTGATGCCAGCATGGGGGTAGATGTTTTGGAATCAGGTGACACCACGCCTCCTACAAAGAGGAAAAGCAAGTTCTCAAGCTTTGGCAAGATTTTCAAACCCTGGAAGTGGAGGAAAAAGAAAAGCAGTGACAAATTCAAGGAGACTTCAGAAGGTAAAGTAACAGGGCCCGGGTGGGTGTCTCTGCCTCCGTCCATCTGAGAAGGGCTTGCTGTCACAAGCCTGAGTGCTGACATGTGTAAGAACCAAAATGGGACTTTGGTGATGGGCTGGCACCTGCAATCTCTCCAGAAACACCTTGCCATGGAGCTGTAGTTTCAGACAGATTAATTCCTTTCTTTCAAGGAAGTTCCCCAAGCAGCTGTGGGGAGGGAGGGTTTGCTCCACAATCAGCAGTGCAGTGTGAAATGCAGGTCTGAGCATGCAGTTTCTTCTCTCTCCTCTTAATCCATGCAAAACCAGTGAAATTTGAAGCTCTTTTATTTTCTCTAGAGAACCTCTTTGAAAGAAAAAAAAACAAACAAACCTTCTTGAACTTCAAGCTTGCCCTGTTTTCTGAGTGCTTTTTTTCAATTTAATATCAGTTTTAGAACGAAAGATTTCTATGCGAAAGCCAAGAGAGGAGCTGGTAAAAAGAGGGGTTCTGTTGGAAGAGCCTGAGCAGGGTGAGTCTGCAAACGAACTTCTGTCTGTGTCTGTGTGGCTGATCTTCCTCTGGCCAAACCTCACCCTTGGGAGACAAATTTAAGGGCTTTCTGCTGAAGTGATTCCTGTGTGCCTCACCCTTTTCAATGCTCTCTCTGGTCTGATTTCCCACCTGGGAGGAAGGCAGCCTGCTCAGGGAGGAGGATGGTGCTGAGGAAATGCAGTGTCTGTCTGGCACCTTCCTGCAGGGAGGGAGGGCTGTGCTGTGCTCACTTCCCATCCCGTCCTGCTCCGTGTTCTGCTCCAGATACCTTGTGCTGTCCTGCCAGCCTCTGCTGTCACACTGTCACTCACCATCTCCTGCTGTTCCAAATGGGAGAGGTACTGTCCCCAGGGCTCAGGCTGGGGAAGAGTCAGAAATGGGGGAATTCTGAGCTGCTTGGGTAGGGGCATATCTTCCAAGAGGTGCTTCATGGTAGGGTGTCATAGTCACCAGTAGGCTTATTGAAGTTTGCGCTGCTGTCTAGGAAGTCTTATCCCCTTTTCTTTCATCTTTGATGTCTCCAAGTTGGGATCATGCTGCCAAAATAAGTTATCAGATCACCATCCACTCACCTGCCTGGGATTTGTGTGATGTGGAAAAGTGGTGAGGAAAGCTGGATCATACTGTTCCTGTCTCCCTTGCTAAAAACTTTGGATAACCAGAGGCAGTTGCTGCCATAAAAATCTCTGTCTCATCATTGAGTTTCAGCCCTGGCTGGGGAGGAAACTCCCTCTTGTTGCTGTTTGTGCCTGCTGCATTTCAGGGAAGGGCAGTGAGTGAGCGAGGCAGTGCCGTCTGCCAGCTCCTCACAGGAACCAAGGCTGCTTCTTGTGGAAGAGAAATCCTGGGAAGCTTCTGAATAACACCAGGTTAGGGAAGGGGAGGTAGTACTTCGGAGGGAGAGGAAAGGTGAGGAGGGCAGTAGAATAAATTTTCGAAACTCAGAACAACAGAGTGTGCTGGGGTCTATCACCTGGAGAGCATGGATGCCACACACTCCAGTTCCTTCAGAGATGGCAGACTGAATTGAAAAAGATTTTTAATTAAATGGGTGATGTATTTATTTAAGTTTTCTTGAGCTGAAAATCAGTCCAAATGGGCAATTTCCCCTTAGAGGTGGATGCTGAGTCTTTTTTTGAGAGTAATACTGTCAAAAATTTGTCCTGTCAGGGCAGTTACCGAGAATGGTGGAGTATTTCCTCATGGGGATTAGAAGTTTCAGGGCCCTCAAAAGCATGGGTTGGATTGGATGGGTTTTTTTCCAAAAAGAGGTCTTGCTTTTAACACTGGGAACCTCCATGCTGGAATTTGTAAAAGCAGAAATAGTCAAAGTGAGCTACATAAAATTCTAGAGCTGTGTTATTACATCTGATTAAAACAAAGGTAAAGTGAGGAAATCTGCCTTGCTGATGTTTTGGGCTGAGCAGCGAATTTTAGTGCCAAATTCAGGGTAGAAACAAGGAAAACAGAAGTGCTTCCACTAACCTGAAGACTTGATGAAAATCCATTATTGCACATGCAGTAGATGACTTGGCTCGTGTGGGAACCTGCATTGCAGCAGGGAATTGGTGACTGCTCTGTGATGGAGGGTGGATGCAAAAGCTGCTGGAGATTTATGACTTCAGTTACAACTTCCTTGTGCTGCAGCACAGCACTGGGCACACTAATCTGTAACACAAGAGCAAGGGCAGGGCAGGGAGAAGAAAAACCCTTGGTAGCATACAGTGCTGTGTGATTTACTCATTGGCAGTGAAATCAAGGGCTCTCAGCTGCAGCTGGTTGGGTTGCTGTGCTGTCCTGTGCAGAAGGTGGCTGAAGAGCAGCTGGTTCAGAAGCCAGAAGGAAGGTGGTGTGGCTCCATGGTGGTTGAGTCAGCTCAGCCACCTCTCCTCTCCCCTGCCTTCTGAGTGTTTTCTCCTTGCTTCTCTGTCCTCCCATCCCCTTGCAGATGGTGAAGAGCCAGAAAAGCTGAACCCGCCTGCGCTGAAGAATGGCCACACTGTCCCCATTGGGGGCCCTGGGCTCTGTAACCTGCCCAGCCAGGAGGAAGAGGCCACAAAGCTATCCAGCCTTAGGAAGGCTGCTCCAGTGGAGGAGCCTAAGAAGAGGCAGGGTAAGAAACCAGATGTGTGCAAAATCAGGGCTTCGCATTCTCCTGTAACCACTTTTGAATTCTCATCTGATCCTTCCCACCCTCAGCAGGCCCTCTGGTGCCTTAAACTGAGCTGCCTTCCTTTGCAGGCTCCTCCAGCAGCCACCCTGGGCCTGAACTGGAACCACCTCAGGAGCCACATGTTCCCAGACAACCTCTGCTTCCTCCAAAAAGACCTCCCTCCACTTCCCAGGAGGCAAACGAAGTACAGGCAAAGGATCCAATACCTGCCAGCAGCACTGCAAGAACTGCCCCCTTCAGCACAGCCCCCACAGCAGCAAAGACAGTCAATTCCACAGCTGCCCCTTCCCCAGCCCCCAGGACTCTGCTCCCTGCTCCTGCCAGTGCCAACACTACTGCTCCCACCAGTACAACCAGCACAGCTCCTGCCAAACAGCCTCCCGTCCCTCCTCCCAAACCCAGAACAGAAAATTTTGTCAACAGAAATAGCAACTCACTAATAGGTAAGTGACCCCATAAACTGGTTTTTGTACCCTGTGATGTTCTGGAGCCACTGCTCCAAGACTCTCTTCCCCTTATAAGAGAAGATTTTTAGTTGCATCAGAATGTCTGACCATCTTTCCTGAAAACAATCCAGTTTGGACGTAAATCTGCCGGTGTTCAGCCAGGACACACACTGGGAACAGTGTGTAATTACTGGAGTCTTCTGCCATGAGGATCCAGTCTGTTCCCAACAGCTACCTGCAGGAAGGAATCCCTGCCTGCCTGTTCTCTGGCAACTCTTAAGAGGCAGTGTCTGAATGTTGATGCTTCACTGGGGGCTGGGATTGGGGAATGGTGGATGAGGTTTTGTGGTTAGTGACAATTTCTTCTTTCAGCTGCTTTTGGGGAAAAAAGCCAGCCCGAACCAAGAAATAAACCACAAAGAAAGAATCCACATCACACCAAATAATGTCTGGCATAGCTGTCACTGCCAGGCCCTGTGGTTTCCACTTAGGGCAGAGACCAGGAGCTGGTAGGGATAATTCAGACTTCCCTGGTTATACTCAGGCACCTCCTTTAAGGTCTTTGGCTGGGCTATTGACATATGAGTCTTGTCCCATGGATAAATCAGCTCGGCTGTAGTTTGAACTGAATCTTCTCATTTAGAGAATTAAATGTTTTTATCTCTGTAATTTTTCTAAGCAGAAGATTTGATGAGAGTTTATTAAAGCTCATTCAATCTCTGTTGGAGTTCTGGGGATCTTAAAGATGCAATTTTGAGAGTTGGTATGACTTCCATTCAGTGATGGCCTGTTGGCATTTCAAGCAGTTCTTTCACAGACACCTCCTAATCTTTGGACAGGGTTAGCAGAGGTTAGCACAGATCAGGAGGGAGGCTCCTGGGAAGATCAATCTGACAGTTGGCACTGTTATCACAGAAACTGGAGGTGTTACCCAGGTGTGGTTTGAGAAGCAGTGCTGGATGTGCAAGTTGCCAAATAGCCTGGGCCACTGCTTTCAGCGTGGACAGATTGCTCTGCTCTGCTTGGGGCTCACCTTGCTCTGGCAGGTTTTGCAAGTGACCTTGGTATGGTATTAACAATCCCCATGTGCCAGACCAGCTTGATTAGCCTGACCATGCTTGAGCACTCCATGAAATACCTTCTTGTTTTCTTTAAGCTGCTTGCACACACTGCAGGTGGCATTTGAAATACCCCAGCTCTAATTGGAGGAGGTACTTGTGGGACAAAAAATGTGGCTGGAAACAGCAGCGTATCCAATGTGTTTAGAGCCATCCTGCCTCTTCCCAACAGCATGGGCTGGGCTGGGAGCAGCTGTGGGGGTTCAGGGGAGGAGAGAACCAGCAGTTCTCTTTTGTCCCCTGGGTATGAATGCAGATGCAGAGGAGGCTCCACAGCTCTCTAGTCTGGCACAAAGGAACTGGAGCTGTGGTGTTGCTTTGAGCCTTGTGTTGTCACTGTTGTTGAACAGCAGGAGTGGAATTGGCTTTGTGAGCTCTCCACGGTCTTTGGTGCCTGCTCTGACTGCTGGGGTGTCCTTCTGTGCCACTGTTACAGCTTGGGAGGGAGTTACTGTGCAGGTCACCCCTTTGTCTGTCCCCACGATGCTCATTCCCTGAGCAGTTCTGGTGTCTCAAGCAGCAGCTTCCTTCTGCCAGCTCCTCACTCCCTTTCAGATTTTGCTCTTACCCAGAGGTGCCTCAAGCCTGGTCCTGCCAGCCTTGAAGCACTGCTCAGGAGACACAGGAGTCCCTTAGGCAGGAGCTGAGGACACTCTGTGTTTTGCACAATCTGGCCCTTAATCTACAAGGGGAAAGTCTAAAAATGCTAAACATCTCACAAATGTGCCCACCTCTCTCCAGTTATGTGGCCTTATCTCAGGAAACTCTCCCACTTGCAGCACCCTCTCGTGGTGTCTGCACTGCAGATTCCCCAGCTCTGTTCTGGGGGCATCCATGTGTCACTGTCACCCGCCCCAGGGAAATAAGGTGGCAAGTCTCAGCCGCTGTAGGCAAAGCCTCTGCAAGCCCCAGAAGCCATGGATACATGGATGTTAAAAGCTGCAAACTCCTAAAGCAGCAGCAGTCTTTACTGCTGCAATTTCCCTAGGAACAGAGAGGGGTTTGAGGATCCTGTGACTGCCCACTGCAGGCATTTTTCGTATCTCTATTTCTTCCTTTCTTCTCCATTCAAACAGCAGATATTTAAGACTAAAGGCTTTAGGTATTTTTCGAAGTTTTTCTAGTTACTTTGTAGCAGCAGATGAGTTTATGTCCGGCTTAAGGAACAGAGCTCAGAGGGAGTAAAGCAGAACCTCATCCTGAGGTGGCAGATGGGTGTTCTTGGGCTGCGTCTGATGGATGAACACAAGGGGGGAAGCACACTGCTGCCTGCAGCTGTGCTGATTTTTGCCTCTGAGCAAGACTTTAAGACTTTTTGAGTCTTCCCAAGACGTTCTTTAATGTGTAGGGGAACGGTTAACACAACTGGAGTCTGGGGTGTCCTGGATGTCTTGGATTCCTTCTATGCTGTAAATATAGCCATAAAGTGCCCAAATAGCTGCATTCCTGGGCAGGCTCCTGTGCTGTCTTTCAAGGGCTGGTGCCATTTCTCTCTCTCTGAAGCAGCAGGATGCACAAATCTGTCTCAGCCTGCTTGTTTTTGGCTGCCCTCCCAAGTCTTACCTTTGCTGCTAGAGGGACAAACTAGGGCCTTGTAACCTGGCTATTTCTGGTATGATACTCCAGTAAAAAGTAGCAGAGAATGCTTAGTCCGAGGCTCTGAGTGCATTGCTGTGCTTTTTCCACACTGGTGAAGGTTATCTGGAAAATACCCTGTTAACATTGTGGCTTTTGTGGTTCTTGTTTTCAGCTGAACTTTCCCAAGTAATGACCAGTGGTACAGCCTTGTCCAAGCCTTCCCCTCCTCTCCCTCCAAAGAGAGGCCTCCTGCCTAACAACACGTCAGAGGCTGTCACCTGTAAGCCCCCAAATGACAGGACAGTGACAGCAAGTCGCCCCGCACCGATTCCACTGCACGTGACCTCAGCTTACCCACCACCTTCGCCCTCGCCGCCACTGCCCACCCACGTACCCCCTGAACCTCCACGCGTGGCCCTGCCCACCTCCACCCCTGTCCTAGACCCACCGTGCTCCCTGGACCTGCCCAAGGAGACTCCTCCTCCTCCTCTTCCCGAAGACTTCAGGTCCATGGAGGTGTTGAAGAGGACAGCAGAACAAGGGTTTGGTGAACCCCACGTGCTGCCTCGTCTGCCCCAAATCCCACTGCACATTCGTATCCAGCAGGCTCTGGCCAGCCCTCTGCCTGTCACCCCACCTCCCGAGGGGTCCCACAGGGCTCACTCATTGCTCTTTGAGAACGATGGTTTTGGAGAAGACAATGGCACCCTGGGCAGGACGAGGTCCCTGCCTGTCACCATTGAGATGCTCAAAGTGTGAGTACCTCCTTGTATGTGTGCCTGCTCTCCCAGCTCCTGCAGCACTGTGATGGTGGGGACAGCTTTGGGCAGGGCTTAGGTCTCTGCTGAAACCATTTTCCCTGTTGGCCAAATCTGTGTTTCATGCTCTTAAGAGCCAGAGCATCTTCCCCGTTAAATTACCCCTGGCTTTGGGATTTTATTGCTCACAAAGGCAAATGGGTTCCAGACTACAAACACAGGCTGATGCCAGGAATCCAGGCTGGGATTGTCTGTAACTGCACCAATACCAAACAAGGTCCCAGATTCCATCCATCTGTGGCCTTCCTTAGCCTTCCATTTGGCTGGGTAAGTGGGAAAAGAACTGTCTTGTGTTATAGCAGAGCTGAATCCCCAAGTCACAGAAGTAGTGGGGTCAGAGGGTGGTTTGGTTCTGCAGAACCTGCCTCTGTCATTTCCTTGGCCAGAGCTCCCTGTGCTTTGAAGAGAGGGGACGGTGCAGGATCCTGCAGTGGCTCTTGCACCTCTGGATTTCTGGGCTTCCCTGGGGAGAGCTAAGGGCGTATTTATTCTGCAGGCCCTGTGCCAAGTGTTCAGAGGTGTAATAGTGTGCTTCTCGTTAGTCCAGACGATGAGGAAGAGGAAGATGATGACCAGGAAGAGGAACAGAATTCAGGTCCTCGTGTGTATATTGGAGATGTGCCATCTGTCACAGTCATCCCCAAACTGGTACCCCAGGTCCTCCCGGAGGAGCAGGAAGGAGACGAAGGGATGAGTGACTCTGACTCGGAGGGGCCCATCCTGTATAAAGATGATGAGGATGAGGAAGAAGATGAAAGCCATAACAGTAAGACTTTGACATTGCAGGTGTCATTTTTATTGCTCTGCTGAACTCGTGCCTGGCTGCACTGAGAACTGGATCAAAGCACTGGTTCCCACAGCGCCTCAAAGCAGCTGGTCCTTGGTTGCATGATGTAGCACATGTCCTCTGCCTTGCTTTTTCCAAGGCTCTGCAGCCAAACCTGTGCAGTCACCTGCTGAGTGCACCCTTTCAGTTGCAAATGGCTCCTGTGACAGCCTGTGCTGTCCCAGCCCTTCAGGTGGGACAGCATTAGGTGAGCATGTGGTGTCACACAAAAAGTGCTGGCTGCTGCTGCTGTGCAGCGAGTGCTGAGCTTGGGAAGAGCAAGGAGAGAGGACGGCTCTGCCTCAGGGAGAGCACAACTCCCGGGGCACAGGGCTGGGATTGCTGTGGCAGGCTCGGTAGCCTTGAGCTGCGTCCTGTCGCTCTCCCTCTCCACAGGCACGCTGGCCAACAAAGTGAAGAGGAAAGATACACTCGCTATAAAGCTGGGGAACACAACCGCGCCGCAGGAGGAGAAGATCATCTTCCCTCGGAAGAGCAAGGAGGAGTGGAACGAAATCCGTCACCAGATTGGGACAACGCTGATCAGGTACAGATAACGATGATGATCAGTGTGTGCAGAGTGGGGGTGGACAAAGTTGGTGCCTTGTCCAAGCAGCTTGTGCTGGAACAGGGTGGGTGGTTGGGCACGGCAGCTGGAGCAGGGCTGGGAGATTGTGTTGCTGTTCCTCATTCATTAGAAAAGTTGGGAGTTCCTCAGGGAGTTGAATAATATCCCCCTGACAGGCCCCTGTTTCCAGAGGTCAAGTGGACTGAAAGGGGAAAATCCCAAGGATTACAGACATGTAAAACACAGGTGTTGATAAAAAGGTGTGGATGGATGCAGGGTGGGTGCTGGTGGCGGATGAAGCTGGGACTGGTGGCAATCCAGGCTCTGCTGTCTGAGCTCCTTGCAAGGTCCTGGGCTGGAGAGCCCATAGCCCTTCCCAAAGCTGCGCCAGTGGCTGAGCAGCTGTTTGACAAGAGCATACTATAAAACAGGGCAGCAGTGGTGCTCAGTGGTGAGTGAGGAGTGTAGAGGAGGCTAGTGCACTGAAACCAGGCAGTTTTATCCTTCATCTGCTACTGATGAGTGACCAGATACAATGTTCTGTACTTGTCACACTTCTCTTCAGGCGCCTGAGTCAGAGACCAACTGCAGAAGAACTGGAACAGAGGAACATTCTTCAGCGTGAGTAGCATTTGTCTGGTGGTCCTGAGAAATACCATAAGTTTGCCTTTAGCATCTTAATGTATCAGGTGGGGATGGTTTTAAATTGAAAGAGATTTAGATTAGATGTTAGGAACAAATTCTTCCCTGTGAGGGTGGTGAGGCCCTTGGCACAAGTTGCTAGAGCAGCTGTGGCTGCCCCATCTCTGGAAGTGTCCAATGCCAGCCTGGGAGAGTGGAAGGTGCCCCTGCCATGGCAGGGGGTGGGACTGGGTGATCATTGAGGTCCCTTCCAACCAAACCCATTCTGGGATCATATGATTATGGACAGCGTAGCTGTTCCATGCCTGCCACCTCAGAGAAGAGTTTGTGGGCTGGTTCAGACTCTGCTGTTACACAGCAAGGACTGTGAAAGGTGTTTTTGTTTGGGCTGGACTTCTGTGTTCCAGACATTACAGCATTGCCTTGCATGATCTCTAAAGCAGCAGTGCATCACAAAGTCAGGACTGTTTCTCTTGGCCATATCTTGTTCTGCAAAAGTTTTAAATAAACATCTCGAGGAAATGGGAATGTCAGTTCAGGAAGTTTCCATTTAAAATATTTATCTGTGCTATTATTTTCTTTTAAACTATAATAGCTTTGTGAAGGAGCAAGCTGCAGTGGCTTGTATGTATTGTGGCGATACAGCCATTAATTGTTGAGGTGAATGACTCACTGGTGCTGTGTAGGGGCATATTGCCCCTGCCAGTTCAGGAGGTGACACAGGGTATTGAGTTGTACTGCACTCTCTGCCTGTCCTAAGCCTTTAGATCTGTAGATAATCTGATCCAGCTCAATACTGTCTTTTGGTCAAGCCTAGAAAGCACTTTTCAAAGGCTGATGCTTACATGAAAAATGTTTTTTCCCCTCTTGGCAGCGAAAAATGAAGCTGACCGTCAGGCTGAGAAGCGCGAGATCAAGCGGCGGCTCACCAGAAAGGTACAGCAGGCTCCCGGGCGGTGACAGCGCTGGCAGCGCTGCCGGGCACGGCGGCACTGAGCACGCTGTCGGGACCGTGCTGGGGGCGAGTCACGGGGCTCTTGTGTACGTGTCCCCAGTGCCCTCGGACTGTCACCCACGGTGAGCCGCTGGCACCGGGGCTGTGTTTTTGTCAGGGACAGATCTGAGCTGGCAGCGAGTGTAACAAGCGAGATGAGAACTAAATTTGGCACCTGATACTTTAAAGGTTTGCTTTAACACAGTGCTTCAGCAGCCACCGCTTCACACCAGGCTCCCTAAAATCCATTTCTAAAGTAACAGCAGTGTGGGAGCTGAGCAGCGTAACAGCTGCTTTTAGCTGTTACATCCAAGTTACTTGAGATTGTTGCTCATGGCTGCGAAAAGCTTCCCCAAGGCCTGTGGGTGTGAAGTGTGAGTGCTGCCATTGCTGAAGCTGTGTTTAGTGGTGTTGTGCAGGGCTCACTCTTGTAGCAGCTGTTCCCTCACCCCTTAGTCCTTCTCCATGACAGTGTGGCCCAGGTTCTGCCCTAGCCTGGCTTTGTGAGCCCAGTGGGAGTATCCAGTCTGTGAGAGGTTTGCCTGTTCCCTTGCAAACTGCAGGCAGGATCTGGTAGTGTCTGTGCGTAAGGCACAGTGAGGGAACTAGTTTTAGTTTTGCTTGGGGTGCTTAGTCCTGGATCTGCTTTGTGAACAAGGCTCACACTGACCTCCTTTGTTTTTCCTGGTGTTCAGCTTAGCCAGAGGCCTACAGTGGCAGAGCTGCAGGCCAGGAAGATCCTGAGGTTTAATGAATATGTGGAAGTAACAGATGCTCAAGACTATGATCGGCGAGCAGATAAGCCTTGGACAAAGCTGACACCAGCTGACAAGGTAACTGAGAGTGTCCTGTGCCCACATGAGAAGAGGAGCCACACCAGGGTGGCCCACACAAACGGCTGTGAGCCAAGGAGATTTGCTTTGTTCCTCTGGCTTCACTTCATCTTTCCCTCTGCCACCCCACCTGTGTGCCTTCACTTGCATGTGCTGTCCCAGCTCTGCTTCCTGCTGCCTCATGGCAAGGTGGAGCCCAGGTGGGCACAGTCTGAAAGCCTGCATGGCTTCTGCCTTAGCTTCTGAGTGATGTAAGCATCATAAAACATGGAATCATTAAGGTTGGAAAAGCCCTTTGAAGATGATGGAGTCCAACTGTTTACCCAGCACCACCATGCTCACCAGTAAACCATGTCCCCAGGTGCCCCATCTGCACATTTTTGAACAGTTCCTGGGATGGTGATTCTACTACAGCCCTTTCTATGGAGAAATTTTTCCTTATATCTCATCTAAACTTCCTCTGGTTCAACCTGAGGCAGTTTCCCCTTGTTCTGTCACTTGTTACCTGGAGAAGCAACCACCCCCCAGCTGTCTTGACCCTCCTGTCAGGGAGGGAGTTGTAGAGACTGAGAAGATGCCCCCTGAGCCTTCTTTTCTCCCGGCTCAGCCCCCCACCTCTCCCAGCTGCTCTTGGTGCTCCAGACCCTTCCCCAGCCCCACTGTCTTTTCTCCACACAGCAGGGATACTGAGTATTGGTCATAGCAATGCAGTTCCCTGCAGGCGCAAGAAACTGGCAGGGAACTCTGTCCTTGTCGTCCCAGGCCACCTCTGGGGACTGCCCAGCCCTCATCGGGGAGGGGCAGATTACATTCGGTTTGGTGTTAATGGACTGTGAAAACTGGGGTGGCTGCTGCAATCGGAGCCCTTTTCTTTACAAAAAATTCTCCCTCTCTGTGCAGGCAGCCATCAGGAAGGAGCTGAATGAGTTTAAGAGCTGTGAAATGGAAGTGCACGAGGAGAGCAAGCAGTTCACGAGGTGAGAATGTGTTAAGCTGAGAGTTTTAGTCCTGATGGAGCTGTCGGAGCTGTGCTGCAAGGACAGTGCTCAGTGGCACAACACTGAAACCTTAGAAAAATTATTTGTGCAGCAGTTGGAGATTGAATGTCCCTGTCTGTCTCAGTCCTGGGGGGAGACTGGAGCAGCAGCAGACACAAAGTGAGTTGTTTTTCCCTTAAACTGGGGCTTCCATCCTGGAGCCTCAGTGACCAGTGTCTAGTTTGAGGTGTATCTGAAGCCGGTGTGAAGCTGCAGCTGGAGTGAGCTTTTCTGGGGCTAGAGATGTGCAGCCACAGCCACAGAAATACTGGCTAATGAGTTACCTCGGATGTAATCTATGTAATCAGGTCTGGATCACAGCCCAAGTGATTCCTTTCCTTCCTGCTCTGTGTGGCAAAGTTGAGTGCAGAGCACAGGAGGTGAAATTATATGATGTTCACAGCTTCCCAGAGGGCTGAGAGTTCTGAGATAATTCAGTTTACTCTCTGGCCATCTGGGGTGTCTAAGTAACCGTTTAACCTGAGTTCCAAGGATAACACTCAGATTTTTCACTTGGCTTTCAGATACCATCGACCATAATATTCCAAGGAGGGAGCAAGAAACCCGTGTGGGCTGGAAGTTCTCTGCATCCCTCTCCAAGCAATACAGTGAGGGTGGAACCTCAGCTCTTCCAAGATTTGCCTTCCAAACATATCCAGAAAGGGCTTTCGGCCAGGGAAGGGGAATCCTGTCTGAATGTAGCATTTCACTGGAACAAACACATCTCTGACGCCATCAGGCTGGAACTGACACTGTACCTCGTGTGGCTCAGCAATACGACTCTGCCAGGAGACCGTGCCCAGCTCGGACCCCTCCCTCCCAGCTTGTACAGACTTCTCTTGGGGAGAGCAGCTCCTCCTTTCCTCCTCCCCTCCGCGAGGAGGGGAGATGAAAAACAAAGGCAGCTCTGATGCTGGGAAGCTGAGGAGAGCATGTGCTCAGAAGCAAATGTGTGTATATCAGCTGTGTACAGAGCCCTGGCAGACAACTGACATGGCACTTGCTGTTTTTTGGGGGTTTTGCTTTTTTGTCATGTCCTTAGTGCCCTGAATCACTACTGACCAACGGTTTGTTGTCCTGGAAGGGAACTGTGTAGATATTAACATATGCTGCATCTTTTTGTTAAAAAAAAAAAAAAGAAAAAAAAAAACCAAAATATGTATAAATGCTCTGCACTCTCTCACACTTGCTGTGATCTTAATAACAGATCTTGAGATATTTAGGCTTGTTTAACAAATTATAGAACCAGGAAAAATGACTGTTGCCTTTTTAAAACTTTTTAATTTGGGGAAACTGTGAGAGTAGTCAGTCCTTTTTATTGTGGCTTTCTCTCAAATGTTTTCTACTCTCCCAAATCAGGGTTGAAGCTTGCCTTTTTCTCATTTTTACAGCTAAACCTACTGGAATCTTGATCGTTTCACTGTGTGGGTCAAAAGGAGGGGAAGAAAAGGTTTAAAAAGTGACCTTAAAAAAACGGTATTTCTCTTCTGAGAGAAAAATTCTTCCTCTATGCGGGTTAAAAAAAAAAAACAAACCTGGTAGGGCCACTGCTGTATTATGCACAAATTAAACGATCTGTGAGATGCCACTTGTGCAGGGGTTTGGGGTGGGGAAGGGGGGCGGGAGGGAGAGAAGAACTTTCTCTTGTTCACAGAGCAGTGTGGCAACACGCCGGCCATGGCCCAGCAGCCGCTGGGGCTCTTCCCTCACGGCATCCCCTGTACAGCCGCCATTACATTGTATATCAGTCTCCGCAACAACAGATTTTAATTATTAAATAAAAGTATTTTAGAATTTTTTTTTTCTTAAACCCTGCTTGTGTGTGGTTGTGTCTTTTGAACCGATCTCAGTTGGAGCCTGACCGGCGGCTCCTGAGGGGGCGGAGGGCGCTCAGCCATGGCGGCGCCTCCCCTGCGCCCGCGGCTTTTCGCGCCCTTCCCACTGCGCATGTGCCAACCTCTCTTGCAGCCATCGCGCAGGCGCGGCTGGCCCGGCCCTTTCCGCCGGGGGTTGGCCCCGCCGCCTATGCCCATATACGGTTTATCCCCGCCCCTCGTGCGGGACGCACGCGCGCATTTCTGCCCCGCCCCCGCGCGCTATAAAAATCGCCTCGCGGCGTGACACGGCCTTTTTCACCGTGAGGAGCGGGAAGGGCGGCAGGTAAGTTCTCTTCGCTTTTGCCCTTTTTACCCTTGAAACCTTTTGTGCTGCTGTGGCGTGAGGTCCTGCTGGCCGCGCAGCGCTGCGGTGTCAGCGGATGCCCGCTCCATCCCCGCATTAACGCTAAAATACGCCGTGAGTTACACGTGGCTGTGGGTGCTGCGGAGTTACCCCGCGCCCCCTCAGCCGCCCCTCAGAGCCATTTCCTTTTGCTACAGGTACCACGAAAAGGCCGTTAAAGCTTGTTTTGTCCAGCCTGCACCTCCATCGTGAGTATTTTTCGTGTGGCCCCGCCGCGTGGTCGGCGGTGGGACGCGCGGGGGCCTGGGCAGGGTCAAGGTTATAAATGTTTATAAATGCTTAAAGCAAAGGTCCAACGTGGATATCCGGAGAAGTCGCTCTCTCTCGGCTCTGTCCGTGTGGCGCATGGGAGCGCAGGCCCTCGGGCCCGTGACGTATAGTCCCGTTCCACGACGTTGGAGAACAAGCCGGGCCCCGAGCCTGCAGCCTGCATATTCCTACTGCTTCTCTGAGCCCTTGGGCCGTGACAGAGGAGACAAACCATGCAGGAAACACTGACACGCGGGGCGGACGGGGCACGCGTGCAGAGCTGGGAGGGAGAAACAGAAAAACACAAGCTCCTGAGCAAATCCTTAAAGTACCTCTTTTTTTCTTTCCAGTGCCAAAATTGAAAAAGTTGAAGTGAAACACGATTTTTGAAGGTAATATCTGTGTTTAAAATGTAATATTCTGTGTAGTTTCAGTGATGCTTGTTGAATCATTGGGTCAAATTCCAATCCCGACGATATAGGTAGTAGTAATGCAAGTTCAGATCGCAGGCTCCTAGCTTTGACCATTGTGTTCGATTTTGGATAGATGGGGAAAAGAAATTCCTGATTCTTAAGGGGCAAAAAAAACCCGGTCATGAGTCTTGGCAGACAGAAAAAAAGTTTTATTGTGGGACACGTGAAAAAAGCAGGAAAAAACCCTCCTTTTTCCTAAAACATTGCAGGAGCTGCTGGGGCGAAGGAATAAAGAAAAATCCGCATTTAGTGGGAGAGGGTGAGTATATTAAAGAGTCTCCCCAAGTTAGATGGCTGCCCGATTCCTGTTCATGACTACATGTAATAAAATACAGCCGCAGAAACCAAAACTCAGTAGAACCAGGGATGTGTGGATTTACGGGTCTTTTAAAGCACGTGCTTGGAGCGCGTGTGGCCCTGTCCCTTGGGGGGACGTGCACTTGGGGAGTTGGTGGAGTTACACAGGTTGTGGGTAAGCTGCTCGGGAAGGAAAGGGTGTGCTGAGGGCTTGGCTGCTCGGCTAAGAGCTGCTTTTGGCATGCTTCAAACTGGGAAGGGGGCTCTGGGGAAGCATGAGGGATAGGTAAATAAGGCGTGTGCTCTTCTGGGGACTACACAACTTCACATCGATTCGACCTTGTGGGGCCGGGATGTTACAAGGAAAGTGATGCTGAAGGAGGGTGGGTTATATGTGGGATGTGTGTGTTCAGGCCCTGAAATACAGCTCTCACTCTCACGTTGGTGTCTGAATCTGTACCCGTCCGCGTTACAGACAACTCAATAAACTGAACTTGGCTTTGGCTTCGTGTGTGTTTTTGGTGGGTGAATATTAGGGAAAACTTCATGCTCTGGGTGGTGCCTCTGTAGAAGTATAATTCTGCTGCTGACCCGTCTCGAAAATGAAAAAGTGTGCAGAAATGCTCTGGCACGCTGTTGGGGCTGGATTGTGAGCAGTCCTGCCTTCAGTCCAGGTTTGGATTATCGGGCACAAAGCCTTCATACGGGCTTAGTCGAGAAGGGTTGATGGGGTCTGTTAGCCGGGGTGTGGCCTGGGAAAAGCAGGGAGGGGATCGCGCGTCTTTCCCTGGCCCGGGGTGCTGCGGGGCTGGGTGCAGGGGAGGTGCCGCTGTGCGCTGGGTGAAACTGCGCCAGCAGTCCGCTGCGTGTCCTGTCCTGGCCGTGAAGTCCCCCGGGAAAGGATCAGGGGCTGCCTGTGTATCTGCTCTTCCGTCAAGTCCCGACGTGAGCCTGGGGTAGATGCTCCCTGGTGATGACTCCCCGAAGGTTTTCCAGTCACACGGGCTGCGGGTGACCCCTGAGATCACGGTCTGCATAAGGGAAGGCTGGTGTACCAGCCAAGGTGTTAGCTAGGTTCGTGATTTTATTGGTAAATAAAAGGTGATGTGGCCAAATGGAGGCCTCTGGACTGGAACAGCAGAGATAATCGCTGGAATAAGGGTAATTGCATTGGATGAAGGGGGAAACTCGAAAGTGATGTCTCCCCATTAACCTGAGAAATTTGGTCTAGTTCCAGTTTGAAGAGTAAAAGTATATTTTGTGCTTTTTGCAGCGGTAAGTTGCTGGAAAAGATAGCATCTCAGACTTTCTGGATTTCAATAGTCTGTCGTTATCGTTGTTCTGCTCGTTTCTTTGCAGCGGCTCTGTTCCATCCCGGCCGGCTGCGGCCCCGGAGGCTGGGGGCATCTCTGCCGGTTAGAAGCAGCCTGAGTTAGTGACACGGATTGATTGTCCGGGGCCAGTGTATTGCCAACCGCGAGCCCTGCCTTTTACCGCCTGTCCTTCTGTGTCTTTCTGTCCCGTTGTCCTGCCCCACCTGTCCTCACTGCGTCCGTCCGTCCGTCCGTCTGTCCCGCCCGACGTGCGGCAGTGACCTGACCTGGCCGGGCGGGACCGCCAGCCGGCAGGGGGCGCCGCGCCGCCAGGAGCGCGCGCGCGCATGCGCAGAGCGGAGCGCGGCGCAGCCGGCGGGCGGTGAGGGAGCGCGGCGGGGTCGAGCCGGGAGAGCGGCGGGAGAGAGCGGCGGGGACGGGGACGGGCATGGGCATGGGGACGAGTGCGCGGCCGCGGGGGTCCCGCCGAGGCTCGGGCCGTCCTCGGAGCGGCCGGCCGGCCAGCAGGAACAGCTGCAGGCAGCGGCAGGAGCAGCCGGTCCGGGCTGTGGCCTGCGCGGCCCCACGTGAGGCGGCGCCGCGGGGAATTCGAACGGCGGGCAGGGGCGGGGGCGGTGCTCGGGCCATGCGGAACCGGGAGGGGGTGAGGATGCACGTACGGCTCGGCTCCCATTCTTCCCTTTTCCTCCTTTCCCGTTTTCCTTCTTCTTTCTTTTCCCTTTCCTTCACTCTTCGCCTGCCTGGACCTGAAATCTGGACAGGTTCACATCTGCATGAAGTAGGGAGCACGGATGAAACATACAAGGAAAAACTTTCTATTTTCCCAGAGTAGGAGGAGGGATCAGTGTTCAAATACCAACTCAGTCACCGGTCCCTCAGGTGGTTTTTTGGATTTAAAAAACAGTGAACAACACGGTTCTCCAGGTGGGTGACTCCTTACAGGCTCTTTTTGTCATTTAGATTCCAGGATGCCAGGAAGACGCAGAGAGCAGATCCTGGTGCCAGAAGAAGAGTCTACTGAGACGAAAAAGGTTAAAGGTAAGAAAAATCCCTTGGAATTTTTCTCCCACTTTCCCAGGGGTGATTTTCACCAGGAAACTTGTGCCACCACATGTTCTTCCTCCCCCTCCCACCCCTCAGTCAGCCACCCATCACACCACTCATAGCCTGGGCCAGGGTAACGTCGGCTCTTTTTGTCATTTAGATTCCAAGATGCCAGGAAAACGCAGAATGAAGATCCTGGTGCCAGAAGAATCTCCTGAGACGAAAAAGGTTAAAGGTAAGGAAAATCCCTTGGAGTGGTCCTTCCACTTTCCCAGGGGTGATTCTCATCAGGAAACTTGTATCCCAACGTGTTCTTTCTCCCCCTCCCACCCCGCAGTCAGCCACCCATCGCATCGCTCACAGCCTGGGCTGGTGTTGACCCTGGGCCAGGGTAACGTTGGCCAGCTGGGTCTGGGTGAAGACATCATGGAGAGGAAGAAGCCAGCTCTGGTCACGCTGCCAGAGATGGTGGTGCAGGTGGAAGCTGGAGGGATGCACACGGTGTGCCTCAGCCAGACTGGAAAGGTAAGTGCAGTGGGTTCTGAGATGTGTTCTGGAGCAGGGGGTAGGAATCAGCCACTGCTCTGCCCACATCTTGTTGCAGCTCTAGCGGTGAGCATGGTCTCACGTGGGCCACAAAATTTTAGGGGATCAAAAGGAGGACCTGAAAGGGACCTGCGAGAGAATTGGAGAGGGACTTTGGACAAGAGCATGCAGTGATAGGTCCAGGGGGAATGGCTTCCCACTGACAGAGAGCAGATGGGTGACACTGCCATTTTAGATGTGATACTGGGAAGTTCTTCCCTGTCAAGGTGGTGAGGCTCTGGTACAGAGAAGCTGTGGCTGCCTCATTGCTGGAAGTGTTCAGGACAGGTTGGACAGGGTTTAAAGCCACCTCATCTAGTGGAAGATGTTCCTGCCCATGGCAGGAACTTTTAAGGTCCCAAACCATTCCATGCTTCTGTAATAATTCAGTCTCGTGAGTCTCTGTCCCCTGACTTCATACTCAGCCTGTTGCCCCTCTGAGCTCCATCCTGACCCCTTGCACCAAATCTGCAGATCTACACCTTTGGCTGCAATGATGAAGGTGCCCTGGGACGCGACACCTCGGCCGAAGGGTCTGAGAGCTCTCCAGGGCTGGTGGAGCTGCAGGAGAAGGTGGTGCAGGTGTCGGCGGGGGACAGCCACACGGCCGCGCTGACTGAGGACGGCAGGGTCTTTGTCTGGGGCTCCTTCCGGGTACGCTGATTCCTCGGATGCTTCAAGCTCTGCTGGTGGCTGCTGCTCCTGTGGCTCATCCCTGTGTCTCTCTTCCCTCAGGATAACAATGGAGTGATCGGCTTGCTGGAGCCCATGAAGACGAGCTCTGTTCCTTTGCTGCTCCGGCTCAACGCGCCTGTTGTCAAAATAGTTTCAGGTAAGCCAGTGTCGTTGAGATGGTCCTAACAAACAGAGCTACACCATGTATTTAAGAAGGCTTCTCTTTTATTTTAGCAGCATGCTGTCTTTTTATTCCCTCTCACAAAGTTTACACGTGTTCGTTGGCCACAATAAATCAACATAATGTTCATTGGTGCAGGGTGGTCAACACCACTGTTTTCTGTCAGGATCTAAGTGCAGACCCCCTTGTTTATCTTTTGTTCTCCTCTGTTTCCATGCTGACAGCCTTGGTAGAACTCCTTTCAGGGGCAAAAGCTTCTCTTCTTCAACTAACCCTTTCTGACTCACAAACCAGGTGTGAGCCCCTTCCACAAGCAAGGCCCTGGGGTGTGCAGGGTCAGGCAGGTACATGAGGTTGTCACAACCCTTGAGGAACATCCATGACCTTTTCCTCCGTCTTGGCTTGTTCCGAGCCTGATACAAGGGTATACTTGCTGATCTCTGGCTCTTCCAGAGAACAGACCTTTTAGCCCAAACATATTTTAGCCCCAACAGATTCTCATATTGAGTTAATATTTGACCAGTCTGATGTAGAATGCCTTCCAAGAGTGGCCTGGACTGTGACCCTGTGGGGCAAGAGCACTTGCTCTCTAATGAGTGCTGGGGAAGCCAAGCACAGCAGCCAGGGTGCTTGTCCAGGGCCCAGGGGAGTTTGGGGCATACCTGTGTCCTTATTACCTTCCCAGAAAAACTGCTTTGAATTCCTGGGATCAGGAAGAGGGAGGTTCTGGAGTTTTAGGTGGTGGCACAATTGGTGTCGAGGTATCAAACGCAGTAAACCCCATAAGCTGGGAACAACTGGGGTTTACCTGTGGGGTCTCAGCCTCCAGAACTTGCTGAAGACTTCTCCGTAACTTCTCTTTCCTTCCCGTCCCAGGAAATGACCACTTGGTGATGCTGACAGTGGATGGTGACCTGTTCACATGTGGCTGCGGTGAACAGGGCCAGCTGGGCAGAGTGCCAGCACTCTTTGCCAGCCGAGGAGGACGGAGAGGACTGCGTGAGTGGATTTAGTTCTCAGAGATGCATCCTTTGGCTCCAGCTCTGCCCTTTGCAGAGGAACAAAGGGAGCCACTCCCTGGTGCTCGAGGGCTTATGTGCAATCAGTGATGTAAATGCAGTGAGCCAGACCCTTAGATGCAGGGAGGGTGTAAATCCTTAGTCCTTGTATAACACCTTGTCTCCTACTCCAGAGCGGATGCTGGTCCCCCAGCTTGTCCCTGTCAGAGGCAAAGGGAGAAGAAGCAAAATGCGCTTCCAGGACGCTTTCTGCGGGGCGTATTTCACCTTCGCCGTCACACGTGAAGGACACATCTATGGATTTGGCCTCTCCAACTACCACCAGCTGGGTGAGCTTCACCTGTGTCCCTCCACATCTCCTTCAAGTCTGCTGCTGCCCTGGCCTGGTGGGGGGAGCTGCTGGGCACCCCAGAATCTAAACACTGGATGCACCAGAGCTGGAAATGGGGGTGGGGCTCACCCTGCCTAGCTCTGGGTTTAGGTCCCAGCCATGTGCCCACTGGGTTTGAACAGAAATTAGATTTTGGGGCTGGGCATCTGTATTGCTCTCTGGTAGGGTGAGCCCCAGGGTGGATGGCTCAGTGCCAGAGCTGTCCATGCCCACGGGCCTGATCCGCCCGGGTTTGTGCGTCCCACCCTGCAGGGACCCAGGACACCGAGCCCTGCTTCTCCCCGCAGAACCTCACGTGCTTCAAGAACTCCACCAAGTCTTGGGTTGGGTTCTCTGGCGGGCAGCACCACACGGTCTGCGTCGACTCTGAGGGTGAGTGACACTGTGACAGGTGGGCTGGCACTCACACAGCAGGGTGGGGGGATCCCGTGGCCCTCAACCCGGCCAAGGAGCTGTTGGGATGAGGGTGATGTGCTGGAGCCCTCCAAGCTCTCAGTGTTCAAGGAAACAAGGGTGGTGTGAGATTGCAGCGAAGGGAAGCTGACAACAGAAACCTGGACTCAGTTGTGAACTCTGCTCTTGTACCTATCCACCTTACTGATTTTGGGGAGCTAAAGGGTCTCTGTCCCACCCTGCCCCTTCTGGATGGGTCTCAGGGTGTGGTATGGAGGAGTGGAGCTCCTTCAGGAGTCAGACCTGGGAAGAGATCCTGGTCTGATTTGGCCCTGCTATAGCTTCTGCCCTCCTCAAGTCTTGTCTCTTATGTATCTGCTGTGCTCCAGGTAAAGCCTACAGCCTGGGCAGGGCAGAGTATGGCCGGCTGGGCCTTGGGACAGGGGCAGAGGAGAAGAGCACACCCACAGTTATCCCGGAGCTCCCCAGTATCATCTCGGTGGCCTGCGGAGCGTCAGTTGGTTACGCCGTCAGCAGTGATGGTGAGTGCCAGGCTTTGGGAACCCTGCCTTCTGGACTTCCTTCATCCCTCTATCCTGCCCTACACACCATCACCACACCTGACAGCTGGGTTGGGACTGGAGCCAGGTCCTGGTGCCCATCACCTGGGCAGTGCCTGCCCAGATGCGTTTGTGGGCCTGTGGCAGCAGGGTTGGTCGTGTGGTGTTGACCAGGAGGGCATTGTTGGCCTGACAATCTCTTCTCTGATTCCACTGATGCCAGACCTCTGTGCTCTGGTGCTGCATCTGCCTGTGTGCAGTGTCTGCAGGAAGGAAGGTTTGGAATGGGCTGTGGGTTCAGTTTTGTCCCCCAAAGGAATAAAAGTTCCTTGGCTCTGTGATGGAACACCTGTTTGAGTTGCAAGTGCTCCTCCTCTTCCTCCTGCTTGTTTTGGACTCATAGAAACTGTCTGGGTGCGAGGTCTCCTTCCCATTGTGCAGCCACTTGGAGCTCAAAGCTCGCTTCACCTCTGTTGCAGGACGAGCGTTTGCCTGGGGAATGGGCACTAACTACCAGCTGGGCACCGGGGAGGAGGATGATGTCTGGAGCCCCGTGGAGATGACTGGGAAGCAGCTGGAGAACCGGCGGGTGCTGGCCGTGTCCAGCGGTGGGCAGCACACTGTGCTGCTGGTCAGTGACAAGGAGCAGAGCTGATGAAGTGACGCCGCCACCGGGCCCAGCAGAATCACAGCACCCCCAGACCCCCCACAACTTCTGCCTGGCTTGGGGAGCCGATTACCTGGGGAGGGAGGAGGCTCATGGAGCTCGGCCCAGCAGCGCCTGCGTGGCTGGAACAGGGTGCCCATGGGTTCTCCCTGCAAGCGTTTGTCTGTTTTCCTGTGGTGCCCATGCTCTGTCAGCTCCCCGGGTCAGCTTGGTCCTAAACTGATCCCAGTTCTGTGCCTGGATGGATTTCCACTTCTTCTCGTCTGTTTTTTTAACGTTTCCTGGCCCAGCAAAGCCGAGGGTTTTGTTCTTCACTCTGCAATCAGGTTTGGGTAATAGTCTCCCTGAGGTCCCCATGTTTCCCAGATCTGGATGCTCCTCCACCCCCTTACCTAAATGCACCTCTCTGGCCTGGATTTGTTTGCTGCCACCCCCCAAACCCTTCTGAGCCCATTCCAGGTGGATCTGAAGGATCCACCTGCAGGAATGTGCCCAGGAATCTCTATCTTTTAATCCAGAGCTTGTGGCTCCTGTGGGGATATTCTGCCTCGTGAGGGAGAATGCTGCTGGATGATGCCTAGCACCTTGTGGCCTGCCTCCCATCCCTCAAGCTGAGGCCCCCAGGCAGTGAGGCCAGGAGCAGGTTCCCCAGTCCCCATGGCCTGGAGCAGTCACCTCACCACTGCTTTTTGCAGTCCTGGCCACTCCCTCTTTGCCTTTGGAAACCCAACCAAATCCATCCCACAGGTGGGAACACTGTTACTTTAATTTTTTCACTTTCCCTTGCTGAGGAAGGAGCTTTATTTGCTGTTAGGGCCTTGCTGAGCAGACACTCAGACCCCAGCTGAGCATGGAGACACTGGGAACAACAGGACTCCTCCCCGTTGCCTCCCTGATCCAACTGGTCTTGTTTCCTGTGCCCAGCTTGCTTCATCCTCTCCTTATAGGAGGTGCCTTGCAGGTACCTGGAGTGAGGAGGGGTCTGCAAAGAACTAAATTATAGCAATAGGAGGGGGGGTTGTGCCTGGGAAGGGGGGAGGTGTCTGGGGTTATACAATGGTTCTGGAGGGGTTGGATTTTTTAAAAAAGAAAATGTATTTTGGTTGATGAATCAAGGCAGAAAGGACAAAAAAAAAAAAGATCTTTTAACATTTGGAATAAACTGAGTTTTGATAAACCCAGGCTTTTCCTGCGCTTTGGAGGGCTGGGCAGCTCTCCCGTGGGGACAGTCGGGACAGGTGGCTGCTTTTTGGGGCGTTGTCCTGCTCCCGGCTGTGTTTGTGGCCTGCAGATGGCAGCAGGAGAACGCGCTGGGACTGGCAGAGCTGGGATGCTCCCTGTCTGTCCGCCAGGTCACCCCTGGTGTCTTTGGGTCTCCAGGAGCACAACCAAGCCCTGGCATGTCCGTGCTGGGTGCTCCGAGCCAGACGTGTGGAGACTGGAAGCCACGGGGCAAATCCACACCCCGGTGTGGAAGCCACGGGGCAAATCCACACCCCGGTGTGGCTGGAGCGCCAGGTCGCTGTTCACCTTTGATTCATCTGGGCAGGAGCAGGGTCCTTAGTGAGCCTGGGCACTGAGAGCAGCTCAGCAGCTCTGCTGCTCCCGTGTGGGATGAGCTTGGATTGACATCAGGGATGGCCTCAGTGGGTCCAGCTCTGCCTGGGGCGGGGGCTGGGGGCACCTACCTCCCATCAGGTGGGTTTGTTCTGGTGGTTGCAGTCCTAGGCTTGCAAAGGACTTTATTTTTCCCTCTAAGCATAAGGTTGAGGTGTGGCCCCACAGGGCACGTTGTGAGGGATTGAGCCCATATTTTGGCATCACTGCAGGCTGAGCCGTGGGGAAGTGCTCTCTAATCCCATGGCTAATTTTGCTCCCTGGGGACCATCACCATTTGATTCTCTTCAGTGAAATGTGACCTGCTGGATACCTGGTGGAGAAACTGCTCTTTGATTTGGGCTTGATTCCCAGCAACATTTATCCAAAACCAGCCTCAGCTACTGGGGAGATCCCACATCCCAGTGCTCCCAGTTCATCCCAAACATTGGCAGGTTTTTGCATCTATCTCCCACGTTTGGGCAGCAGGAACAAGATCAGAGGTGGCACAACTGTGTGGTCACCACAGGGCTGGATCCTGCCAGGAGCCAATGCAATTCCCTGCAGAGAAAACACAGATCATTCCCAAAAAAGATGGGATTGTACCCATCCCTGAGGGGCTGTTCCTGTTTCTGGAAAGGGGAAAACATGTCTTTGTGAATGGGAAGCTTGTTGGTATATTCAAGAAACGGGAAAATGGCTGGGGGAGAACAATAAGATTTAAAATATTCAGAACTTATGAATAAGCAATTGTCTTGGGAACCAGTGACACTTCAGTGGGAAGCTGCTGGAAACTGGGGGAAGGATGAGCCCCCACACAGGGGGGAGAGGGTGGGTGAAGGGAAACAGCTTAATTGAGGAAAGGGAAATGTCTCATTAACAAGGTTTAGTTCTCACAGAGTGGCTTGGGGGCATTTTGAGGATTAGAAGGAGGAATTTGGGTCCTGTGGAGTGGACCCCTGGCTGTGTCAGGGCCCAGCCTTAGTTGATGGGGAAGTTTTTCCAGCACTGACCCCTCCAGAGTCTCCCTCATCACCAGCTGGCAGCTCCAATCCCACACTCTGGTCTCCATCTCTTGCTATTGGAGGTGCATAAAAGGCTTTTGCTTTACAGACAAAAGCTGGGAAAGTGGAATTTGAGGGCTTTAGCATCCATGGAGGATGAGGCCTGGCAGTGTGAAGATCTTTTGGGCCCAGAACAAAAGCACTTTGAGTGTTTGTGGGGTTTGTGAGGGATTTTTTTCCATGTTTTTAAACACGTTGCTGTTTTAGATAGAAAATTTCTGCCTATGCAGTTGTGCTGCTGGATCTGCAGGGAGAGAATTGCATCTTCAGAAGGGTTTGGAGGATACTGAGATTGTTTTCTTGTTATTCCTTTCCTGCCTGGAAGAGGAAATGAGCCTTAATTATGGCCAAGCTGCCTGCGACGGGGTTTAATGATGGGTCTGCAAGTGACAGTTTGGTCACTGCACTGGGCTGTCTCCCCAGCCATTAAGGCCTGAGCCGTGTATCCCAGGACAACTGGCACATGCAGTGCTCTGGTAGAAGTGTCTTGGGTCTCTTTAGGATGAGAATTGGGCTGAAATAGTGATGTGGGGGTGTCTCTGCTCTCTTCCCAAACTGCTGACTGTGGGGGGAGAGAATGTAAGAAAATAAAGATGGTGCAGAAGGTAATCTCACCCCGATGAGCTGCAGCTGTACTAATTGCCAAAGAAGCCACAGCTGTGTCCAGTGAGGATGAGTGCTATAAAAGAGTGCGTGAGGTGGTTGAGAGGAGGGTTGGAGTTTGTTGGCTGTGCTGTGAAGGAGTCAGTGCTGTGAGGAGCTGCCCATGAGAAACCACCAAAAATGTGTGGAACTTTTTGCAATAAGATGACACCAGCTGATGTCCTGCTTCCTTTTCCATTACAACAAAATAATGAAAGTCTCATATGGCTCACACAGCTCTTGGGAGCTGGGGAAGGGGATCCTGGCTCTTCCCCTGCCTGGAGGAGCTCCAGTGCTCACACAGCATCCCAGACATCCCCCATCCCCTCCCTGCAGGTTCCTCCCCGTCCCATTTGCTCAGGGAAGAAAACAGTACAAATTAAACAGAATTTGTAACTGAAAGGATGAAAAAAAAAATCCTCTAGGAATTATTCACAGTGATTTTCTTTCCCTATTAAATGTTGACAGGAAGGTGGGAGCTCTTGCTCCTGTCCTCCCCAGGAAAGCCAGATCCATTCATTTCCATCTGCATATTAATGCAATTCCAAAGTCAGCCTAAACCTGCAGACAAAGAAACTGGCATCATCATCATTAATCACAAGCTCAATACATCAGGGTTCATTATTTGGTGAATTAATTGAAGAAAAAAACATTGGGGAAAGGATGTTTCCTGCAATAACACGATTTTGGGCTGCAAATGTCCCTGAAACAGCCGGTTGGTGTGTGCCAGCACAGGTTGCTGCATAATTAATCTGGGCTGGCTGCTAGTTTAACAGGGCTGTGAAATCTCTGGAACTGGTGCCTGGCTCAGCTTTCCCAGGGTGCTGGGTAATGGACAGAGGTCCTTGAGTGGTTTTCACATCCACTCTGCACTCGTTTCTGTTGCTTTTCCGCTAAATCCTCATTTGTATTTAAATTACAAATGTAATTTGAGCCAGAATTTGGGCTGCTAGTCTTTTAAAATAAAATTATATCTTGATGACTGTTGGCAGAAGAGATTTTTGGTAACTGGGGCTTGCAAACAGTCTCAGCTAAAGGCCTTTGGGAGTTCACAAAGGTGAGTTTTTAGAACTTGAATTCAGAATCATGGAATGGCCTGAGTTGGAAGGGACCTTAGAGCCCATCCAGTTTCATGCCTTGACATGTGCAGGGACACCTTCTACTGTCCCAGGGTGCTCCAAGCCCTGTCCAGCCTGGCCTTGGGCACTGCCAGGGATCCAGGGGCAGCCACAGCTGCTCTGGGCACCCTGTGCCAGGTTATCCCCACCCTCACAGGAAAGAATAAATTTAGAGATAGTTTCATCACTCCCCAGACCACCCCCTGAGCCAGACCTTGCTCATTTTTGATGCCTGGGAGACACAGGAGAGCTGGAAACTGCTTCCTATTTCCGATTTTATTTTACTTTAATTTTTAGAAAGCAGGGTTCCTGTACAGAAATGCCACTGTAAGGCAAATATCCCAAGGGTTGGAGCTGGAAATAGTGTCTGAAGTACTTTGTGAGATGCTATGGATGCGGCGTATTCGGCTCCATCATACATGGAGCAGCTGCTGTAGTGGGAGGTGTGATGGGAGGCCTTGGGGTCACTCTAATTTCATACAGCTATAGACATACATATATATTTATAAAAGTACACAAAGAGTTCCCTCCGAGCATCCTGGCTGCAGCATGGCCCAGTCAGGGCAGGATCTCCCAGTTCTGTTTGCCTGCACTAGGATTTGTCCCCAGTTTTCCAGCCCAGCATCACATCCGTGTCCAGGGCAGCCTTAGCTGCAGTCAGAGGTCTCTAAATAACACTAACCTGACAATGACATTAACTGTAGAAAGATTTCTCTGGGAGCAATCCCAGTTTGAGGAACTCCAGGAGAATTTTTACAATGGATCTGGAGCTTTTTGAAAACCATGTCTCTGAAGTGGCATAAGTTTTTCTTCCCATCTCCAGCTGTCTTTTGGACACAGCTCAGAGGGGGATGGAATGAGGTCCCATGGTGTGGCAGAGAAAATGGCCTCAAGTCATTCCAGGGGAGGATTAGGCTGGGTATTAGGGAACGTTTCTTCCTTGAAAGGGCTGTCCAGCCCTGGCACAGCTGCCCAGGGCAGTGATGGAGTAATGATCACTGAAGAGATTTAACCATCACTGTGTGGATGTGGCACTTGGGGACATGGGCTAGTGGTGGCCTTTGTAGTGGTAGAACAGTTGAACTGGATGATCTTGGAGGGATTTTCCAACCTGAATGATTCTGTGATGCTATAATCACCTCCTGGCACAGTTCCTTTCTGCCATGTGAGTGTTTCCCCTCTTGCCATGGGCTGTGGTGTCATCCTGGCCCATGCAGGAGGATAAGCACGAGGACATTGCAGTTCAGGTGCCCTGGGCTCTGCCAAGAGCCATGTGTTGGAGGGTGACAGCCCCTCTGGGTGTTGTTGGTTTAGGTGGTGGCATTAGTGGAGCATATTTGCCCAACTTGCCTCTTGTTCTTGTCCTTTCCCTACATCATTTGGCGAGTCCCAGTTCTCCCATTTTTCGTTCTCAGGATATAAAAAGCTTTTGCAGTCAGTCTGCACGCAAACCCAGCAGTGTTATGGAGCAGTGCCCAGCCCAGCATTCTGCTACAGCTCTGTGGTGGTGACCTGGGTGACTTCTGAGCGCAGCTCCTCCGCTCCGTGCGGCCGGCAGCCCCGCTGGGGGCTGCCCACCTCTAGTCATGCCGGCTTGCCGCGGGCCTCAGGGGGGGTGCAGGTGGAGACGTGCTCCCGCGTGGTGTTCCTGGCACGGGAGAAGCTGTTCTGGTCCACGCGGGCTCGGAAAGGCAGGCAGAACTCTCGGAAGCACCTCTTGAAGTTTTCATCCAGGAAAGCATAAAGGACAGGGTTGAGGCTGCTGTTGGTGTAGCCCAGAGCAATGCAGAAGTGCAGGCTGGCCACCACATAGGGGTTCTTCTTGTCTATGTCCACCAGCGTCCAGACGATGACGAAGATGTGGATGGGTGTCCAGCAGATGATGAAGGCTGCCACCACCACCAGCACCATGCGAGTGATGCGCCGCAGGTTGCGATCCTTCTCCTTAGAGCCTGAGAGGAGCCGGACGCTCTTCAGGCGAAGGATCATCAGCCCGTAGCAGATGGTGATGACCAGAATGGGGACCAGGAAGGCAAAGATGAAGACACAGATCTTGGTCACAGTGTCCCAGTAGATGGGAGGGTCAGGAAACTGGAGAGTGCACAGGACCACACCGTCTGTAGGAGAGAGGAGGGTCAAAGAGGAAGCTTAGTGTCTGCTGAGAATATTCTGCCTTCTGCTCAGTCATGGCTTGTTAAAACCCCAGGGAGATGCATTCCTACCTGCCTGCTCCTGGCAGAGGTTCCCCAGGAGCTCTGTGCCATCAGACCCCTGTCCACAAGACACTGAGGGGAGGCAGTGGATGCAGTGACCCTGGAACCTTATCCTTGCAGAGCCTCCTGGGCCATTCAAGGCAAATCCTCCCTTCTCCCAACCCCCATGATGGACATCTCCATGTCACATCCACATATCACCCTCCACTTCCTCAAGATGCCCAGAGCTTTCCTAGCAGCCAAGGACCAGTGTCCCCACACAGGAGCTGCAGACCTTAGGGTCACTTGGAGACTTTGCAGCATCACTGGGGTTTTTTATAGGCCCCTGCTTTGCATCCCAGGAGGTGGGGAGAGCTGTGGGATCCCTACCCTTAAGGGGAAGGGAGGACAATTTCTGGGACAGTTTCTAAGACGGGAAATAACACCATGATGCTTTTTCCAAGACAGAGCACATTTATGGTGTCACGGACAGGTGCCCACCACTGACCACAAATCTGCTACAGGACCAGAGGTCAGGTTTGCCAGGTCACCCCTGGGATTGACTGATGGGACAGGAGGGAACATGTCCCCTGAGACACTTGCCTTTTGACTTGGTGACTGCCATGATCATGACGGGCACCCCGATGAGGGAGGAGAGCACCCAGATGCAGACGTTGATGATCTTGGCTTTGGCCGGCGTGCGGAAGTCCAGGGCCTTGACTGGGTGGCACACGGCGATGTAGCGGTCCACGCTCATCATGGTGAGGGTGAAGATGCTGGTGAACATGTTGTAGTAGTCAATAGAGAGCACGACCTTGCAGAGCAGCTCCCCGAAGGGCCAGGTCTCCATCAGGTACTTGGCGCTCTGGAAGGGCAGTGTGCTGGTGGCCACTGCATCAGCCAGCGCCAGGTTGAAGATGTAGATGTTGGTGGCTGTCTTCATCTTGGTGTACCTGGGGGTGGCAGAGAAAGGGCATGTTACAGGTGGTCAGGGCACTTGACGTGATGAGGAGGGGGCACAGCCTCTCTGCTCACGAGGTGACACCAGCCTTGGTGGACAAAAGTGTTGTGATGTGCCCTTCTGCAGCACCAGTGTGCTTGGCATTTCCCCAAACCAGTTGTGCAATGTCCTTTATCCCCTCAACCCTCCTTCATCTGATTTTCCACCTAGTAAATTGTGATTATCCAGCCTGCTTCCCTGTCAAGTTTGCTTGCAGAAATTGGATCGATTACCCCCGGAAACAGGCCATCTGGAAGCAGCCCAATTAGCCAGCCTGGAGCTCCAGAGCCTTTGGGGAAGCCTGCTGTATCCCCCAGGGCATTTGGGAAGGGCTGGCTCTGCTTCTGGTTCTTGTCACACCATGGCAAGAGAAATGCATGGTCCCTCATGTCCAAACCTTTCCTGAAGGGATGAGGCAGAGTTATGGCAGATGCCAGAGGAGCAGGGATGTGTGTGTGTGTCCCAGGAGCATCCAGTCCCGCAAGTGTTGGTCAGAGGGATGCCTTGAATGGTGTGGTGGCTTGGAAATAGATACTGAGGGATCTGCTGGGTACCCCCAAAGGGCAACACGCATGGGGTGGGAGTGGCTCTGTGGAAGACCCTGCTCTTTACAGGAGTACACCAGCAGCTCCAGCTCTTCCTGTGCTCCCTTCCAGCAAATCCCCATTGCTCAGAGAGCATCCTCCCCAGCCTCAAGCTTTTATAGATATACCCTAATTAATTAACATCAGGGTCAGTTTGCCCAAAACCATCTCTGTGCGTGGCTAAACCTGCCTGTAGCAGCACTGGAATAAGGCACAAGGTGGGAGATTACCACTTTGTTGCTGAGATGAAAAGATTGTTTTCCTTGGTGTACTTATAAAATAGACTTTTCACATGTGTGATAGGGGTAAGACAGTTTTAAACTGACAGGTTTGAATCAGATATGAGGGTGGTGATAAGCTGGCACAGCTTGCCCAGAGAATCTGTGGCTGCCCCATCCCTGGAAGTGTTCCAGGCCAGGCTGGACAGGGCCTGGAGCAGCCTGGGACAGTGGAAGGTGTCCCTGCCCATGACAGGGAGTGTAATGAGATGGGCTTTAAGGTCACTTCCAATCTAAAGCACTCTAGGATTCTGTGATAACTGGTGCAGCTCATCACATGTTGGGGGTACATGAAATAAACTGAGGTGGGGGGATTGAGTGGCTCCCATCACAGGTGGTCCTGCCCTGGCTGGAGCCCAGGACAGCGGGTTGGTGTGGGAAAGATTCTGGGATTGATGGTGCTACCCAATCCCTTCCCCTTAGCCTTTCCACATCTCAGCAGGGTCAGGAGAGAGTGTATTCGTGGGGACAGAGACCCACCAGGTTCCATTGTCAATAGAACTGGGAACTGGAGCTGAAAAACTAATTTCTTTCTGGGAGAAAATAGAAAACAGCAGCTTAACCCAGCTCCCAGCTCCAAGAGCATTCCTGTCTCCTTCACCATGGCTGCAAATGGCAGCCCGTTGCCCAAGGGTGGAAATATTCAAGCTGAGCTTTTTTTAAAAATTTAAATATGGCATTAAAAATGTCTTGTCCTTGAAAAGTCCTTTTCCATTCTCTTTAGTGTTATTTTCCAAGTGCTTTTGCAGAAAAGTTTCCTCCCAGGTTAAACAAAAAGCTGAGAATTTGTGGTATTGTCAGGTTTTGTCTCTCCTATGTGAACAGTCAGTTCAGGTAGAGTCACACATCTGTGGTCTCTCTTTTTTGAGTAAAATGGTAAAAAAATCTGTTATTCATTCCATGATCTGCCAGCTGTGCTTAGCTGTCCTGGGTAAGCACTTCCCAACCCCCTGCCAGATGTGCCAGGAGGACTGGAGGGCCAGAGCTGTCACCCATCCCCAGGCAGGAGGGGGCTGGTGAGGGCAGAGCAGTGACAGGGATGACTGGGATAATGGAGATGATTGGGATGATAATGGGAATGTCTGGGATGACGGGTTGACTCTGCTGATGCATTTGACTGGAATGACAGGGATAACTGGGATGAGGCTGGGGATAACTGGGATGATGGGGTTGATGGGAATAACTTGGGATGGTGATAGGGATGACTGGGATAATAAGGATGGCAATTTAGCTTCTAGCACTGGGGTTTTGGAGCAAGATTCAGCCCCCTCCAGGTTTGGGCTGAGGTTTCAACCCCCTGCACAGGGTGAGGTGTCCATCCTGGTGAACCTCCTGAGCTGCAAATGAAACTGCTGCTCCAGGAAAGAGGCTTATTGCCCACATTAGAGCAAATCATCCACTGCTGCTGATGGACCTCCCCAGGCTGCCAAACCCATTGCAATTAAGTGAGTGCCTTGATTGGGAAGTTATGCACTTGAACGGAACAATCTGGGAAATGTTGATGGAGAGAAGAGATGGGAGGGATGGGGCAAGCACAGGGCAGCTCCACATTCCAGTCTCGACTCCCAAGTAGGGATGCCCTCTCCAAACCTCTTGGAAAATAAATAAGTGAAAGAAAAGTGAACAATAAGTGAAAGAAAAATTCCTGGAGCTGCTAAAAGCCACTGCCTGAAGAGGCTGGCTTGACAAAGCGTGCAGCCAGCGGTCCCTGCAGCCTGTGTGGGAGCTGGTGGGGGGCTGAGGGGCTGAGTGGGGCTGAGGGCACTTGCCGCCCTGAGCTCACAGCTGCAAATTGTTTCCAGGAGTGTTTTTAAAAGCCCCTGACAATGCAGTGGGCACGGCAGTGCTGGTCAGGGTGCTGGGTGTGCTGGGCTCCCTCCAGGTGTGCAGCTGGCTTTGGCTGCTCTGGACAGGGATTTATTTGGAGTTTGGCTGTGCTCGGCTCATGGTGTGTCCACTCACAGAGCTATATACCAGGGTCCTGTGTCTGCATCTGCCAGCCCCTGGCACTCGTGGACTTTGTGGCAAACTCAGGGTGGTCCCAGAGGTCCCGGCCCCCAGGATGTGCTCCAGCCGTGCTTCCAGACTGCCTGGACACCCTGCCTGGAACCCAAGGGCACTGAGAGGTGGCACTAGAGGAGCACAAGGCAAACACCCAGAATCTCCCTGGCACTGAGGTCCAAATCCAAGCTGATCCCTTTCTTCCACAGACACAGGTCTCCCCTAGTCCAACCTAAACCTTGTCAACATGGAGCAGCTCTGACAAGGACCTCTGGGAAACTCCAGATGGCTTTGGCCATGGAGGGGGCACGTGTCCCTGCAGCCCCTCCTGTCCCAGGGGCTTGGAGGATGAGATTTGCTCATTTCACGGGAGATATTCCCCATCCCTGGAAGTGTTCAAGGCCAGCTTGGACAGGGCTTGGAGCCACCTGGACTAGTGGAAACAAGATGGTCTATAAGGTCATTTCCAACCCAAACCGCTCTGTGATTCTGTGTTTAATTCCATCATCAATTGGAAAATGTGGGGCTAGAAGGTGTGGTGATGGGATCTGTGGCTGTCAGGCTTGCTAAAGCCTGGGTAACATGGAGTTACTCAGTGAGTAAAATAGGGAGGATGTTGTTTGCATATGAAATCACTCTCTTTAAAATGCCTTCCCTCTCCTCTCACAGAATGAGCTGGAGGGGGTCTAATAACACTCATCCCTCACCCTGACATTATTCATGGCATCTGTCTCTGCTGCAATTACCTCAATTTGCTTTTTCTGACCAGGGCTCATTTTTGATGCCACTTTGAGTGGGTGAAAAATCCCATAAGGCGTCAGGTTGGGTCAGTGAGTTACTCCCCCATGGCACTCCCCATTGCCCACCCTCTTGAATGGTTAAAAACACAGAGAGTGGGGAGCAGGGGCAGCAGAGCCTCATACCAGGGCAGTGGGCACTCCAGGGCGGCTCATGGACACGTTTCAGGATGGTTTCCTTCCCTCCAGTGAGTCACCACATTTATTTGTGTGCATGCAGTGCCAGGCTGTGCTGACCTCCTGAAACAATAGCTATGGACTAAAAAGGACAGGGAAATGAGGGTGGAAATGGTTAAAGGTGTGAATTTGGAGGGTTTGTTTAAATCCAGCCACCAGCTCTGGTTTGGCTCTGGGGTTTTGCTCAAGCTGGGGTTACAGCATCACCTGAGGCAATGGGAATTGGAATTACCCCACAGGTTCTGGACCTACAGGACCAAGCCCCCTCCAGTGCAGAGGGGGTGGCTGTGAAGCCCAGGCACCCAGTGAGACCCTTGTGCTCCCTCCTGCCAGGCTGGAGGTGGTGGGGTCTGCGCCCTCACAGAATGTGACTGTGAGCACAGCCCCATCCTCTGCTCCTGGCAGAGCTGTGGAGGAGCAGGACCACCCAGTGTCGGACAAAGGGACCGATGAGATTTTGTACCTTAGCACAAGTGCCTGGCTGGATACAGCAGCATCTTGCCATGCCCCCTCTTTATAATGGGGGGCATTTGGGTCATGTTGTTTGTCCTGGGGTGCAGAGACCGTGCAGACCCTGTCTCTGCCCAGGGAAAGCCTCACCACAGGTCCGAGGTCTTGGATGCAGCTGCAGTAGGTCTCGGCTACTGGAGATGGTACCCCACACTGAGGGGACCAGAGCACAGCTCAGCTGCTGTGGGAGATGGGGCTGGGCCGTGCAGTTTCTGTTCTTTGTTAGAGGAAAAACAGAAGTCAGGCAGCTGCAGGAGGTGCTGGCACAAGAAGGAGCTGGGAATGGGCTGGGTGGGTAATTCCCACTGATGGAGTGAGGTGGCAGCAGTGGGAACCCACCAGCCCCTGGCTGGGGAGGGGGGGGGTCTGGACCCACCCTGCAAACAGGGCATCTCCCACCCGCAGCGTCAGCAGCCCTGCGGCTTCTCTTCCTCACAAAGGACAAGAGGCACCCACTCGGGGTCGGGCTGTGTCGCCCATGCCCCCTCCCCATGGCCAAACACAGCTCCCCTGCACTCCCCGAGCTGCTCCAGCCTCTGCTTTCACCCCTCCACAGCACCTGCACCCCCCGCCCTTGCACAGCTTGCACACGCACTGCTCACACGCACAGTCGCACATCGCAGCTGCCAGCAACACCCTCTCGGCGCTGCAAGCAGCCCGTTCACAGCCAGCCCTCCTGCTGCCCGGGGAGCACTCACACGCGAGGCAAACTCACACCCAGAGCGTGCATACCTGGCGCACACTCACACCCGTTGCACACTCGCTCTTGGTTCACACTTACTTCTGCTGCTGTTTGACACGCAGCACACGCTCAGCCCCGCGCCCACCCTCTCTCAGTGCAAACTCCCTCCTGGTGCTGTCTCAGCCCCGGTGCGCGCTCACTCAGCGCCAGCAGCTCCCAGCTCCCGTGTGCGGCACCGGGCACAGCCGGGCTGCACCGCTGCTCTCCCCCTGCTGCGCCCACGGTGCCCCTTCTCCCCCGGGCTGCCCGCTCTCACCTGACGATGCCGTACATGACCAGGACGTTGCCCAGCAGCCCCACCACGCACACCACAGAGTAGAGCGCGGTGATGACGATGGCGATGAGGATGGATGTGGCGTTCTTGGCCCGCTGCAGGCCCGTGTCGTTGACGCCGTGTCCGGGCAGGGGGGCCCAGGCGGTGCCGTTGCCCCAGGGGGTGGCGGTGGCGGCGGGCAGCCCCGAGGGCAGCCCCGAGGTCACATCCACGGGCAGCTCCATGGCCCGTGGGCGGCCGTGGCCCCGCCGCAGCCGCCGGGCGCATCCGAGCCCCGCGGGTTCGAGCCCCGCTCCCGGCCGGTGCCGCCGCCGCCTCCCGCACTCGCGGGCCCGGAGCGCTTTATAAACCCGCGTGTCCCCCGAGCCACGTGGGGCCGGGGGCGGCCCTGCTCGCCCGCCCGCCCCCTCTCCCGTCTGTACCCCCCCTGCTCCCCGGATCGCTGCCTGCTGCTCTCCCCCTGTCTCCCTACCTGTCTCCCCCGTCCCCGCCTTCCTCCACCTCGGTCGATGGCTGCCTTTCTCCACTCGGCAGGTCCCTGTCTTCCCGTTTTCCCCGCATCCCTGCCTACCTTTCTCCCCCACAGATCCCTCCGTGCGCCCCC
>NW_024514987.1:778141-835761 GCF_017590135.1 Pyrgilauda ruficollis
CCACACCCCCCCCGGCCCCCCCCCCCCCCCGCCCCCAAGCCTGTCTCTTTCTGTCCCCATCCCTGCCAGCCTCCCCTTTCAGTTCTTGACCTCCGCTCTCCCCAATCCCTGCCTCTTTTCCCCTTTTCCCACCACCCAGTTCCTTACCTTCACCCCCCTCCCTCATTCCTGCCTCCACCTCCCCTCGCTGCTTGCCTTCCCGGTCCCTGTCTCTCCCCCAGCTCCCCCCGGTCCCTGCCTGCCGCCCATCCCCGGCTGGAGGGGGAGCGCGGTGGATCCAGCGCTGTGACTGTTCTGGGTTCTCTTTGTCTGCAGGAGGGCAGGGGGACAAGCAGCCCTCTTGTCCCCAAAGCAAAGCCGGCCGCTCTCCGGTTCTCCCTTGGCCTCTGCTTTTTCTTCCTCTCCTTCACTCTCCCCATCACGTGCTGTGGGGTTAGGGGGTGCTGGATGAGTTTGGGGGTGCTGAGGAGGTCTGGGAGGATGTTGCGGGGGGATTCAAGAGGGATATTGGGGGGTGGAGGAAGGAACTGGAGGGGTGCTGGGGGGAGAATGATGCAGGAATGCTGAAGAGGGATTTGGGGAGCAGTGTTGGGGGGATTTTGGAGGAATGCTTGGAAGGCAATAAGGAATGCTGGGGGTCCTAAAAAAGGTTTCTGGGGGGCTTGGGAGGGATGCTGCTGCAGGATAGAAGATTTAGGGAGATGCTGCAGAGTGAAGGTGCAAGTACAGACCCAGCAGCAGCACCTGCTTAGCAGAGCTGGGTTTTGTGGGCTCTTGAGGGTCACCTTCCCCTTTCCAGCCTTGGGGCAGGACTGCCTTCCTCTGGCAGGGCTCCCCCCTTTCAGGGTCTGCAAAGCTGAGAGCCTTATTTTTCCTGGAGCCCAAATGGAGGTGGAGGCTGTGGGTACACACACTTGGGGTGTCCCCATCTCCTATTTGCTTTGGGAATAGATTAATTCATTGCCCCGTGCCTTGGGACAGCACTGGCACAAACAGAGTGTTTTGATTTGCTGCAATTTTGGGTACATTTGGCTCCAGAGGGACTGAGCAGGAGACACAGGACATGGAGGAGAGGCCAGCAGCTTGTTCAGCCCTGGAGACGGGGTTTTCAGTCTGCGCAGAGCTCTGCCAGTATCAAAATCCTGCAGTGCTGAAGCATCCAGACATTTCACCAAGAGCCTCATAAAAACGCCCAGGAGGGAATTAATGGCTTTTCAATCATTCCATGGTTCAGACAGTAACCATGGGATGAGAGCTCCAGGGCCTCTGAGCAGGGAGGCAGGAGCCATGTGCTGTGTGTTCCTGAGGTGGCTGTGGCCCTGGTTGTGTCCCACAGGGCTGGTGGGACGGGTAAAGGCAGGAACTGGGAGCACAGGGGTGGATTTAACATGTACATTTTGGTTCCTGCACTTTGGATGCATCAGCCTCCTCACCTGGAGGGTGTTCCCATTCCTGCAGTGCTTTTGCAAGCCCAGGCAGGACAGAGGGGGTTGTTCTGCACCCGTGTGTGGTCCAGAATATGGCATTTAAACACCTGCCTGGGTGCAAGGAGCCTCCCAGACCCAGAGCGAGGTGTTGAGTACCTGCTGTGCCCAGCTCTGGTGCAGGCCAGTTGCTGATCTCTCCCGGTGGGAAGGAAACATCAGGCTGGGGAGTGTAAAATAGCTTTTAGCACGGCTGAGGAGCTCTCTGGAAAAGAACTCATCCCTTCGCTTGGCTCCCGGCATGGCCAGAGCCCCCACACTGACCCTTTTCCAACGGCTTATCTGCAAAGGACTAATCATCCTGGCAGGTTCCAGCAAACATGTCCTCTTGGCACAGCTCCAGCACTTCTTTAGAAATTTTTTTCAGCTGGAATTTTAAAAATAAACCCAGTGGACACACAAAACAAATGGAAAATCTTTAAAGGGCTTTGGTGCTCATCTGCCTGCTCTCAGTTCTTGCTGTTCCTGCTGCCAAGCCTGGCTGCTGCTGTGAATGGAGTTCCAAAACTGGGGAAACTGAGGTATCTTGGAGGGGAGAGCATCACCCTAATGCAGCCTGGTGGGTCTAACAGGTCCTGACCCCCAGCACTGGTCCTGGGTGCCCAGGGAAGCTGTGGCTGCCCCATCCCTAGAAATGTCCAAGGCCAGGCTGAAAAAGGCTTGGAGCAGCCTGGGATAGTGAAAGGTGTCCCTGCTATGGCAGGGGTGACACTGGAGGGGCTTTAGGGTCCCTTCCAGCCTGAACCTGGAGTCTCTAATTCTGTGATCATGGATCAAGTCCTGCTCTCCTGCAGGGATTGCTTCTCTTAGGAAGTTCTATGTGGCAATGTCTTAGCTCTTACTTTCTCACCCACACCCTGGAAAATAAATAATATATCAAACTGAGATGGTGAGAGCAATGCTGAGGCTGTCGAGGAGCACAATTCATGTCGCTCCTTTGCCTGGTGAGCTGAGGTCCATCCAAGGGGATTTACAGCTGGAGCCACTAATGGCAGTGTTTTGATTTACTCAGAGACTGAAAACTTGACAAAGTGTATTTCATGGTGAGAAGACTCTCTCCTCTGGAATTTATTGCTTTTAATCAAAATGGACATAAAAATAACATGCAAGAGCCATGAATCTGCTCTGGCTGGACTCCAGTCAAAATCCATGGCAACCTCTGGAGGTTAATGAAGGAGGAAACAAGGGAGATGAACTCTCCGTGAGGATTTTTGGGAATTCAGAAGGACACTGACGCTTCCTAGCAGTACCATGGCTCTCACCTTGCCGTGGTGCTGTTAGGGAGAGCCTTGCACTGGATCTCTGGTGACACTGGGACAGCTGTGTCCTCTGCTGATGCGGGGGCCACGGCGTTTCTGCCAGGTATAGGACTATGGTAGAAATATAACAATATCTAAAATATAAATATATAAAAATAGCTACATATTTTATATCATTTCCATTGTGGCAGCCAGCTGGAGCCCTGTCTGTACATTTCAGAGCTGTGATGCAGAGAGGGGTGACTCCATTTTTTATTCATTCCCCCTTCGTAGTGCCTGTTGTCACAGAATCATGGAATGATTTGGGTAGGTAGGAACCTTAAAGCCCATCTATCCCACCCATTCCAACTCAGAAAACCAAGAAGTCAGCACAATGGGGGCACCAGGATGGAGCTCAGCTTATGGTGAACCACTTTGGGGGGGGCTCCATTGGCATCTAGCTTCCCTCATTTATAAGGATGAGCCAGGACATGCACAGAATTACAACTTGGGGAATTGCAGCAGAAAATGTCACTTTGTTTTCTGTAGATCTGAGGTGTTTTGGGGCTTGGGAGAGAATGGACCAGATGCTCAATGAGCATCAGCCCAACTGCACTGGTATCCACCGAGTTGCGAGTCCAGGCTGCTCCTCCATCTCCCCAGGGCTCATCACTTCCCCTCCCTCCACTGACAGCTCCAGATAAATCAGCCTTGAAGAGGAAAATGGGCTGATTTGTGTGTTTTGTTTTCCCATGTCAACATATCTGAGTGTTTTCATACCTTGCGGGGCAGCTGCTGCAAAGAACAAAGCCCATCCGTCAGGGGAGTTAAAATTAGATGAGATTCTTCTCTGCCTCGCCATTCTGCATGGCTGCACGTGAGGTGGGGGGTTTGCAGCATTGTTTCCTCGGCTCTGTGTGTGGAGAGGCTGTCTCTTGGGGCAGGGTGTCTGCACACCGGGACGGCCAGAGTCGGAGGTGAGTCCAGAGGCTGGATGGAAAATCTCTGCTCACCACCTTGCAGGCAACAGTCCCTCTCCCAGAGGTTGGTGGTATCTTGAGGGTGATGCCACCTGTACCCCTGAGATGTTCTTGGGATGTGAGAGGGGCTGTCTCCCTGCTGGGCTCGAGCTGGTGCCGGTGCCAGCCTGCCCCAAGCCCACTGCTCCCACCGAGGCTGGGGGCAGCAGGGCTCCTTACAAACACAGGGTGAGTGCATCTGCCAGTTCATCCTTTTCCATAAAAATGCCTCCAAAGCGATGATTATTTCATTGGAGGGGTTAACGAGCCCTTTTCCTTCACCCAGGCTCACGCTGGCCTCGTGGCAGTGACAGGGACAGGGGCAGCGATAGCAAGTGACTCGTGGGCACCAAGCTGTGCTGGCAGTGAAGGAAGGACGGGCATCACACCCCGTCCCTAGGGAACTCAATCCCCACAGGAGCCTTCTTCCCTGATTGTTGCTTATTTAGGTATTTTCACCACCTCATTGCCCCCTCTGTGCTGCCTTTTTCTGACAAGGGAGCGTTAACTGGGAAATGGCAGCGTCTCCCTGGATTCTGGGGAGCTGTGCCCCCCTCAGCTGGTGCTCAGAGGTGGCAGAGCTGCTTCCATCCGATGCTCCTCGGGAGCATTAACAACCTGTGAGTCATCTCAGAAATGAACCATCACAGGGAGGGGGGAAACACAGCAGCGTGCTGCTCCCAGACAGAGCCGGGCTGGAAAAATAAAGCTTTTTGCTGCTGGTGGAAGGAATTGGTGTCAATGTGACCTCTGGGCTCCCTGAGGGGCTTTCAGGGTTTTCCTGGACAGGGAGCAGGTCCTTTGAGACTGAGGCATGGGGATTCAGTGCCCTATTGCTTGGGGCTGTTGTAACATGGGAAGCAGGGTCCTGGTGCCTGGGGCTGCAGGTGACACGATGGAGGGCCAAGGACCCTGTGCACGTGGGCAGACACACCTGCAGCACTGCCAAGGAGCACTGTTAGGTCTGGGTTTCCCAAGGGATAAGGTCTGTTTGTCTGTCTCCTGTGAGTCTGACAGGAGACTTGCCAATGTCTGTTACTGTACCAAGAGGATGGGGGTTAGACCCATGCCAAATGTGGCTTAAACTGCCCGGGCCACCTTTGACCACCCTGATGATGGAGGAGGCAGGCTTCTTTCTCAGCACATAAATATTACATTTTGTGCAGCTTTTCAGCTCTGAGCCACAGTGCAGAGGAGATGGTCCTGCCATCACCCGCAGCCCTGGCTGCCAGTACCAGGTGAGAGGGACTCGTGATGTTCAGCTCATTGATTCACCCCCTTGCAGGGCTCTGGAGATGCGGGCGTTGTCTTTGATGTTGGGAATCCAGGTCAGCTGCAATCCTGTTGCTCTCTAACTGTGCCAAATCACAGAGCGCAGCTTCAGAGCCTCTTGCTCTGGACTCACACCCTGGGCCTTCCCTCCCCTTTTTCATGCTCCTGCAGAAGTCCATGGGATGATTAGGTTTGGGATTGGGAGAGGACAGGAAAACTCTGTTCAGTGTAAACCTGGTGAAAAAGCACAGGAAGGTTTGGATCTGGTTTGGTTTGGGGGTAAAGGATTGAGATTTAGGTGATTTGGACCTGGAGGCATCAGGAGCTGCAGAAAGAGCATCAGCTCCCACCAGCTGTTAGTTTTTGTGCCAGTCATTCCCTGCCAGGAGCCAAGATGTAGAGGTCAGGGAAGCAATGGCATGGGAGCAGTTGTAGTTACAGGTGTTTTAAATGTGTGATTAAGGCTCTTCTCCTGGAAATTTCAGAGCTCTCCATATCCTGTGCTTGATTTGGGCAGGGCAGCTGCCTGGCTGCGGGGCAGCACAGGAACCAGTGTCCCCTCACAGTGTGGGCTCACAGGCAGCAGGTCCTGAAATGATGGTTGAGTTTATGACAGCATCCTGGGAGGTTTTGAAGATGCTCAGCAGGTCCTGGAAGCAGGATTTGTTCGGGGAATCTGGCTGCAGCATCCCTCAGCTGCATGGCTTTGGTCCTGGATGTCAGGAGGGGTGATGGATGGCTCAGCACTGGGGCAGGACTCACCCCAAAAAGCTCAGCAAACCTCAGGATTTTTCCTTGATTCTTGATTGAGCTCTGAAGTGCTCAGGAGCTGGGATCAGCCAGAACCAGGCTGGATGCAGCTGTAGCCAGAGACTGAGCAAAGCCCTTTGGTCAGCAGCTGCCAGCTTTTCTCCTGGCTCATCCCTGACTTGTCTGAGCTGGACCTCCAGCAGAAAAACCAACAGCATCACTTGATGATGTGCATTCGTGGTGATGCCCCCCCGATGCAGCTGCCTCTAGGGATTCCTCCTCCAGCCCTTTGTCAGAGCTGGGGATCTTGCCTTCAGTTCCCAGCCTGATACCACCAGGTGCCTGCTCCCATCTGTCCTGGCTGGTCCTAGAGGCCTTGGGCGAGCTCCCAGGGAGGGCAGCACGCCCTCCATCCACAGGGTGGTTGCCCTGTGCTGTATTTTTCCAAGACAGCCACCTGCTTCCCTCCCTGCTGCCAGGGCAATGCCAAGCCATGGGGCAGAGCCTCTGCCAACATTGCCAGTCCATCAGCCAGCACTGGGAGCCTCTGGAGAGCAGGTGGGATGGCACGGCTCTTCCATGGCTGTGGTGCTACCCAGGGAAAAGCCAGGGACACCGGGGAAAGGAGTTGAAACCCATCAGTGCTGGGTGTCAGAGGAAATCTCTGGCTCTGTTTGTACCCTGCCATGAGAGCACCACTGACATCCCAATGTTGGGTGTTTTGGCCATCCTGAGGGTGAGCTCCCAGTCCAGGAGGAGGACAGGAACAGGAAAGAGCCAGAGGAAGAGGAGCAATGGCAGCAAAGGCTGCTGTGCTCAGCCTCTCCCCGCTTCAAAGGCAGCTCCCCCTCCTCCAGCCTCTCTAGCCTGCAGAACCTCCGACAGCTGATCAGAGAAAGTGATTTCTCTCCCTCTTTTTTTTCTTCTTCTGAAAGGCACAAAAGCCACCCTTTCACTGCCTGCGTTTTGCAAACGTGCTGGGATCTTCCTCCCACCTGCTCTCCCACTCTTCCTCTCTGAAAATAGCCCAGCCTAGCAGGAAGCCAGTATCGCACTCCAGCCACACCACTGTCCCCTTCCTGAATGCCTCTGCCTTGGGAAGACATTTTCAGGGAAGATATCCTCTCTGACTATCAGCTTGGGGTAATTTTTTTTTTCCTTAAGACCTCTTTTAGAGCTGCAAACCTGCTGGGCTCAGCTGGGCTATCCCCAGGGAGCACTTGGCCAGCCTGACCTGGGGTTAAACGAAGACTAACAAAAAGGAAAAATTGAAAGTGGTGATTTAATGATTGGAACGTCTCTTCTTCCACAGCTATCTGTCTGCCTATCTAGATACAGATATATATTTTCTAAACACAACGTGCCAGCATCCCTGCTCTGAGATGGGTGAAGCAGCTGAGAGCCAAACACAAGGATATAAAAGGGCAATATTAAATAACTGATGCCCAATGAAAGCCTTAGGCGGAAGGAAATACTCTGCGAATAGATACTTATTTACATGGAGAAGAAAACACTGGAAACAGATTTTTCCTCTCTCCCAAGGTTTTGGCTTCAGCAGGTTGAGGGAGAGGATGTTTGATGTGTAAATCCCTTCCCACTGCCGGGCTTGGTGGAAGCAGAGCCACGTCAGGAGCAGCCCTGGCTCAGGGAGGTGTTGGATTAGATACAATTTTGTTGATTTAAAGGATTTTTTAAAATTTGGGTTTTTAACTTGCCCTTCTTGACTTGCCCTCCCATGGCACAGTAGGGAGCAAATCTTGGTTGGGGATCAAGGAGAAGCACACACACATCCATATGGATGTGGCAGTGACTGGGAGCACCAGAGCAGCAATGCTGCCAGGGATGAAAGGAGGCAGTGTTTGCCCATAACCACCTTCAAGGCGATGCTCCAACCTAATTCCCGATCCCAGAATGGATTTTTCCCATCAGCCTGCTGGAAAGACCCATCCTCCTCCCTTCCACTAATAACTGCACTCCATTAACTGCTTGAATGTTCTAGGCTAAGTGTTCCCATTTCTCCCACAAATGGGGCTCTTCTTGCCCACCCAACAGCACAACACCCCCTCCTCCCCACAGCTGTGGGACCAGAGCTGAGGGTGGGTGCCAAGGGGACAGTTTTTAGTCCTTGCTGTAACCAAGATGTCTTCTGAGCAAAGCAATTTTTCATTTTGCTTTGTGCTTCTACCTTCCCCGTATCCAAGCACAGCCGGCATCCTCTGAGGGCCTGGATGACTCACCACAGCAGAGATGTGAGGGCATCAGCACCATTCCTCCCTGGGCTCTGCATTTCCCACCATCAGGAGTTTTTATATCCCAAGCATCTTTCCTGCCCCGAGGAAACGTCACGTTTACCTGCAAAGCGGCCGGGCAGGGGAGCACCTTGAGGAGACGGCAGGGATGGGGCTGGACCTGGGAGGGGTGGGAGCACACACACAGAGTGTCACAGCCCCGCTGGTGGCAGCGTGACACGCGTGTCCCCAGTGCCATCAGTTCCTCACCCCTGCAAGCTGCAGCGGGTCCCTCCTGCGTGGCTGCTCTTCCCCCAAGCCCCAGCACGGTGGCGGCTGCAGTTGGCTCACTAATTACATGCCATGCCCAGACCGGCTGCTCTGCACAGCGCTGTTAATTAGCATTTGTTTCCCTGGTGGCTGCTGACCCTGCCAGAGCTGGCAGTGCATGGGCTGCTGTGGGTGACGGGTTTGCTGGAGTGGCACAGCTCCTGGGCAATGGCGCCCTTACAGGATGCACTATTTATATTCTCATTTTGGAAAGACAAGGTGGTTTGTTGGAGGAAAGTGGCCCTCAGTGCCAGCTGCTCTCGACTTTCAGGCTTCCAGAGACCTTGGAGACAAGGCAAAGAGCTGAGACAGCTGGGATTGTTCAGCCTGGAAAAGAGGCTTTGAGGTCACCTAATTGTGGCCTTCCAGCACCTGAAGGAGCTGTCAAGAAAGACAGACAGAGACTATTTACAAGGGTCTGGAGTGGCAGGACAAGGGGGAATGGCTTTCCATTGACAGATGGCATGATTAGATGGGATATTGGGAAGGAATTCTTCCCTGTGAGACTGGTGAGGCCCTGGCACAGGGTGCCTAGAGCAGCTGTGGGTGCTCCATCCCTGGAAGTGTCCAAGGCCAGGCTGGACAGGGCTTGGAGTAACCTGGTTGAGTGGCAGGGGGTGGGACTAGATGGGCTTTAAGGTCCCCTCACATTCCAAGAACTCTGTGGTGCTACGACTATAAAAGGGGCACAGATGTGGCTGGGGGAAGAGCTCGGGACCCGTCCAACCTGCCCTCCTGGGGTATTTTCCCTCAATAAATAATTGACATGGGGCTGGGAGACTCCGGGACGGTGTAAAGCAGGTGGAAAGATACTTTGTGGACATTGCAAGCAAATCAGGATTAGGAAGTGTGCAAAGATAATTTTTCCTCTGCCACACAAGCCCTGTCCTGTCCACGCATTTTGATGCAGAGGATCACGGAGTAGGGATGAGCCAGAATATCCCACTGAACCCCTCAGGCTCCTCCTCTCTTTCCCGTCACCTTGGGTGCTCTACCTGCACTAAACCTGTCCTAAACCATGTGAATCTGCAGAGCAACTGTCCCCCCCTTCCCCTCCCTGCCTTGTTCACCAGCTCTGTCCTCCAGCCACCTGGCACTTCATTATATCACTCAAGATTAATCCGCAGCTCCTAATTTCCAAGCGCCCAAGAGCTCCTGGCAGGGAGGAAAAAAAGTGTCAGGCAAAAAAAAAGCCAATTTTTTTTTTTTTTTCCTCTGCAATATTTAGGTCGACCTACTGATGTGGGAAGCACAGAGATGGGAATTTGTGTGGTTTGAGGGAATTGGGGGTTTTATAGCATTTATTGGGGTTTTTTCGCTGTCATCCCCTCCATCCTGGCTGTGAGAGGGAAGAGTGTGCATGATTCCAGCTGAAAGTGAGGAAAAATGTATTTTGTGGAGGAATTTTTGCATTTAATGGGGGATCTTTGCTCAATTCTCTGAGTATTCAGCTAATGGAGGGGGAAAAAAAAGGTCTGTGCCAAGCACTGTGATTTTAGGCAGGCTTAGATCAAAGTGCTCTGCAGACTCAGCAAACCTCTCTGGCCAGGAAAAAAAAGTGCATGGGGTTTTTCTTAGGAAAGGTATATTCTGTAACTTTCCATGCAACACATTTCCCTTTAGAAATAAAGGTCTGGGTCCAGTTTGGGCTCTCTTGATGCTTTTAATCATCACAAAGCCTGGTGTGCAGAATTGCAGCCATACACCTTGACGAATCATTTCCTTCCAATGGATTGCAAACACTGCACATGAAAACTGATTTTCCTCTTTTTTTTTTTTTTTTTCCCCCCCCCCCCCCCCCAAGAAAAACACCCCAAAGCAAACACCCAGTCAGCTCAAATCCATGGCTTTGCTCCAAGTATTTTGGCTTGGCTGAAGATCCAGGCTGGATCATGTGGCTGTACTGGGCAATCACTAATTTTTTCAGAGCTGCTCCAAAGCAATTGAATCACTCACATCAAGACAAAACAATGAAAGAGCGCCTGTGCCTGAGGGATCATTACCTATTGATTGGAAGTGAGCATGGGAATGGGCAGGGCAATCTGCTCAGTTTGTCACAGAGGCTGCCAGTCATGGAATCGTGGAATGGTTTGGGTGGGAAGGGACCTTAAAGCTCTTCTCATTCCACCCCGGCCATGGCAGGGACACCTTCCACTGTCCCAGGCTGCTCCAAGCCCTGTCCAGCCTGGCCTTGGGCACTTCCAGGCATCCAGGGGCACCCACAGCTGCTCTGGGCACCCTGTGCCCAGCAGGAGCACCAGGACCCACACAGAGAGGCTCCAAAACTGCTTTAATTCACCTCGCTTCAGAGGCACGAAGCACCAGCAGCTGCTCCATTCCTTCTCAATAAGCCCGGGTGCCTGGGGGGCCGCGGCTGAGGGTCCCTGCGGGGTCAGCTGTCCTGGTGGTGACAGGACACATCATCTCCTGCTCCATCCCTGGGCACAGGCACCTGCCTCTGTGCCCTGGGGCCGGGGGAGTCACACATTCAGAAAGGGAGAGGATGGGGAAATGGGGTTGCCAAGGAAACCACAGAACAGCAAAGTTCTGATTGTTTTCTCAAGGCTGGAAAAAATGCGGGGGAGAAGGGCAGCGGCAAAGCCCCGTGCTGGGGGGAGCCGGGGGGGCTGGAGTACAGGGGTGGTGACCCCTGGGCAAGTCAGGACTGCAAAGTAAAACTGGCCATGTGCCAGATTCCGTGGAAGAGGGTGTCCCTGAGGTGGCTGAGGGCAGTCCTTGGGGAAGGGATGTGCTCTGGCAGCACCAGTAGTGGCTATCCCCTCATGGGGAAGCCTGGCTGGGGCTGGACACTCTGTGGGGTTGTTTAAAGTGTTGCAGGTTGGAGGTTGAATATGAAAACTCCGTCAGACAGAAGATTCAGCATCTCCTTGGAGTCACCTGGAGGGATTTAAAAGATGTGTTGATGTGGCACTGGGGACATGTAGTTAGTGGTGGGCTGGACAGTGCTGGGAGAGCAGTTGTGCTCAATTATCTTGGAGGTCTTTTCCAATAGAAATGATTCTGTCATTCAGGCAGAGCTAGGCAGGGAGAGGCAGGAAGAGACACCAGCCTCTGCTGAAGCTTTGGAGCATCCAAACCTGGAGCCTCGGGGTGGGTAAATCAACCCCTGGCAGGGACTGTAAGGGCTTCTCCATCATTGCATGGTCATGACCAGCCCCACGTGGGGCTGGAGCTGCCACAGAGGTCCTGAGGGCTCTTGTGAAGGATACAGAGGGATGCCAGGAGATCCATCATAACAGGCTTGGAGTCCGGCTTCCTCTGGTATCGCTTAAACACCTTTATTAGACTGGACTGAAAGAAAATATAAGTCCAAATCCCCCTATTTCAACCTTGTCCCAGGCAAACATGCCCTGAGGCACCCTGGGGATGGCTGTGAGCCCCAGTCCTGCCCTTCCTGCGCTCTCCTCACACCTCAAGGTCACACTGATGTTTTATTCATCCCCTACAATCCACTATATTCCTTAATTGCAGCCACACACACTGTCACGAGTGTAAATAATTGCCTCGGAGGCACATTAATCACTTCAGCGTGTTAACAAGCACCACAGCCCAGAGAGCTCTCTCAGGGGGCTCAAGGGTGCTGGGGACCCCCAAACACAGAGGGCTCAGCACCCAAGTCTGGGTACGGCCTGTGAAAAAATTCATACCTCAGCCCAAGATTAAAAAATTAATGATGGGTTAATTAACAGCTTCACTGTCCTCTGCTCTCACACTCTGGCTCATGCAGGCATGGGAGCAGCACCCTCATCCCTATCCATGGTCACCATGACCTTCCTGTGTCCCCATCACACCTCACTGCCACTGGAAGAGGCTGGTGCTAACAAGGGATGGGTTCGGTGCCACAGGGCTCCATCCCAGAACTCCTGCAGCCAAAGGGATGTCTCCCAGCTGGCCCCTGATGCCTTTTCCCTGGAAAATGCTCCCTGCTGCTGGTGGAAGTTCTGCCCTGCCACGGGGGAGCCTGCAGCAAACCAGGGAGCTGCTCCAGCCTTAATTAAAGGTCTTTAATCACCAGTCAGGTGATGGATGAGCAGCAAACCATGGTTATATCCCAAGCTGGTGCTGGTAGATTTGAGATATGTGTTGGAATTGGGTGAGGGATCTTGGATGACCTTGAGGCTCAAGCTGGGGAGCTATAAACTCGAGACAGAGGTCCCAAACCCATCTTAGGAAAGACTCTGTGCTGCAGAGATAGTTCACACCTTTATTACTCTGGCTGGAAGGGTTCTTCCTCACTCCTCTCCCTGCCATCCTTCCTTCTTTCCTGGGACACAGTGCCTTCAAGCCAGGATGGATGGTCCATTTGTCACAGAGCAGAGGGGCACAGTGGCATCCCAACAGCATCTCGACACGCTGCACGCACCCTGTCCCCTCCATGTCTCTCCCCTCCCTCTGTGTGCATTTAGGTGAGGAAGAAGGTCTTTGGGTTAAAACCTGGCCCTGTGCCACCCTCAGCTCCCAGGCACAGCCCCATGCCCATGGAGCAACACCTCTGCTGCCCCCAAATCATCCAATTCCAGATTTCTCCCAGGGAAGGACATGCTGCCCAGGTTGTACCAGCCTCCCTTTCCAGGAGTGAGTCTGTTCCCAGTGGGATCCCAGCACACCCCAATCCAAGGACAGGTGTTTGCAGGGAAGAACCATTGCATTCCCAGGGACCTTCTCGAGTGAGCTTGACATTGCCGGATGCCAGGTCCCCAGGATGTTTGAGGGAGCCCAGTGCAAGGGAACAAGGAGCTGGGGTTGAGGGACTGGTGCCACCCTGACCCCTCCTGCCCCCAGTGTGCTGTCACAGCCTCTTGTCTTGCACCATGCTCCCTCCAGCCCAGTCGCCAGCAGCATCAGCAGAACTGCGGGAGAAGCAGAGCCCGGGGCAGGTGGTAAGCCCAGGGCAGGTGGTAAGCCCTCACCCAGCACCCAGAGCACCACTTCAGGGGGCTCTGCTACCCCTGCAGGCTAGGAAAAGGGTGGCTTGCCCAGAGCCTCTCCCCAGATGGGTACAGACCTTCCAGCGGTTCCCACACTCGTTGCACAGCACAAATGTTGTCATGGGCTCATCGGCACTGCGCGTCTGTACCTGGGGTGGAGCAGCACAGGCTCAGGGGAGACCCTTCTGGCGTCCCCAGCCAATGTTCCCCTGCAGACCAGGCCTGACCTGGTTGTACGTGCAGTTCTTCTTCTTGCATTTGCCACACTGGAAGAGGTCGGTGACAGTGCCACCCGTCTTGGCCATCTGGTGCTCCCGGATGGCCTCCTGGGTCATGGCATTCCGCAGCTTCTTCAGCTCGTCACTGGCCATCTCCTGCCACCAGCATTGGCCCAGATGGGTCAGTGTGGCCATGGCTCTGCTCACATCCGAGTACCACAGTCCACACCTTCCCCATTCTCTCCCAAAACAGGATTAATCCTGCTGTCTGTGCTTGCTGGAGGGCTCAGACCCATCCAGATGAAAAAATCACCCCATCTTCAAACTAAAACTGCTGCCTGCAGGGATCTGTCTCCCCACAGGGGAAACTGGGCTTCCAAGGAGCCTGATTTGTGGACCCTGGTTGAGGAGGACAAAAGGGGACACTCCAGCCTGATTCCTGCCAGTGTGACGTCCCTCAGCCAGATCTGTGACAGGCTGGGGATCTGCAGGGCTTTAAGGGAACCTAGCAGTGCTGCCAGCTTTCTCCTAATGCTCCCTGTGTCTCATTCAGCACTGGGGTGGGACAGGGAGGTGCTGGGCCAACCCCACTGTGGACAGCAGCAAGCCAAGACGCAGTGCTTGGGCACCACAGAAGCAGCATGGAAGAGACCCACGGGCAGCAGCCCCACGCAGCCCCTGCCCACCTCAGCAGTCATGCGGGCGATGAGGCTGGGCTCGATGGCCCCACACAGCACATTCCTCCGCAGACCAGGGTTCTTGGGGTCCTTCAGGTTGCTGATCCTGCTCCGCACCCGGTTGCGATACTTCATGTCTGTGCTCTTCAGCTCCTGGAAGATATGTGGGGTCTGTCAAGGAATCAAGACAGGGGGATGCCAGCTTGGGTGCTGCTGTCACCAGGGCCAATGGCCACGTGGAGGTGGCTGATCTCAGTGGGGCTTTCCTCCCTGTGGGAAGTGTCCCCATCCTTGGCTTTAAGAGGATGAAGCACAGCTTGAGATGTGGGCAGGAAAACGACTTTGCATTGCCTTGGAATGTCTAACATTCCAGGGGAGGCTATGGGGCTCAGGGACTGTCACCAAGCCCTGTGCTGGGACAAAAGTTCATGGTGCAGAGGACTCTGTCTACTCCCTCCTCTCAAAGAACATGGGTATGGACAGGTTGATGTAGCAGCTTTGGGCACAGAGTCTGGGAGGCACCAAAAAGGGCACCCAGGAGGTGAACCACCCTGGGGTTGGTCATGGTCTCAGGGGGCTGCCAGGAGAACCCCAAGCCTTGATTTGGGGGTGGGCAGAGGTGGCTCCATCCCTTTCAGCATGGCACAGCCTGGACATTGTGACAGACTGGTTCTGGCAGGAGACACAGGCACCTACAGCAGGCTCATGGAAAAAGCTTTGGCTGGGTTTGGATTTATTTCCCCAGGGATGAAGGCAGGTCCCTGACCAGAGGGGACTGGGGAGGACACGCAGACCCCTGCACGAAGGCAGGTGCTCAGGAGATGCTTTGCTCAGCATCAGCTTCAGCCTCAGCATCCTCTCACTGAGGTCTTGGCTCCCTCTGCAGGCAACGACCGCGGCAGAGTCTGTCACCCTCTGTCCTTGTCCCCGTCACCCTCTGTCCTGTCCCCAGCAGCAGTCTTGAGCCCACGCACGCTCCCCCAGCAGATGAAGCCTGGGGACCCCAGCCCCCCAAAGGATATGGTCTTCAATCTCCGATGCCATCTTCTCGCAGTTGACACTGAACTCCTTGTAGTCGTCTAAAGGGTAGAGAGTTAAGGGGTGACTTTTAGGTGTGAAACCAGCCACAGGTTTCACTGTACCTCCCCCAGAAAATCTCACCTCTCCCCCCGTACTTGCCCCAGACACTCCATCTCTAAAATACCTAGTTTTACCCATCTTGAACCTTACAAAGATGCATCCTCACATCCAACCCCCTTATGAGAGACCCTACCAACCTCCTTCTTTTTCCTTTTGGGGCTGAATGCTCCAGTTAGGACTGTCCCATAGGAGAAATAGCCCAGTCTGGGATCCAGCACCCTCAGAGCTGCTCACCATCCATACGCAGCGCAGCTGTCAGCATCTCAATGCACTTGTCCCTCACGGAGTCCCCTGTGAGGTAGCAGGGGGCCAGGAAGCAGGGGCTGGCAGAGAACGAGGGGCTGGTGGGGCTCTGCGGCACCTCGGGTTTGACCTTGCTGCTGTTGGCTCTGCAGGGGCACACGCAGGGACACGGGCAGGTGGGAGGGTCCTGGCACAGCCACAGGGACCTGCCGGGGTCCCTTGGAAGTGGAGTGGGTCTCTCCTACCTTTCCTCCTCTCTCCTACCTTTCCTCCTTGCTGTCGCTGGAGTTTCTCTGGGAGCTCGTGGGAGCTGGAGAGAGGCTGGTGCCCACAGAGGCTCTCCTGGGAGTGGCACGAAACAGGACAGTGGGGATGGCACCAGAGACAGGGCAGGCAGGACAGGGGGCAGGGACTGGTGGCAGGACCTCAGGCATCAGCACATGGATGAGAGTCCTCGCTCAGAAGCCAACAGGAATCTCTCCAGGGGAGATTAGGGCTCCCAGCCACTTCTCACCCCCTCCATGGTCAGGGTATCCCCAAGGGGGACCCTAAAAGCATCCCCAGGCTGCCCAGGGACACCCCCTCCTTACCTCTCCCCTGACAGTCTCTTCTGTGAGGAGGAAGAGGAGGAGATGGTTGCGGACCTGGAGTCAGCAGAGGCTCTCCTGGCAGGACAAGCCCCGTGTCAGAGGGCAGTGACTGGGACAAGTGGTGGGTCCACACCCCCAACCACAACCCAGTGAGGGGCGAGGGTCTGGCCTCTCCCATTTCCCCCAGCCCAGCACCCACCTCTCTTTCTTGCCGTCCAGAGGTGTTTTCTTGGAGGACACAGTGGGGCTCCTGCCATCACTGGACTCTCTTCTCCACGGAGGCCCAAAGGAAGGGAGAGAAGCTCTCAGCAAACCCAGCATACTCTGGCAACCTGCGAGCTGGATCCTGTCCATCTGCATCCCCCCATCCCTGAGCCCCACCCCAGGCTGCCAGCAGAGCCTGCCCTGGGCTGGCAGTGCCTGGCAGAGCCTGGCGTGAGGGTCAGGGCGTCCTTCAGCAGGTACCTCTCTGGGCTGGAACTGGCACAGTGGCCCTGGGTGGTGGTGGCAGGAGAGTCACACTTGCTGGGCTTCCTAGGGATATAGAGAGAGCAGGGGTCAGATGAGCACTGTCCAAAATGACCTCATCTAAGGAATAGTTCATTTTAGAGAAGGGAAAATAAAAAATGGCCACTTTTCCCTCCTCCAAAAACTGCCCTGGTGCTGTCTCAGAGGCAGTTTGGGATCCAGAGGTGCTGCCAGCATCCATGGGTAGGCAGAGATGGATCAACTCTTAAAGACCAAGCAGAGGGTGGTCTCATATTGGCCCAAGTGTCCCCTAACAGCAGGCAGGAGCCCTCACCTCTCCTTGTTCTTCTCCCTGTGCTTCTCAGCTGTATTCTTGCTGTGCTTCACCCCATCACCGGGGCAGCTGGAAACATCCAGCCCCTTCTTCTTCTCCTTGTCTCCATCTGCGTCCTTCTCCTTCTTCCTATCTGCATCCTTCTCTTTTTTTGTGGTGGTGGACTCTGGGGGAAGGATTTGGATGCCACAGTCACATCCCAAACCAGCACAGGGCACCTGTGGAGTCGCATCCTGGGGTGGGGAATGATTGTGGAGATGCTCAGGCCTTGGTGGGGCACACATTGATTTACACCACTCTATCCCAGAATGAAAACAAGCCCTTGGAAAATCTGGGTTACAGGTTACAGGAGCTTGCACGTCCTAGCTCTGGACTGATTCCACTCCGTCCCCCCAGAAAGCATTGGGACTTGAGGTGCCGGGATGGCCCAGGGAGGACTGAGGCTTTGGGGGGCTCTCGTCTCCCTCCAGCATCACTCACCCAGAAGCCGCTTCCAGTTTTTGATGAGGATTTTGGCTGAGGCCACCACCTCTTCATCTGAGCAGTGCTTCCTCACTGAGTTCACAGCCACTCCAATCCGTGTGGTCTGGGGACACACCAGGGACACATCCTTACGGATGTCCTGGCTGGCACAGGACATAGGACAAGCTACCCCATGGGGTGTCCCCCCACCCAAACCCCCTCACCTGGAGCAGCTGGATGGTCATGGTGTAGCTGGTAAGGGATTTGAGCAGATCCAGGGCCCCTTCCTACAGCAGGGAGAAGCCACAAGGAGCCCTTGAGGAGGCACCAGGCAGCACCAGGAAGGGCATGACAGGAGCACCCAAAGCAGCCCTGGGCTGCTCCCTGGGACTGCCTGACCCTCTCACACCGATAGAGAAGTCCCACGCCCAAATCCTGCTGGACCATCCCAGCACCAGGTCACATCTCCAGCTGGATAGCATGAGCTTTTCTTAAAACTTGGGAAAACCCCCATCTGCAAGAAAAATCTGGGCTGGTGGGAGTTAGGGACAGCTGGGGGATTTCCCAGTGTCCCCCACCCAGGGGTGTGAAGGTCCGTGGGACACAAGCCCCAGGATTTCACCCTGATACCTTGCAGTGGCAGCTGGGATAAAGATAGTCCAGCACAGAGCCTTCCTCCTCCTCACCCTTGGTATTTTTAGAGCCCCAGCAGCAACACCAGCTCCCGGGTATCCCCCCCCCGGGGACACTGTTCCATGGACTCCCACCATGAGGGGCTGGATCAGACACCCCTGGTTTGATGGTGCAGGGACATTCCTGTGCTGTAGGTGAACCCTGGCTCTGTCCCGTCCCAAAGTGCAGCAAGAGAGGCGTGGAACACCTCTGTCCCATGACCCCTGGGTAATTCCAGGCAGCAAGCAGAGCCATGGGATCTAGTTTGATACCAAGCATTGGCATCCCAAAAAGCCACCAGACCCACGGAGACGGCAGTGCTCCCCCTCCAGCCACGAACCTGCACCTTGTCAGGGCAAAGGCCAGTGGAAACAGTCAAATATTAACTCTGAGAGCTGGGCTTGGCACATGTAACTGGCTCACCAGGATCCCCAGAGGGATCCTCACTTGGCACAAGGGCGGCAGGGCTGGGTCCCGGCTTCCCCAGAACACAGCCACCAAAAGCACCCAGGAAACAGTGACTGACCCCTTCCCCTCCTTTTGCACACTTGTGCAACAGGCAGGGCTGTGCCTGAGGGTGCACTGAGGGTGTTGTCCCCCAGCCCAGAGCTTTTCCTTGCCTGTACACGAGCCTCTAGCCCTGGCACTGCTGGTGCACAGGCTGGGGGCCAAGCACCTGTCGCCCACAGTCCGGCACTGCCAAGCAGCGTCAGCAGCCGTCACCCGTGGGACAAACACCCCCTTACCCCCAAATCCCAGGGTCTGGGAGCAATGGGCTACAGGAGAGCCCCAAATTAGAGGCAAAATTAAATCCCCTGGGTGCTGACTATGATGTCCTGAGGCTGGGCTTGGGTGACACAGGCAGCACCCCTTAAATCCACTCAGCACCTCCAGGGGCAACATGAGGGGTGTGAAAAGCAAACCCACACCCCCCCCCCCCCCCCCCCCGCTTCCCAAGCCATACAGGATTCAAACATGCATGTAAACAAGCACGTGTGTCAATATGCACACCTGCAAATACGTACGTGTTCAAATATGCACACATGCCCCGAGGAGCTCAGCCACCTTACCGTGCTCTTCCTGGCCACCATCTTATCCAATTTCTTGGCAATCCGGACCAGCTCCTCAGCGGGCCCCATGGCGGGGGCTGCAGCGGAGCAGGACGCTGGCTGCGGACACAGCTGGGCACAGCTGGGCACAGCTGGGCACTGTGGGCATGGGGGTCCTGGGCAGCCGGGTGGGAGGGAGCAGAGAGGAGGGGAAAAGGGGGAAAGGGACGGGAGGGGAAGGGAAGGGAGAGAAAGCAGAAAGGAGGTGGGGCTGTCCCGGCCAGTTATAAACTCCTGCCAGGAAAGCAAAATAGCACGGGGGAGGGCTAAATATAGCCGAGAAGCAGGGCTGCAGGAGCGGGGCAGGCGCGCTCGGGGCTGTGGCCATGGGGTGCCGAGGCACGGGGACCGGGCTCTGCCATCGGGCTGGCTTAGGCAGGCAATCCTCGGGGGCCTGCAAGCTCTGTTTTTCCCAAAGTTGATCCAGCAGCAAGATCCCGGGGGGAATAATCTTAATTCTCCACGCATTCTAACATTCCAATATACGTGGAATTCCAGTATACAGGAATAGATCTTATACTGGAGTACTCCACATGTTGGAGGGAATAGCCCATCCCTGGAAATGTCCAGGGTCAGGATGGACAGGCTTGGAGCAACCTGGTCTAGTGGAAGTTGTCCCCCCTACGTCAGGGGATGGACGGAAGGATCTTTAAGGCCCCTTCCAACATTCCGTGATTGTGCGGTGACAAGTGACACGCTGCAGGCTTTGGAGCGCAGCAGAGACGGTGTGCCAGCAGAGCCAGCAGAGCCAGCTGATGCTGCGCCAGCCTGGGAGCCCCTCAGGCCTGGCTGGACGGGCAGCAATACGGGGCACAGGCCATTGGGATATGGAGGTGACAACAGCCTTGACATCCTTGCTTGTCCCTGCATGATGAGCATCCTGCTCTGGCTCCATGTCCCAGCCCAGCCCTACATGGCTGCCCCCAAGGGTGATCACAGATACCAGGGACTGGGAGCCTTGGGGACACATCAGCAGCATCACCATGCTGGGGATGGCCAGGGCAGGGGTTGTACCCCCCCAACACACTCCCAGGTGCTTAAAAAATGATGGTTTATTAGAAATCAGACAGAAAACATTAAAAAAAAAAAAAAAAGACTTTTTTGAGATGAAGCATTTGACACAGAAATGAGAAGGGTAAAGTGAGGGGGTATGGAGGCAGGTGGCTCCCAAGGGACACTGCCACAGGGGTATGCTGGTCCTAGAAAAAGCTGCAAAACCCCCTCTGAGAGCCCCCCCAGGGAAGGGGCAGTGATCCAGCACCCACCCCACATAAGGGACATGGGGCAGGGGCTCTGTGGTACCACCTGAAACATTCCCCACCCTCCAAATCAAGGAATGGCATTTCACTACCAGTTTTGGAGAAGCTTTGGAGCATCCCTGAACTCCACCAGTCCATGACGCTCCCAGAACCTGGGGTGGGGGATGGACACAGAAAAAACCCCTCTCCTATTTCTTGCCCATCCCAAAGGCTTCACAGTTGGGCTACAGAAGGAGGCTGGTGGTCCACAGCTTCCCCCAGGATGACGAGGAGGCTGCATGACTATCTGGCAGAGGGTGGGGGATACCAAATACAGCTTCCCCATCCCAAATTCCTTTCAGAGAAGGAAGAAGAAAACCCAAGGGATGGGCAGAGCCCAGGGGAAGGACAGAAGAGCAGCGGGAGCAGGGGCTGGGGAAGAAACCTCAGCCCACCAGTGCAGCAAGCATGTCTGTTCTCTGCTCCTCAGCTCCCCACTGCTGCCATCCATGGACGGGCTCCCCAATGCAGGGGATCTCTGGGCCCCCTTGGAGGGCAGTGGTTTCATGCCAGGATCCTGGGCACATGTGCCCTCTAGCCATGGCTCTACCAAGCCCCCAGCAGGGAGCTAGCTCCACTCCCAGTCAATGGGACAGTGACAAAAGGGCCACCCACACACAGTCAGTCTTGCAAGAGGTGGACGAAGCTGGCAGGGAAGACTCCGGTGCGGGAGCCATCGCCCTCGATGAAGCCGACCTGGGGGTGCAGAAAGAGGGTTTAAGGGAGTGCAAGTCTTATCTGGAGATACCAGAACTTCTTCCCTGCTCAATTCCAACAGGGATTTAGAGAGGCAAAGCTGTGGTGACACATCAGTGGAGCCCTCCCAGCCCTCCTCCATGCATACATGGGGCAGAAGTCCCCCATCTGTGCCCCCCCCAGAAAAACCCAGCCTCCTTCAGAAGAGAACTGGAGGGGGGAAAGGACCAGGATTTGGATCCCAGCACCTGTGCGTGCCATGGTGACTCACCCACATCTGCTCGTCCTCCTCCCGTGTCACCACGATGACCTCCCCCTTGGAGAAGGTCAGCTCTCGTGCCTTGTCTCCCTTGCAGTCAGCCACTGCTTTTACCCGCTTCTGCCTCCCCTTGGCCTGAAATGGGATGAAAAGGGGGTGACAGACCCCCACCCCGAGGCCATCCAAAAGATGGCAACAGGGATACAACCTGTTACAAGTGATGATACAATCATCACTTCATCTGCCACCCCAGGATAAGAGGAGCTGGGATGCTTGGGGATGCAGAGGAGTATTTGCACATACCGGAGCAAATCTTCTGGGCATGGGCACAGGGGGCACCTTGCTGAGAGCAGGGTCCTCGGGGCCACCAGGGCTCTGGGGGGACCCAGCCGACCCCATTTTGCCCACCGTGCCACCAATGCGCCGGTACGAGCGGGTGCTCTCTGAGCTGTGGGTGACAGTGGGAACAGTGTCACCCCCTCCTCTGCTGTTGCCTTCCCCCACCCTGTTCTCCATCCTGCGAGGTCTCAGGGAGGTCAGGGCTTCCCCCATGGGACCTGGATCTCACCCACAGCCCCCTGATGGTGTTAAAAAGGGTCCCCAGCTCCCTCAAATGAACCCATCCCACCACATTTTCCCAAAGGAGAAAAAAAATACATATGATAACTGGCAGAGGATCTTGGTGTCCTCCCAAATAATCTGCATCATTGTCTCCAAGGACAACCCAGCATCCCCACAGCTGCCCTTGTCTCCTCCTGCATCCCAGGGTCACCATCAGTTTCTTTGGAGACCCCAGAGGGTGGGCACCCCTTTGTTTCACAGCAATTCTCCAAGCCCATGGGGGTGGCAGATGTTGAAGCTCACCCACCAGCACCGTGCAATGATGCCCCAACACCACATGCAACTCCAGTCTGGAGCAGGGTCCCTACCCAAACTTGACAGGGGGGATGTCAGGGACTGTGCTGCCTGGCAGGGGCTGCGTGGCTGGGGGACTCAGCTCTGGCCCCCGCCGACTGCTGCTGGTGTCCGTCTCGGAGCGGGTTTCCCAGTACGCTGCCCGCTGGCTCTCGGTGGGGCTGCGGCTGCTGGGGGTGCCATCCAGGGCACCCGTGCTGCTGGCACAAGGCAGGCTGCGCGGTGCCACTGCCTCAGCTGGCCCAGAGAAGTGGGGCTCCGATGCCTGCCGGGGCAGCTCAGGGCGCTCTGGGGGAACACACGCAGTGGGGACAATAAACTTGGTCTCTGTGGGAGGCACAGAGCCACCACGATGACCCCCACTCCGACTCACCGCTGGGGCTGTGGCCGGGTTTGGGGCGAGAGCTGCCCCGTGTAGGGTTTTTGAGGGGCAGCGGTGGGGGGATCTCCTCGCTGTGAGCCCGGCGGGGTGCAGCGCGCGAGGGCACCAGGATGCTCTCGTAGGTCTTGTTGGTGATGTCCATGCCCATGCAGCTCCAGCGGGTCTGGGGGCAGGCAGGCAGCGGGCTGGCGGCCAGTGGTGATGTGCCCTTGAAGGAGCGCTGGAGCGGGCTCACCTGGGGGTACACACACAGCTCCAGGGAGGTCCCACTGCCACCAGTCCCCCAAAAGGGTCTGCACTCCCCCAGCTCCCTCACCGGGGATGTGGAGGCCCCACCATCCCACAGTACCTTCTCATCCAGCTCATCCTCACTGTCATATGGGAACTCTGATGGGGGCTCCCAGTCATAGTCCACATGGATTTGCAGGGAGAGCTTCCCTGCCTGCGCCTGCTCCAGCTGCCAGAGGGATGGGGCAGGTCAGGGGGATCTCAGGATGGGGCAGCCCACAGGGGTCTTGGCACTGGAGGGACACGTTCCAGAAGCCGCCCCACCTTTGTGCCAGCCCTCCTCAAGGTCCCCTCTCCCCACTCTGAGCTTCTCCCCCATTCCTCCATCCCACCTACCAGCTCCTCACACTCAGTGTACTTCAGCCTCCTCGCCACATCCAGAGCTGTCTCACCTGCCGTGTTCACTGCCCGAGGGACAAAAGGGGGACAAATCCAAGTTGCAGCCTTATCACTCCCACCAAAGAACCCCAAAACCCCCAACCCAAGCTCATACCTGTGGTGAAGGTGGCTTTCCCTTTCAGGAGCAGCTTGAGGCAGTTGGGCTGGTTATAGAGGGCACCATAGTGCAAGGCCGTGTTCCCATCCTGCGTCACCCGGTCCAGTGTTCCCCTGTGCAGGGCCAACAGCAGCAAAGTCAAGGCTTTGACACAAGCATCCTGTACATTCCTCCCATGAGGGAGAGGGGCAGGGAACACTGGGAGCCCTTGGGGACACACCCATTCTGGATGATGAAGTCCACCAAGGGAAGGGATGATCTGTCGGCATGGCGTACTGCCAAGTGCAGCGGCAGCTCGCCTGCATCCTGCCAAGAGATGGGAGGGAGAGATGACCCTGAGAATGCTCATCTTGCCTCAGGACAAAGGGAAAAGAATGCTCATTTTGCCCCCTGAATGAAGGGAAAAGGAGTGCTGGACCCATGTATGCTCATCTCCCAGTATATGGAAGGGAGAGGAGAGCTGGCCTCAACAATGCTTCATCTCCTACATGTAGGAGAGAAGAAAGCTGGACCTGAGGATGCTCATCTTCCAACCAGCACATCCCTTCCCAAAGCCCAAGACAACCCAGAGCACAGCCACCCAGAGAGGGAAAATCCATTCCCTGTCAGGTGCAGGCCTCACCTGACCCTCAGGGCTGGCCAGGGGCTTGGTCAGGTCATGCCCCTCGGCAAAGGCCTTGAGCAGGGCCAGCAGGTCACGGGCTTGAATGGCTTCCCAGAGGCCATGGGGGTTGTCCTGGCTGCCCTTGAGCACGTAGCGTCGCTCCATGTACTTGGCCATGATGTATTCCTTGCGTGCAGCCCTGCCAGAAGTGGGGCTTGGATGGGCATGGAGACAGGGTGTGGAGCCCTGTGCTCCTGCCTCCTCCTGAAGCCTCAGGATCAAGGGTAAGCCTCCAAAGAGGTGCAGATCCCCACCACAATCCAGCAATGGCACCAGGATGCCTCATCCCAGGGCTGTCTTAGATGGGCAGTGGCAGCATGGGGACAAGAACAGGGCACACACCATGCACTCCTTTTCCTTCTCCTCCTCTTCTTCCCAGCACACCCAAGTCCCTGACTCACATATCACTGCTGGCTGAAGGCTTGGGACAGTCCTGTGTGGGTAGTGCGGCCTCCATGATCTCATTGAAACGAGTGTTCCCAATGCTAACAGCCAGCTAGGGAGAGAGGAGAACAGAGGGACATGAGCCCTCCTGGCCACACTCACCCTGTCCCAGCCAGATCCCACCCCAGAAGGGAGGAATCCACTGGATGCACCCAGGGCTTTCCCAGAGCAGCATCTTTGCCAGGATGATGCTCTCTTATGGCAGTGGAAATCTGTTTTAGGAGGAAGAAAATCCTGAGGAGCTACCAGCAGCCCCCTGCTTAGCAAACAGCTTTGCAGAGCCCCCCTTGCCCACACCACTGCACTGGGGAAACTGAGGCAAGTTTGCAAGCCCTGGAGCAAACTGGGGACAGATGGGATGGAGAAGGAATGAAGCCAGCCTCACAGGAGGTTTAGGAGACACAGAGGGTGGTTCCCAGGGGCCAGGAGATCTCTGGGCTCAGAGAGCAGCTTACCAGCAGCTCGGAGGTGCTGAGAACATCCAGAGTGAGGGACTGGATGCGGGAATAATGCACACCCAGCTCCCGATGGATACCAGAGCACTCAATGCATGTCAGGATGCCAAGGTTGGTAGAGAGCCATGTGGGATCTGCAGCGGGAGCGGTGCGGGGCTCAGCACCACACCCAGCCCCCAAAGATGCTGTCATCCCATGACAACTGACTCACAGCCGGGGGGAGACACCCCAGGCCCTGACGTACCTGGGGCACCGCAGTCACAGCACTGCTTGTTTCCTGGCATGTTCTTCACCTCACTGATAACCAGCCTGGTGAGCTCCTGCATGCCGCCGTCCACGCCAGTGCCTGCTGCCACCCCGCCACTGCCCCCATCCCCCTTGAAGGCATTGCTCAGGGCTTCATCCTTGCTGTTCTGCAGCACTGAGACCCACCTGAGCAGGAGGGAAGAGGAAGAGGAGGATGGAGAAGGCAGAGCAGGACCTGGCATGTCAAGGAGAAGGGATGGGCCGCGGCACTTACACAACACACTCTTGCTCATCCTCTGCTTGGAAGTGATATGTCCTGTTGTCTGCAGGGATGGGGAGAGAGGAGAGAAAGTGAAAGGAGAGAAGCTGTGTCTGCCACATCCCTTGGATTGTTTAAGCTTGGACAGGGCTTGGAGCAATCTGGTCTAGTGGAAGATATCCCTGCCCATGGTGCAGGGGTGGAACAAGGCAGTCTTTAAGGCTGCTTCCAACCTAAACCGTTCTAGGATTCTATGGTCTAGGGATGCCCAGGACAGCAGGAATCAGCTGAAATCTCTTCAAAGGAGCTGCTTAATTACAAATTAAATCACTGCACATCACTCTCCCATCACCTGAGCCATGTCACAACCTCTTTTTGTCTCAGCTTTCTAGCACTCATTGAAGAGATTGGCCCTTCATCTGTAAAGACAGCCAGAAAGACACCGAGAGCCAGATCAAAAGCATTTAAAGAGGGTGCCACTGTGTTTCAGAGGGAAAACCCACTCCAAAAAGGGAGAGGTCCCACCATAGCCTCTGCCTCCAGGTCAAACATGTCACACCCCAGCCACAGCACCTCATCCCAGTACTCACGTGTCACCAGGTCAAAGCATTTTTTCTCCTCAGCATGGGGCCGCACCTGGCAGGTGAGGAGGTTCAGCTTCACAGGGGGACGGTTTATCTGCAGGGTGAGAGGACCGAGGTGGGTTAAAGGACCAGGAAGGGATGGGATGGCAATCACCATCTCCAGTGGCAACTGTGGTGGCACAACCACCACCAGCGATGGTTTCTCTCGGGATAACCATGCAAACCAGACCCATTTTAGAAGAACAGGAACCCTTTGGTCCCTCCTGCCGTTTCCAGCCTCCAGCGCCAGGTGGCAGCGCTTCCCTCCCAGCCAGCCCCGGCCCCTCCGGGCTTGTCCGGACCCTCAGCCAGCCCTGGTCAGACCCGTCCATCTGCTGCCCCAGCCGAGACCACCCTCCTCTCCCAGGGACCCCTGTCAGACACGGGACACCACCTTTGGACCCTATCAGACATAGGGCACCACCTCTGGAACCCTGTCAGACACGGGACACCACCTTTGGACCCCATCAGACACGGGACACCACCTCTGGACCCCTATGGGGCACGACCTTTGGACCCTGTCAGACACTGGGGACTTTCTTTAAACCGTCCAGTCTCATCCTGCATTGATTTTTAATCCAGGCAGATTTGTGACCAGTGTGGGCAACACTAAACCTGAAATCCAATGGACACCAAGCCCCTAAGGGTGCAGAAAAAAGGGTCAGGGCTGCAGCCCCCACGCTCCCCACCGTGCTGTGGGAGATGGTCAGGCAGCCGTACTTCACACCACACTTCCTCTTCTGCCACACTTTGCGGATCCTGAGAAGGAGGAAGAGGAGGAGTGAGGATTGCACAGCTGCAATCACCCACATCCACATCCCAGAGCAGCCACAGCAGAGGCCTGATGGGAGTTCTGGACATGGGGTTATGCTTTCTCTAGCTCATAGAGCACTACATGTCCTGTGAGCTGGATTTCAGCTCTGGGGCCTCCCATGAGCACTGACAACATCAGGATGAAGCCAAGAGCTCTCTGGGATAACACTCATCCTCACCCATCACTCTTCTTGTACAGGAATCCTGACTTCTCTGTCCCGTACTGCTTATTGCCTTGGTGCTGGTGAATGCTGTAACCACTGCCAGAGTTCTTCCTGTTCAAGTTTTCCTGAAAAAAGACAATTAAAAAGCAAAGTGAGAGGCACAGAGGCGGCTGCTGCCCCAAGTGACCTTGTCCTTACTGGGATGAAGTGTGTCCAGAAGATGCCAGACAGCCCCGTGCCCTCCCAGCATCCAAATGCCTCCAGGTCCCTGGAGAGGTCAACCCAGCACCCTCCCTGCCCACCCTGGGCTCTCACCTCCTTGCTCTCCAGCTGCAGGGTGCTGCGGAGGGAATCGCGCGTCTGCGTCAGCTGCTTCACCTCCTCCTCCTGTGCCTGGTGCAGCTGCAAAGGGAGCAGCTGCCCTCGTGGCTGCGCTGGGCACAGGGCTCCAGGGGCTGGCACGGGCACGGGGGCAGCCTGGGGACACGCCTGAGGGGCACTGGTGGCACTCTGAAGGCCTTACCGCGTGCAGGGACACAGCGAGCTTCTCAATGAAGGGGTAGAGATTCTGGGCAGCCTTCCAGCCGTCTTGGAAGAAACTGGGTGTTTGTTGAGGGTGATTAAGATGCAGATGGGGAAGATGGAGGATAAATGAGGGTTTTTAGAGAAAATGTGGCAAGAGATCATGGCGATACCCTCCCTGGAAAGCTGTACTTGCTTTGTGGCTCCCTGGCTGCGGGGATCTGGAGAGAGCCCAGCAAAGGCCAAGCCTAGCCCAGGGGGTTTGGATACCCTAAATATTTGGGGTGTTTGGCATGCAGTATTGGCCTCTTGTTCAATCCCAGCTCAACTCACTGGGGAGCAGTGCTGCCAAAAGTCACATTCTGGGAGTACCCTGGGTCACAGTCCCAGTCAAAGACATGCTTTTAACCACAGTGACTGTCTCAACCTGCCTCAGTTTCCCCACTTGAGAGCTGGAGGAGATGATGACTCCCACACACTACTATTCCAGCCTCACAGAGCAACGGGAAAGGCCAGGGGATGTTGATCCTCACTCCAAACACCCTCGTTACAAGCCCCATGGCTAATGCCAGAGCTGCTCAGCTGAGCTCATCCCTGGAAATCTATCCAGAAACCAAATAATCAGACATATCTCAGGCCAATGCCCCTCCCACTGCCCCATGGATACGTGTACAGCTCCTCAAGACAACAAAGGACATTTCAACTCCCCAGAGAAAACTGAAAAGTGATGGGCTCTGCCTAGTATCTCCACCAACAGCTTTATGGCTCTGGGATGAGAGTAGAAGACCCCAGACCCTCATGGGACCACCCAAGGGTGACAATCAGCCCCAGGGATGAACCGTCTTGACCCAGGTGGCACCTACTTGTGCTGAGCGTGGAAAAACTTGATGAGGCTCTGAAGGAAATCTGGTCCCTGCTTCATCTGAGACTCTCTGGCTTTTAGCAGGTACTGCAGGGGGAGAAGACACCTGGTTAGGTGACAGAGACAAGGACCAGCTGAAAATATCCCAGAGGAAAGAGCAAGAGCCTGCCTAGCCCTTGATTCCCTTCCCAGCACAGAGGAAACCACTGGCTGGGTTTCAAGCAGTCAAGTCATGATGTTGGATTTGAAGGCAGCTCGCTAGGGACCACCCTCAAAAAACCTGGCTCTGGAAGTCCTCCAAGACATGGAAAGTTCAAGGACTGAGGCAGGCCTCCAGGCTTTCCAGCCAAGAATGCTTCTCCCACTGCTCATTACTTCTGGAGTTAATAAATAACCAAAACTCAAGGCAGCTTGTGAAGGAAAGAAAAAAACACAACAAAAAAGGCCGAATGTTTTTTGAGATATGGCCCTTTTACTTCCAAAAAATCAGATTCCAAGAAGTGAGCACCTGCAGCACACCAGCGCTGGAGGTCTGCTGAGATGCCCCGTGGGATGGGGAATTTCTGCTTTATGCATCAAACCCATCCATCAGCTGCAGGCAGGGAAGGAAACAGAGAGACTTGCTCACCCTAAGTAAAATAAGGAGGGGAAGAGATTTTCCCCCTGCAAGCTCCTTTCCAGCTGCTGGAATGGTTTTGTGTGGGGAGCGATGGGAGGGGGAGGGAGCCCTGGGGGCCTTCCAAGGTGAGGCAGAGCTCCTGGAATGGAGGCTCACCATCCCCAGGCACTGCAGACACCCTGAGGGCTCACTGGTCTAGGGACATTGTTAAAGTGCTCCATGACAGCTGGAGATGCCAAGTCAATGGGAGGGAGCATGTCCCACCTAGGAAAGGCCACATGTGCCCAGCTCCCGTGGGATGTTCCTGCCCTGCCACTCACATCCCACAGTGACAGTGGCAGCAGAGCCACTGGGACCCATGAACAAAGGGATGCTCCCAGGGGCACAGGGGGATGGGGATGGACAAGGTGGGGCCGCTTTGGCGTCGCACACCGGGACAGGCTCTGATGTCCCTGCACAGCTTCTAGCAGAGCGGTCCCCTGTGCCCCCCAGGACCCTGTTCCTGGGGGGGAAAAGTCCTCAGTCCCCTCGGCACAGCCCCCACCTCACACATGTGGAGCTGCAAGAGCCGCCGCTCCTTCTGCACGTCCTCGGCCGTCTCCGCTGCCGCTGGCTCGGCCTGGATGACCCCAGCCAAGCGCGCTCGCTCCTTCTCCTTCTCCATCTTTCCCCTGTGGAATGGGATGGAGGTGGGCTGGGGACATCCCTGCTCTGAGAGGTGTCCCATGCAGGGACTACAGGGGATGGGATCAGGAGAAACATCTCCAGGCCCTCTCCAGCCCCTCTCCCTTTCCCCTCTGGGAAAAGCTGGAGCAGAACCCTCCCCTGGACAAACTGGCACCATCAGTGCCTGGCTCCAGCCAGGGACGGAACACCTTTGTGCAGAGCGGGATTAGGTAGATTTTGCCAGAGGCAGCATGTTACTTACACTTTGGTCTCATAATCCTTCCAGGCCTTTTCAATCTGCTTCTTGGAATCCTGTTGCAAAGGAAAAAGGGGGTGGCAGCTGTCAGGGAAAGCAAAAGAGCCGGTGCCACTAAAGGGGCCAAGAGCTTTGCTCTGCACTGCTGCACCCCTCGAGGGTGATGGGTGTCCCTACCAGGTCTTCATCCCTCATTTCTGTCACTCCCAACCCTCACTGCTTCCTTCCAGGCCCTGGTGCTAGCTCCTTCCTTCTCCTGGCCACAGGCAGAGCTGAATCCATACCAGAGGTCTCGCTGCAGAAAGAGTGACCCTGGGGACAGGACTTACCAGGCGGCCATCCTTCAGCTGCCCCTTCAACAGGCTGTCCAGGGGGAAGGACACAATGTTATTCAGGTTCTGCACCTGCAGAAGGCAGAGACAGGGTCACCCCATGGTGAGGGAAGTCAGGGAGCTGGAGCCCCAGGTCCTCCTCAGCACCAGGGATCCCCCCAACTCCATCACTGCCCAGGAAGGGTTAAAGAGGCTGGAAGGGCGGCTGAATCCAGGATCCTGGCAGAGAGCACGCTGGGGCTTGTTGGAACTGGCTGCAAGATGTCTGACGAATGTGGCCCTTCCCACAAACCACACCAGTGCACAGCTGCCAAAAACAAAGCTGTGTTCCCCCACTGACACCTCATCCCTGTCCCCGTCCCTGTCCCCAGCATCCAGCAACACGACCAGCCCCTCCATGGTCCTGTGATACAAAGAGCTCACGCATGTCAAAGGGGCTTCCCAAAATGTCTCCCTTTGCTGGGATCTGGGGATAGCAATGCAGCCAGCACAATCCCTACCAGTGCTGTGCAGGGGTCTGTGGTGGGGACATGGGAGCCAGCTGCTGTCCTGGCATCCCTCCATGCAGCCCACAGAGCAGCACCCCATTTCAGAGCTGTGAGAGCAGCTCCAGCACCCACATGGGACTTCCCCAGTGCACCCAGATTTCTTCTAAAGGGCTTTGGTCCTCTGCAGCACTGGGGGAGAAACCCAGCCACAGAGCACAGGACCACCCCCAAACCAGGGGTAATGGGGGAGCTCCAGGGAGACTCTAGTAAGGGAAACAGCTTTTTGGATCTGGTTTTGGCACATAACTTACTCATCAGCATGTGGGGCGGGAGGTGGGGACCCTCAGAACTGATCCAACTCCTCCATCAGAACAGTTCTGCAGAGCCCGACTGGAGCACAGGAGTCCAGCAGGCTATGACAGCCAGGATGGGGAAGGGGAGGAGCAGGGAGGCCCAGACTGGGGTAACTGGGAGAGGAACACGCCAAAAATCTGAAATTCTTGCTGGGGGAAGGGCAGCAGAAATCAATTTCCTCCTTAAGCAGAGCCAGGGGCCAAAAACACCCTTTGGAGAGGGGGATTTGAAAGTGAACAGAGAGAGGGCCACATGGCACCCCCCAGGGGTTTGCTGCTGGGCATGCATGAACCCAGCTCCATTCAGGACCTGAGTTTTCCATCGGAGCCATTCCTGGCTCGGCTCACAGCCGCCTCTGCCTGCTCCCCATGGCCCCACTGTGCAGCCCAGCGTGGCTTTGATTTACTCTTGGCAAGCGAGATCAGAGATGCAATTGATGTGAGTAGAAAACAGAAAGCAAGAAAAAAGGGAAAAATGAAAATAGCAGCCCCAGCTTCCCATCAGATCCCAGTGTCAATGGCCCCAGGGAGCTGGGAGTGAGCTATAAATGCAGTGACGGGGGTATCAGATGGTCTGAGAGCACTGGGAAGGTGTCCCTGAGCCCGGGGTAGGAGGTGGGGATCGCTGCACGCGGTGGAGGGCAGCTAAACTGGAAGGAGAGGAGCTGCACTGGTTGGTGGGGGATTCCAAGTGGATTTAGGACAGCTTACCAGGTTCTTGAAGAGTGCAGTGACCTCGCGGGTGAAGACGGCCAGGTTTAGGAAGCCAGTAGAGAGCTCGTGGTTGTTCTGGGAGAGGTGGTTGTTGCCAAAGTTCTCCAGGGCCTCGCTGTACTGTTCCTCATTCTCCACATGGGCTGTGTGGAGAGACACCAAAGAGGGACGTGGGGTGACCCTGCAGCACCCGACACATCACGGTCACACCATCTCTCCTTCCCTTTGTAACAGAGCTGGCCTGATCCTAATGCAGGACAGCAGCAGTGCCCCAAAACAACCTCCCTAAGGTTCTCAATTTTCCTTTTTATATATATATTTCAGACAGGTTTTGGCATCTAAGCACATTATCAGGTCACATCATGAGGTTCCACCAGCAGCTAGCATCCACCTCCCTATGTACTTTTCTGGGTTTGCTACCCACCTCTGTAGCAAAGCTGGACTAATCCTGCTGCACAACAGCACCAGAATATCCAAAACAAACTTCCTAAGGCTCTCCATTTCCCTCTTTATATAATTTTAAGACAATTTTTGGCACCTTAGCATGTTTCCAGACTGGCAGACTGGTAGCACCCAAGCAGCAAATACCCCCAGGCTCACCAGCACCCATAGCTCCCCACTGCTGCTGGAGGATGAGACTATCACACACCCCCAGCCTCATGCTCTGGGAATGCCCATCATCTTCCAAAGCCCAACTCACTGAGCCCGGAGATGTGAATGGCTTTCACATATTTCCTGATCCTCTGGAGCACAGCTTGGTCCCCATCCAGGCTCTGCAACAGCAAAGAGAGAAAACAAATGGAGCTCATTAGCCAGGCATGGCTGCCACTCCCCCAGCCCAGCTGGCCCTTGGAAAAGCTGCAACTCTACTGTGCAGATGTGTGGAGTGGGATCCAAGCTCCCAGGGCTGGGAAAGGAGCTGGAGGCATCCTGGGGATGCTGGAACCACAGGGTCCAGCCGGTCCCCTGCCAGGGCTGTGGTCCCAATAGCTTTGCTGCCAGGCAGGGCTTTGGCTGGCCCCAGATAGGAGGGTTTGAGCAAGAGAGTAGGAGGAGGTAAGAGGCTCTTTGGATCCAGCAGCTTCTATTAAGCATGGAAAATGCCTTGCTGGCTCTTACAGGGACTGTTTCAACCAAGGAGGCAAAGCATCATATAGCACATAAGCCCATCCCCATGGCTCAGAACCAGAAGAGATATGAGGGTGCTCAGCTCCCCACAGAGCCACAGGATCCACACAGGACCCACGTCCTGCTGATGGGGACCTAAATCACATAAACCCTTGTGCTGGTTGTGTGCTAAACCACAACAATCCCACAACGAGCAATGTGGCTTTCCAAACCCCCCCAGCTCATGCATGGTCTTGCCCCACGGTCTCCAGCACCACAAGTCTCCCTGCAGCCCCGTTGACCAGATCCTGCTCTGGTTTGGAGCTCTCCCCATCCCCTCATCTCCTCCTACCTGTATAGCCCTGATTTGCCCTCTGAGAACCACAACAAATTCAATCCCATCCAAGCACTATGACAAACTCACCCCACTCAGCCCAAGAGCAAGGGGCTGTGGTGTGGCCAGCATGAGCATCCGAGCACACACTGGCCCCAGCATCAGGAAAGGGTTAAAGGCAGCTTGGCTGCAGGTACCAGAGCCATGATAACAGGCTGGAAATATTTAGAGGGCGTGAACAGCAGAAAGGGCAGGGATGAAACCTCAGAGGAATTACAATAAAGAGGCTCTCTCTCTGCTTGAGCTCTGTTGAAGATTTTCGGGCTGATGTCAAGGCTGATTTCCTGACAGGAGGGTCAGCCTAGCTTCAGCACTGTTCTCTTTGTCAGATGGGATGCTGCCAGGATGAACTGGCTCAGAGCAGACTGGGGCTGAGGTGGGAGCCAAACCCCCTGCTCAGGGGTCTTGCAATCCATCTACAGTGGGGAGAATGTTGGGGTGCACCAAAGTCCCTCATGGCCCTTCTCTGTGCCACATCCAGGTGCACCAAACTCTCCAGAGCAGAGATATTCCCTGCCTCTGGCGGAACCCAGGGCTGGATGCCTAGATGCTCCAGGCTTGCAAACCTGGCAGTCTTAGGGAGGGGAAACTGAGGTAACATGAGACGCTTCGGAAGCATCAATGGGCAAGTATGGAAAGATGCTCCTTCAAGTGTCCAGGACAGAGCAGCTCATCTTGGTGCCAGTTCATAGCTGCAGGATGCTGGTGCAGGGCTGGTGCAGAGCAGGGATGATCCAGGGAACGACACAAGAGCTGTCAGGAAGGGGTCCATGAGCCTACCAGTGGGCACAGGGCAAGCAGAGACAAGTATTTGGGTAGTAAACACAGAGGGAATCACTGTACAGTGCTGCTGGCACCTGTGGGCAGCACTGGCATCCCCAATGTACCAGGCTGGCTGCTGGGAACACGGTCCTTGGCTGCTCAGGAGTGGAGAGGCAGAGATGTCTGGAGCCCCCGATTGCACCCATCATCCCTCAGGCCCAGCTCAAGGGCTTCTGGTCAGGGGGCAGCTGAGGACATTGGCACAACAGGGACGTCAGCAGGAGGAATTCCCCATGGGATGGAGGAAGGGATGAAGGATGAGGAAGGGACACCTGCACCACAGCTAGCTGGGCTCGCAGCCTGGAGACCTCAGGCAGGATGCTCAATGAAGGCCATTCTTCTGCCTCCCCCTCTGCTGCCAGCTCGTGCTACCCGGCGAAGGAGCTGCCATGGGTGCCAGAGCCCGGGTGCCAAGATGCCAGGCCAGGAGCAGTATGTGGCACTGCCCTGGGGGATAGGGTGAGCTGAGAGCTCGTCTGCCAGCAGCCTCTGCCATGTCACCCTGCCCTAGCCCAGAAGTGCCCAGTCCCCTCTGACATACACATAGCATCCAGCACCAACCACCAAGGGCTGGATTCAGCCTTCCAAGCCCACTCCAGAGACCTAAGGTTCCTGTCTCTGCAGCAGCCCCAAGGGCCCTGAAGTCACACAAACCCTGGGGAGGGGAGAGCCCTCTTTAATCTCAGGAGGTAAATTGAGGCACAAAGTAGCTCCAGACAACATCAGGATGTCTCTTTAACGTTGAGCAGCAATCTCCAGTCCTCTCCCTGCTTGCTCCTGCCCCCGATTTGAGACCTGCTCCTATCTTGGGTGCATGTGGCCATGCTCTGTCCCAGGGTCCTGGTGGGATATAGCCATCCTTCCCACCCAGCAGTCACTGGAGTTAGACCAGCATCCTTCGCTCCTTCCTGCTCACCAAGCCACCAGCCAGTATTTGGGGTGGTGACAGGAAAGACTATGGCTCGGTTTGGTCACAGAGTGTCTCTCCCCTCCCCCAGTGATCCCCAAAACTGCCACTGATTATCCCCCTTGCCTCATGCCATGTTGGGGCTCCAAAGATAGTGTGGAGCTGGTTTGCTCAGATTTCCCTCCTCCCCTCGTGCTGGGAGCAGGGGGATGCCAAAGGTCCAGCAGCAGTTTGGCCTCCTCCCCAGAGGCATGGAGGGCTCAGCCCTGTGCCCTCCATGGCACAGCTATCTCTCATGCTTGCTGGAACTTTACTAAGCCAATGCCAGAGACCGCCTCATTCCCGAGAGATGCATCTCTCCCCATCCCTGCATCCCTTGACCACTGCTTCTCAAAGCAGCCAAACAAAATTCCTGCTGTTCCCTCCTGGCTAGAGCTGCCTCCCCTTCCCCAGTGGGAAGAGGACCCATGACAGTGACCAGCATGTGCTATGGGGACCAGGGTGCTACATGGTGTGTTCCCAGATTGCCAGGCCTGGGACACCCATCCCACTGCCCCCAGGTATTCAGCAGCCCTGGCACCGGGGGCCCCCCACTCCCTGCCAGCCCTGGCTCTCCTTCAAAGTCATTCCTTAGCTAAGAGGAGTTGGCAAAAGCCACAGAACCAGCTGGAAACTGCCTTTATTCCAGGCGGGAGAAGGAGGATGAAGGCACCCCATCACCTCCACCCTTCCCAAAAAGGCTACCAATGATTTTGAGAGAGGTTGAAAACACTCCCCTGGCTTTGATCAAGAAGGAGACCCTCCAGTGACACTACATCCCATCGGGGCTGGCTCCAGCACAGGAGCTCAATAGTGGATAGAAATGTAGGGCTGATTCTCTGGGGGCATGTCCTGGTCCCCGGGCCAGGAGGGGTGTGCTGGTCCTGGTGGGAAAGAAGGATGCCCTGGCCCCGGGGAGGGATGCCTTGGTCCGCGGGAGGGGCAGGTGGGGATGCCCTGGCCCTAGAAATAAGGAAATAGGCCGCGCTGGCTTCGGGGTGGTGGGGGATATGTCCTGGCCCCGGGGGGGGCACTTGGAGCTTTGGAGCTTTAAAGATGCCTTTGCTCATTTCTACAGGCTTAGCCCCCCACAAAAGTACGCTAGGGCTGCTCGGAAGATGCAAACGGCCCCCCCATCCGAGGATCCCAAACCGCCCGTTTAGGACGACCGGCGTAATCTCGGGGTGAAAAGGTGGGTCCTAAAAACAGAAGCCCGAGGGAGGCGCAAGCATCAGGGGACTAGCACCTCTTGGTGCGGAGGTGTTCCCAGGCGAGATGCGCAGTCTGACCCCCCGACCACACCCCTCGGCCTCGCTCACCTCCTCCAGAGCCCCCACGGCCCCCCGGCTCTTCTGCATCTTGGAGGCAAAGGCGGCGGCCGGGGAGCTGAGGTCCTCGCTGGCAACGGCCAAGAAGTCGGCCACGCTGAGCTGCTCGGGCATGGTGCGGGGGGCACCGGGGGCACCGGGCGGCGGCGGGGGGAGCGGCAGCCCCGCACCGCCCCGGCAGCCCCGCACGGAGCCCCGCACCGCGCCGGGAGCGCTCCGCCCGCCCGCCGCCCGCTCCCGCCCTCCGCCGTCACGCGGCGGCCCCGCCCGCCCGCGGTTGGAGGCGAAGAGCCCCGGGAAGGGCTCCCATGGCCTCCATTCCGGGACGGAGCGGTGCGGGGTTCCCCGTGCTGGGGCGGGACGAAGAGAAAACCCCGCGGTGTGGGTGGATGCGCACCCCCAGCCTTGCCTTGGCACCCACCTTTCCCAGGCGCCCAGCACCTCCCTAACCCCATACCCCCATTCCCCAGGCAGCAGCACCCCCTAACGCCAACACCCAGATCTCCCTCGGCAGACAGAGGGTTAAAAGGCTGCAGCCCAGGCAGGACTGGAGCAGGAGGGATTTGGGATAAGAGTCTCTCAGCAGACGGGCAGCCCCCGGTGCCCCCGCTGCCCCAGGGGTGCCTCCGGTCCCTTGGCTGGTGTGGCCCTGCCACCTCCTGGCTGGCCTGGGGACTGCGGGGACAAATGGCCCAGGGAAATCCCCTTAGGTGCCGTAGGACACTCATCCCCGCGGGGCATGTGCACTCTGCCCCTCGCAGCGCTCGCCTGGCCCAGGGCTCTCCTCCTCCTCCACACCACTAGACTGTGCAACGCCAAGACGTGCCACGATCCCAGGTACGACACATCACCAGGTACCTTCAGACATCCCTGAGTACCACCGGGTCTCATTTGGTACCAATGAACATCAGGTACCCCCAGCCATCACTGGGTACCACTGATCACTTTGCCACCAGCACTGATGGCATCCCCAGGTCACATGTGACACTCGGGGAAGGACCTTACATGGACACAGCTCCCTCTTGCTCTGCAGACCCCAAATCAGGGTGCACAAGCCCATCCAGCCCCAAGATGCATAGGGAGCTGACCCCCAGCCCTGGTGGGGCTTTTCCCACATTCCTGGTTGGAGGGGCTCTAGCTCAGGCAAAAGCTCATCCCAGCCAGATTTCGGCTGCAAATCACCAATCTGAGCAGGTCAGACACATTCTCCTCACTCCAGTCAAAGCTTCATCTCAAACCCCTTCTCCACATGTGCCTACAGAGGAGGCTGGCCAGTTAAAAAGCCCCAAACCAGGCCATTGAAACAGAAGCAAAACCAGCTCAGCTCCTCTCTCCACCCAAACCATTCCAACATTTTGCTGCTTAGAGGAAAACAGCCCTTTATAAATACAAAATTTTAGTTTATTTCAACCCCTCCTAGGCAGAAAACATCAAGTGCCACAAGTTTTTCCAGACCAAAACATATTCTCACCCACACCATCTCTTGAGCCAACCTACAGGAGCACCAACAACCCAAGGAAGGACAACTTAAATACACCCACTGACAAATCCAACCCCTCCCAGCCCCACACCAAAGGGGGAACCCGGATAAATACAGTGCAATAATTACAGATATTTAGCAAAGAATGGCACAATTAAAAGCCCTATCCTACCCCATGTCCCAGGGCTTGTCCCAAGCTGTTTCCCAGGCCCCTCTCTGGAGGTCATTGCCTTCCCCAGGCATACCTCTTCCCAATACATTCCAGTTTTGATACTGCCAGCACCAGCAACCCCAAGAGGCTGGAGGGAGCTGGTGTGGACTGGGGCAGAGGGGCTGCAGCCCCTCAGGGAATATGGCTCCAAATCCTGGCCAGAGATTTGCTGGAGCCATGTGAGCTTCATCCTTCCCTCACCCAAAGGTGACTTCAGCTTTGCTGCCTCAATGGTTTTTTAAGGATATTCCAGCCGCAGTGGGGAAAATGCCACAGGTAATGAATGACATGTTGCGACCATGAAGAACCAGTTTGACTGAGGAGCAAGTGGAGTGACCCCAAACCATGACACAGCCCATTCTGGGCAGAAGTTTCTCTGCCACCCAAGGGTGCTGCTAACCCATGTGGGGCACCCAAAGGCACTCTCAGTCTACCAGCATCCCCAGGGTGGGGACGGGGTTACGGTGGAAAGCGTCAGTGCCCCAAGGATATATTGGGGGTGCTGGAATGGGTCCTGGATGGATCACAAGGCACTCTCAGAGCACAGTGGGATGACAACCAACCCAGGAGAGTGCAGAGAAGCCACACTGGGTAAGCAACACAAGGCCCCCTCTCCCCCCCATCCTCAGAAAACCCAGTGCTCCCCAGCATGCCCCAATCTCTCCAGTCACCCCACAGAGACCCCACATGCTCAGGTCACAAGTGGCCAGAGGGAACAAAGGCAATGGGGACTGGGGGGACACTCAGTGCTTCAGCAGGTCTCCCAGGTCATATGTCTCAAAGAGGTCTGTGACACCCTCACCCTCAAGCCCCCAGAGATAATCATCCTGTTCCAGGGGGGGCGAGAAGGCAACGAAGGTTCCCAAGTCCAGGCAGGAGGGGGTGAAGGGCAGCTGGTCCTCCGTCTCCTGCAGAAGGTGGGCAGGGGAGCCCAGGAGCCCAGGCTCCATCTCCAGCAGTGAGCTGGGTCCCCCCTGGATGGGGAGAGGCAGAGATAGGGGTGAGAGAGGAGTTCCTGTGCCCCCCCAGCTCTGGGAGATGGGGTGGGGTGGCTGTGTGGCTGATGGGGAGCTGTTCGTCAAGCCAAGGGGTACGGGGTGGTCCTGTGGGGAGGTGGCAGCAGAGGGAACAGGGTGGTTCTTGGTTGGGGTTTCCTCCATGATCTCCTCTGGGCAGAGGTACACCTCGATGGGGCCGTTGGTGCTCTTCAGGTAGAGCTGGAAGTTCTCCTGGGAGGGCAGAGTAAGGCTCAGGGGGGGCACCCAGAAGGTCACCCATACCCCAACTCCACTAGCCCCAACCCATGAGGGATCCAGTTGGGGCATTGCAACCCTTGAAGGACCAGCTCAGGGTCAAACAGCCCCACGAAGACACCCCAAAACCACCCAGGGTCATGCTGGGCTGTGTCCTTGGGACACCCCAGAGGGACCCATTGAGGGTGGCATGGGTCCAGCATCACCTGGCTGAAGTCTGGCACCTCCAGCTGTGTCTCAGGGGGAGCCTTCACAGCAATCACCGTCTGCTCCTGGAAGCTGCTGATGGCTCGGAGGTCCCGGTAGGTGACATATGCCAGCGTGGACAGGGACGAGGTATAGGAAAAGGAGGGGCTGCAAGCAGGACATAACCATCACACCCCTCCAAACACCCCCCAAGCCCGGGGGAATCCAACTGGAGGAGAAGCGGCTCAGAGAGATCCCCAAGACCCTGCCCTCTCTCCCATCTCCCTCAGCAAGGATATCTCTGGTTGGTCTCATTGTCAGCCAGCTGCTGGATCTGCAGGGCACAGTCCTGCGTGAGCTGGTCCAGCATCCTCTCTGTCCTAGCCAGTTCAGCCAGCTCCCCACGCAGCACTTGTCGCTTTGCCGCCATCGCTGCATCCTCGAAGATCCCTGTCCCCCTGCCAACGGAGATGGCATCTGAGTGATGGCACAGCACACCCCACGTGTCCCCAAGCCACATGTCCCCCACCCTGCCCCATCCCTGTGTTCCATCACTTACATCCACTGGATGTGGTTCTTGGATTTCTTGCGGATGAGCTGGATGCCCTCCAGTACGTTGGTGATGTCGTAGATGCGACGTTTCTGGACCTCCAGCAGCTCGGCAGCCCGGTTCAGATCCACAACGCCGTCGGGAGACTCGTTCAGCAAACGGATGAATTTCTTGGTGAGCAGCCCCAGTGAGGTGTCGTAGCGAGTCTTCTCCCCGGGAGACTTGGGGGCTGTGGGGAAACAAGAGACCCCCCCATCCTCTCCTTAATTTGGGATGCGGGATGGAGGTGACATGGGGCTAGACATGAGAGGCCACGTTTTCCTTTCTTTAGTGTCAGATCTGGGACAGAGATTACATAGGGTTGGAGACAAGAGATCTCCCCATCCTCTCCTTAGCCAGGTCCATGGGATGGAGGTATCACTGGGCTGGACTTGAGAGACCCAGCCCATCCTCTCCTTCATGTGGGATATGGGCTGGAGGTGACATGACGTAGTGCTAGAGGGGACATGGCTCTAAGAGGGAAGAGAAGTGGGGTCTGCTCCCCCCAGCTTCCCCTGCCCCATCTCACCCCGCATCACTTACTCCTGGGGCTGGGGACCTGTGCCAGTGTCCAGCCCTTCCCCTTGGGCGTGCGAAATTCGGGGCCCTCCAGGTCCAGCTTCCTCTTGGCCTGGAGCACGAGAGAAAACCCTGCATTGTGGCCAAGCCAGACACCCCTCTGAGTTCCCCAAACCCCCCAGGGTCATCAGCCAAGCCCTGGTGCCACATCCTGGGGTGGGGGAATCCTGCAAGAGGCTCACCCAGTTGCAATACTCCTTTTGGGAAGGGGCACAGCAGCACCCAGCAATGTGAGAAGCCACAGGGAGAACTGGACAGAGAGGAGATGAGGGGTCCTATCACCCCCCATGACTTCCTGCACACCCTGGCAAGTCACAGGGAACCCAGTGGGATTCCCCTCACCCCCAGCTCCCGGCAGGGCTCCACGGGCTGACCCCTGGGAATGCAGCAGCTCCAAAGCCAGATTCTCACCCTCCCACCTGGCCCACTGGGGTGCAGGATTTCACTTCCCCCCTCCCACCAGGTCATGGCTGAGGCAGCTGAGGGCACCCAACTGCCACCAGCACACCTGGGACCAGCCAGGTTCAGCCTCCCCGGGGCCCCTGGACACATGCACCCAGCTGGAGGGAAACTGGGCTGAGGGAGATATGCTGGCTTCTGGGAGGGGAGACAAACATCCCTGCACCTGCTGTCCCCTCACCACAGCAAGCAGCTCCTTGAAACCCCCACAAGGAACCCCGAGCAGCACTCGGGCAGAAGGGACCCAGGGAAAAATACAGCAGAGTAAATGCACAGGAGAACTGGAGGGTGTCACCAACCCCCCCCAATACAAACAAATCCCCCAGGATCCCTTCACACCCACAAACACGCACAGGGTGATTTGTGAGGGAACACTTTGGCTCAGCAGCAAAAAGCAGCCCCCAGCCCCATCCCAACCCCCCAGCAGTACCTGCTCCCAGGCCGGGCTGTCCCACAGGGTCCCCCCCAGTCCATCCCGCATGGCACCCAGGTCCCTGTGCCGGCTCCGACGGCGGCTCCCTTGGGAGCACAGCGCACTTTGCAGGGAAGGGTTGGGCACCTCGGCATCGTTCCCATCCGAGGGGGCTGGCAGGAGAGGCGCCAGGGGCTGTTTTCCTCCCCCCAGGCAGCCAGGTTGGTCCCGAGCTCCTGTGGGAATCTGTTCCCTCCCACCCTTCCCCGAGCAGGTTTTTCCCAGTGAACTTGCCTCCAACCCCAGCCTCGAGCCCCCGGATCTGCCCCGGAGCTGCCGGCACCACAACAGTTAATGCCGAGCGCATGGGAAACACCTGCCTCAGATAAAACCCCATCCCTCTGCCAGCACGGGAGGGCGGGCATCACCCTGCCCCCGCCGGTGTCCCTTGCTTCCCCAGCATGGATGGCCATGGCCAATGTATGTTCCCGTCACTGTTGGGGAGATCAGCTGCACCCCACCTACGCCAAGCAATGGGGAAACTGAGGCACAGAGCAACCCACAGCAGGTCCTGGTGTTTCCAGACACCTCCAAACGCCCTGAATCCCCCGTCCCTGTGTGCAGGAGGGGATAAAGGTGACCCCCGCTTCCTCAGGTGTAGTTTTGGGGCGTGGGGGGCTTGGTGGGCTCAGACAGCGGCAGGACCCTGAGTTCTGGGACCCACGAGCAGGGGACAATGGACAAGGGGCTCCCTCCTGTGACCCAGCTGCCATCCCCCGAGCTGGGCAGGATTAGGCACACAACAGCTGAGTGGGGCACAGCAAAGGGCTCCCAGCACCCTACCAGCACTGGGGGAAGGGGGTGGGGGGTGAGATGAACCACAGTAGGTAGGGGAGCAGGGACCAAAGCCAAAGACCCCCCCCCCAAGACATGGCAGGACCATCCCACGCCACTTGCCATGGCTCCCCAGGATGGGGGAACATACCATCTACATGCAATATGGTGGTGCGGGTGGGAAATCAGGCTTGACCCCAAAATTTTGGGTGTAATATAAGGCAGTGAGGGGGCAGGCTGGGCCCCCTGCCAGCTCTGCCTGCCAAGCAGCCCTGAGCCCAGCCCTGGCGCCAGGGGCTACACCCTGAGCCCAGCCCAAGCATCAGAGCATCCCTCAGCCCCCCCGCGGAGGGCTCCTCCTGCCAACCTTCCCTTCCAGCAGCATCCGCTGCCTTCTCCGGGCTTGCCCGGACTCTGCCCGGCCCTTTGTGGGGCTCCCCCTAGTTCCCCCTTTTACCAGCCCCACCGCCCCCTCGGGGGCGTGGGAACGCAGTGCCTGGGGCTGGCGGGGGGCCAAGGGGCACTGCAGGATCCTGCTGCTTGCTTGTGCTGAGGGGCTGCTGGGTCAGACCCCCACAGGTGCAGCCCCCTGCCTCGGGGTGGCTGAGGGCTAGCAGTGCACGAGATGCAGACCAGGGAATGAAGGCTGGTCCCAGATTTGGGAGACAGTGAGAGCACCGTGCACTGGGGAAGGAGACAGTACCCTCACCCCAGGAACTGCTCCCTACTCTGGGGTGCAGCCAACATCTGCATCCCCTCCAATAGCCCCATCCTGGGAGATGTTCCCTGGTAGAGAAGAGCTGGTGGCTTTAAAAGCCATAGCCAAACAAGCTCCTCCAAGGGCAGCAGCACAATCACCACTTCCCCACCCATCCCTCCCCCAAAAATACCCCCTTTTGCCCATGCAGAAAACCCTTTGATGGGATCAAGGTGGGATGGGATTATGTCACCCCTGTAGAATCTGGGGTGCTGCTGAGCAGGTTCTCCCACAACCCAGCACCCACAGGGGCTGCCAGTCGTGGTGGCTCTTTGCACGGATGGCTCAGCCCTTCCAGCTCGTTCAGAACCACAGAGGACTCTTGTCCCTGTTCAGGGTGGGGAGCTGGGATCCCACAGCAGAAACACCCCTCTCTCCAGTGCTCTTGCACAGCCCTAAGCCCCTATAGAGACCAGAGATGGGCAAACGCTGACAATGGGATTGGCATGGGCTAAAACCACTCCAAAAGACACGTTTTTCCCTGGAGGAAAACGCATTTAATTACTCCAGAACCCTCAAATTGGAGAGTATGGTAAATTTAAGGCTTTTTTGGATGGTGAGAGACAACCTGTCCTGCTTTCCCGCAGGGTGATAGGCTCCTCCATGTGATCCCAGATCACTCTCCTGTGCACACAGCCGGTAGGAGCGGCTGCAATTGCCCTGCTTGGGAGCTGGGAGGAAACGCTGGTATCTGATTGCCTCGGCTCTGCACACAAAGGTTGTGCCATAAACGGGGTGCGTGCGGCAGGAACCCCAGCTGTCAGGGCTGCCAGTGCCATACCGGGGCTGGAAATAGCATCTTCAGCACCGCAAACAGGACAACGGCAGCGGGAAACGGGGATGGGGGAATGCCTCTCGCAAGCCACCAAGAGGGAGAGAGGAGAGCCTCATGTCCCCAGCTGCCACATGAGACCCCAGACCCTGCTCAAGGGACGGCTGTGGGCAGCAGCACGCGGAACATCTCCTTGTGTGGGTGATGGTGGTGGTGATGACAAAGAGGCAGTTAGCCCAAAACCTCTTCATCCCAGATGTCACTTAAGGATAAGCAATTTATGTCCCCAAGTGTAACACAGGACCGCCCCCCAGCCCCCTCCCCAGCCACATTTAGGGGACAGCGGCAGGATGGAGTACCCTGAGCACTGGAGTGGGTGATGATGATGATGATGATGATGACAAAGGGGCCACTAGCCCAAAACCAGCTCTGCACATCCACAGAAATGGTACTGGGCGTCTGTGGGGTGTTTTTAAGGGAGGGGGCAGCAATGATGGTGTCTTCTTAAACAACAGACCCCGGCAGTGTGGGATGTCTCAGGCGGTTCGGAGACAAAGAGGCCGGAGAGGAGACAGGTGGTCCCTAAGTCCCCTGGGATGGGACTCAAAACAGCCGCATCCAGCCCCCCAGGCATGGCACAAAGGGGGAAGCAAAGACACTCCCTCTCCCTCCGCTGTGGCAATGTCCCCAGCTGGCACCAAGCATCAGGGATTGGGAAAAGGGGAGGGGGCGGGAGAGGAATAAATAAATAAATCAAGCTTTGGGAACACTAAATCACTGTTAGCGGGGTCTGGGATCCCTCCCAGGACCGAGGAAAACAGAGGCTCACAGTGAGGGCTGGATGTGTGCCCAGGCTGGAGCAGGCAGGAATTAAATGCCAGCTGCTGGTGGGGCCGATGACTCGGAGGGGGCCCTCCGGGAGCAGGGACAGGCTGGGCAGAGCCTCCTGTGTGCCCCGACAATGGGCACAGGGCCAGCACCCGACTTGTGCCTCACTTTCTCTGTTTAGGGGTAGCTTTGTAGCTTAGTGTTGGGCTTTACAAACACAACCGTGACCCCGCAGCTTGGCAGCAGGGATGTGGGACAGCAGCCCCGTACACAACTCCCAGCTCCAGGGTCTGAGCTATAAAACCTTGGGGTGACCCATGGAGGATGAGACACCCCCCCTCCCCAAAAACCAGCCATTGCCAGCCCCACTGTAGCCACGGGAAGAAACCAAGATTGGAAAGCGACCCCTGTTCCGTGTCCCCCACCTCCCCGGGTGACGGGTCACCCTGGGGGTCACAGCTCCAAAGTGGGGAGAGCCGGTGGGCAGGGCTGGTGCCCCCTGCCCAGAGCAGGCGGGGGCTCTCCCTGTGCCCGCTCCTCATTTCCCCACCACAGAAAGGGCTTCTCAAAGGGCCTGGGATTGCTGACCGGGTGCTGAGGCACAACCCGGACTTTTTGCAAGCTGGAGAAAGGAAATGAGGCTGAAAAAGGCCAAGAAGCGGAAGTTGGAGCCGCGGGCACGCAGGGGCGAGGGGAAGTTGAGAAACATTTGAGCCATTTCACTGCGACTTCTGATTTCAGAGCTCACCCTCCCCCACTCCCAGAAAGACACATTAGAGGGTGCAGACCCCAATGCAATCTGCAAAATTTGAGAGGGGACTGTACATGCTGAGGTCACCCAGCTCCCCACCCAGAACCATCCCCAGCGCCTGCAGCAATACCCGAGGAAGAGACAGGGTGCAGACATCTTACCGGCAGCCGTCCCGCCGAGGCTGTGCAGAGGGTCCTGAGCTCCGGGCCTTGGGGGGTGTCACAGAGGCACTCGCCCCGCGGAGCGGGGGCGCTGACAGCCGCCGGCGTGTAGACCTGGCTGAAACAGCCCGTGGATAACGGGGGGCTGCCCAGGCTGGAAGCCCCCGGATCACAGGAGACCATCACTGACATGACCTTCTTCGGGTGGTGCTGGGGAGGGGGGGACGGGAGGGCGGTACCCCCCCCCCTCCCCCGGGCGGGGGACACTCCCCTGGGGAGCCGCAGCATTGCAAAGTCCTTTCTGAGAAGCTCGGCTCGGGGGAGGGGGCAGGAGCACCCCGCGATTCCGTAGCCGGGAGTGGGGGGGGTCACAATCTCAGCCGTGGCATTTTGGGGGAGCGGGGAGGCGTTCCGCGGGCGATGTCACCGGCCGGTCCCCAAATTCCCCCCGAAAAACCCACAAAGAAGGCGGAGGCGATGCCGCCGAAACCGGCGGAAAATTCGCTTTTGGCCCCAAAAATCAGCCGCACTGGGGCCGTATGGGCCGGGGCTGCCGGAGAGCGGCCCCGCCTGGGCCGGGACCCCCGTGCCCGGCTCCACTCCCGCCCGATCGCGCCCGGCCCCGAGCGCTTCTTTTCTTTTTCTTTTCTTTTCTTTTTTTTTTTTTTTTTTTTTTTTTTTTTTTTTTCCGGTTTTTTTTAAGCGCCAAAACCCGTGCCGCGAAATTCGGAATTCCCGCGGAAAACGCCGAGTGCTGATTGGCTGTCGCGCCGCGGCCCCGCCCCTCTCTGCGGCAGGGTGGGGCCTTGGAGCGGTCGCGGGCGGGCGGGGTCATTTATGCAAATAAGGGGAGGGACCCTCTTGAGACCGCCTGCCGGGGGTAGGAGGGCTTTGCGTTGGGGATCGGGACTAGAATATATTTTCTGTTACTTATTTATTTTTCAGAAGATGCCCCCCATCAATCTGGTGGGGTCTACCCTGGGGGCTGCAACCCTCCAACCCCATCATCCTGCATTCCTCACCATTCTCTTATCTCCATCAACCCCAGTCCTCATCTTCTCATCTTCAGCCCACCCTTCCCATCGTTCCCCCACCCCTATCCCCAGTAGCAGCAACCCAGGGTAGGGGAGAGGGAGCCGCATCTATTTAAAATAAAAATTTTGGCTTCCATTAGCCAGAGGCTGTCTGGCACCTCCCCACCCTGCAGACAGTGCTGTTGGGGGAGGGCAGAGATCTCAGAGGGGCTCAGCATGAGGAGATTTGGCCCCTGGTTCACTCACAGTTTGTTCAACTTGGTGCTCATTGCTCCACATGCATCCCACCCATGTCCTTGGAATACACCAAGTCTTCTGACAAAGTGGAGGGAGAAAAAGGGGATGAAGGACACCCAAGCTGGCCTGCAGGGTATTTCAGAGTGCAGCAGTAACAGGAATCACTGAGGCAATGGCAAACCCCTGAGCGAGGGCAACTCTGACCCTTACTGGCACCAGTAAAAGGCCACCACAGCCACTGAGACAGGCCAGGGTTTAATTTTGCTGAGGCCACCAAGCCACAACAGTTGGTTTCTCTTCATCCCTCTCTATCACCTTGTTTGTCTCTATCCACTGGTTCCTCTCCATTCCCTGATTTGTCTCCATTACCTGGTTGCCTCCATCCATTCATTCCTCCCCGTTGTTCTTCTCTCCATCATTCTCCTCTCCAGGAAGAGCCAACTCCATGCTCAGGTCAGGGATAAGGATAATTATGTGCAGAAATGGACTTCTGTGTGAAAAAGCCTCTTGGAATACAGACAGATGGACACATGCTGAGCATGGCCTCTGCTGTGGATGAGGAAGGACAGCAGACCTCCAGACTCCAACTCAGCTGGGAGAGACACCCAGAAATGTGCCAGGAGCCTTGGATCAAGGATAGACATTTGCCTCCCACCGTGCAAGACTCTGAGGCAGAACAAAAGGCCTAGCAGCAGTGATGCTACCCCAGCTGGGCAGGACAACCCCTGTGCCAGCAGTGTGGCCGAGCTTGGCAAATCAACCCACCCAGACCTTCTTCTTCCTCTCCGTGCGAAGAAGGCAACTGCTGTCCCGATCCCAGTGCACAAAGACAAGGCCACGACCAGCAGAGTGGATAAATTTGTGTTATTTGCCTGCCTTGGGCTCGCTCCAGTGGGTGACCCGTGGGACAAGGACATTGGGGGTGCCTGGCAGCTTGTGTCCTCAACTCCCCCACTTTGGACAAAGCAGAGGTGATGTCCCCACGTGTTGTTAGTGTGACCTCACTGGGGTAAAGGCTGACCCAGAAGGTGGGAAAACTTGTTGGCCCTCATCCCCTCAGCTGTGCTGAGGGACAGCTGAGGGAGGAGTCAAGGGTATGTTTCCCAAGCCTTTTCCAGCCTTTCCAGCCATGGCTTTCCACCAGCAAAGTCCTCTCCCATACCAGAAGACACAGACTTGTATCTTCCTGTGACACCAAGGTGTCCAGAAGGGCAGGCCATGCACCAGCTTCCACCCTGCAAGCCAGAGGGGTTTGGATTGGAAAGGATCTTAGAGACCATCTCATTCCGTGATGTTGTAGAGGTCTGGGATGATCTTGTGGATGGCCTGAAGCAGCCCTAATCAGCCCCTTGACCAGCGTCCTCACCCGGGAGCAAGGCGAGAGATCCCATCACTGTGCTGGCCGTAGGGGAAGGAGCCAGGAGACCTCTCCTAGCTTCTCCCCTGAGGGTCTTGGGAGGGTCTGAACTGCACCCGAAGGCAGGGTGAAGAGCTGATGGTGAAGAACAGCTAATGATGCTGCTTTTCCCAGAGCAGATTGAGCACATGGAATAGTGGTGCTACACCTGGGCCCCTGCATCTCCACCAGAAGGCACCACCAGAGGCTCAGGGGTACAGCCCCCACATCGTCGCTCACCTCAGGATCTGGAAATTATTTTGCAGATTCAGCTTGGAGGCGAGGGACCTCATCAGGATGCAGAGCACAAGGCTGACTATATCTCAGAAGCAGGGGGCTGAAGCTGGGCTGTGGACCCCAAATGATATCCCATCCCCTAATGTTCCTCCCCAAGGAACATTCCCAGGAGAGAGGGGGTGCAAGGGGTGCTGATGCCCTATGGCTCTGCCCAAAGTGGGGGGAACAACTGTCCCAGGAGCATGTGATGGGCCACTAGGAGAGCACAGGTGATGGGCCACTAGGCGAGCACAGGTGGCCAGCAGCCCCCACAGCCCAATGCCACACACCCCTGTGCCTGGAATGGGGGCAACAGAGGAGGTCCCAGTCTTTTCTGGAAGGGCACCAGAGAAGGTCCTGGTCCTTCACAAGGGGAACACCAGAGAAGATCCCAATTCTTGCCGGGATAGGCACTGGGGGAAGTCCTGGTCGTTTCCACGGGTACACCAGAGGAAATCTGAAATCCCAGTTCTTCCCGAGGGGAGAACCTTTCCGGCCAGCCGGGCTCTTCTTCCTCTGCCCTGGAGACGGCAGCAGCGAGTCGCGGCTGCAGGGCCAGCACCGCTCCGTTGTCCTCGGCGGATTTTGAGACGCGCGTGAAGCCTCTGTCCCACCGTGGGACAAAGCCCTGATGTCACCTGTGGGACAGGGAAGACAAAGGGCTGACAGGAACAAGCGAGTTGGCTATCACGACGGAGGATGGTCTCCACGGGGGTGGGGAGGGAGCAGGAATAGCTTCCTCTAATTCCACAGCATCCCTGGGGGCTCCAGCCAAGGGGGTGCTGAGCCCCTACACAGGCTGGTTTGCAGGATGAGCCCTCCCGTGCATACATGCATACGAGCGTGTATGCATACATGCAGCACATACATCAGTGTGCCTGTATTTTCAGTGTGCACAGGCGTGTGTTGGTGCCTATGGGCATATTGTGAATATACACGGGCATGGGTGTCAGTGCGTGCACACGTGTGAGTGTGCCCGGACACAGCCGTCAGCATCTGCACACACACGTGTGAGTGCACACAGCCGTGTGTAACTGAACACAGTCGTGTGTGCACATCTGCCCGTGTGAGCGTGCACAGACACGCGTGTCAGTGTCTGCAAGCACGTGTGTAAGTGCACACAGGTGCGTGCAAATGCACAGTCACGCGCGCATACGTGCACACACGTGTGAATGTGCTCATGCCACACGTGTCAGTGAGTGTACGTGAGCAACCGTGCGCGTGTGCGCGCCCACGCCCAGCGGCCAGAAACCCTCCACGCGTGAGCGCGCCTGGCCAAGGTCACGCGTGTGCGCGCAGCATCTGTGTCAGCGGCGGCTGGCGGGGAGCCGGGGGGCGCGGGGCCAGGCCTTGGCTGGGGCAGCAGCGGGAGGAGGAGGAGGAGAAGGAGGAGGAGGGAAGTGCGGCTCAGACAGCGCGGCGCCAGCAAACACCTGCAAACAGCTCCGGGCACACAATGGCAAATACAGGTGGGAACCGCCGCCTCCGTCAGCGCAGCGATTGCATCAGACTCCGGCGCTTGCCAAGAGGCGAACGAGCCGGATCACGGGCCACCGGCACCGCGGCGGGGCCGCGCTCGACCTTCACCACTCCCCCCCCGGCCCCCCCGGTATTAGTTTTTGCCCTCCTCGCCCTCTTTTCTGCACCCCTGCACTGTAGCCGGGGTGGTAAAAGTAACGCCGGGCTTACTCGGCCAGGAGCATTTTTCTCGTTCCAGCTGTTCTCCCCGAGGTATATCTCGGTCCCTGCGGCTATTTTTAGCTGCATCTTTTCCCCGTTTTCTTTACTTAATTTTTTTTTTTTTTTTTTTTTTTTTTAAGTCAGGGTTTTCCAGGAAAACATCGGCATCCCACAACAGCCAAGAGAAATCTGCTGCATGGGGTAAATCTTCTCCCCGAGGTAAATCCCATTAACCCCCCGAGGTAAATCCTAGTCCCAGCAGTTATTTTTACTTGTGGTTTTTTTTTTTTTTTGGTTTTTTTTTTTCCTAAGAGGCGTCTCAAAGAAAGCAGTGGCAACTGACAGCCCAGTCCAGGGAGCAAGTGGGATCTGAACAAGGCTTGTGCCAGAGTCTGGGAAGGTCGGGGTGGCGGGGTGGCTGTTCCGGGCAAGGCGCCGGGATCCATCCACCACGGGGGAGGAGGGTACGGCCCTGGGAGGCTTCTTGGGAGCTAGCGCCGAACCGAGACCCTGCCGAACCCCAACAATCCCCTGCCCTGATCCCTGAGAGGGGACAGGGGCAGGGGCCACCTCCACTCCCCGGGGGCTGCAGTCCCCCTCCACCTCCCCAGTGTCGTTTCCATCCAAAAAGCCCCAGCAGGACTGGTTTCTCCCACCCCATCAGTGCCTAGCCGCACTTCTCCAAGTAACCCCAGCTCCAAAGTAGGCTCATTAATGCTCCCACGAGTCCAGGATTTCCACCACCATAATCTCTGATGAGGGACCCATTAGGACCTGGGATGGAGTGCTCACACTGCAAGAAGCTCCACCTTCCAGATAACTGAGACTCATCCCTGTCCCCTGGCTCAAGCCAAGGATGCTTTTCCCACTTAAATCCCTTTGGCACATCAGCACTGGCACAGCTGGAGGACCATGACACTGGGGTGAATGTGGGGACACTCAACCCTAACCCACCCTTTGCCTTTTCCTCCAGAGCCAAAAGCCAGTGGAGATGGCAAAATCTTATTTTTAGCTGTGAGCATAACAGCAGCTCTGTTCCCAGATGCAGTGGTTTCTGGATGGACACCTTCACCTGCCTCTCACCATGCCCATGTCACAGACAGCCCATGTCACTGCATCCTACCCCACCCAGAGGTACCAGAGGATACCCTGCCCTGGGGACATCAAGCTGGGAGGAGGGAGGAAAGTTCCCAGGGGCTGGTGATCCAGTTGGACCAGGTGGTGCTTTTTGGAAGCTCCATGTGCTGCCTTTCTCTGTGGAAATGCCTGTGGACAAGGAATATTTGGCAGGTGCCAGCTGCACCCCAAGCTCCTGTTCTGTCATTGGGATAGAGGCTGAAGCCAGTGTGTGTGGGTGAAGCTTTGTACCACTCTGTGCTCCGAGACCCTCGTGTCTTCTCCGTCCTCCTCTTCCCATGATGCAGCCCTTAACCCAGCACTCCTGGATGCTGGAGCACCCTGGGGACACTCCAGTGCCATGGGGCAGGATCCACATCATGCATGGCTAAGCCCACAGCAGCAAAACCAGAGCCCAGCGCTGGGAATAAAGATGATGGTGCTACAGGTGGGGATGAAGTCAATTTAACTTCATCCTAGGCAGGCCAGCACCTTCCCCAGGGAACATGATCTGGCTCCACAGCTGAGCCAGCCCGGGGTCACATCTGTTCTGCTCCCGGGCCAAAGGGAAACCACAGCATTACCCAAGGGGAGGGAAAAACATTTTTGCCCCCAACACCTCTTTCCCTGCAGTGTTGACCCCGAGGAGATGAGGCCAAGCAGGGGCTGCTCTCTTAATACTACCTGGGGCAGCAAAAGCAGTCCAGAAACTCCTCTACCACTATGGGGTATATCCTGGGGGAGCAGCATCACCCCTTCCAGTCCAGTAGAAGCTCAAATCCAGCATCAGGGCACCTATCAGCCCATTTTCACATGGCTAAACGTGGAAAAAAGCATGTTTTTCCCTTCTTCCCTGGGCTCCAGCTACACCTCTAGATGGTCCCCGGGGCTCAGCACCTTCTTCACTCCTTCAGATAAGCAGATAAGCACAGCAGCACACAAAATAGCTGGCAGCCACCTCGGCCAGGAGCCGGCAGCCCTGGGTTAATTCCTCCCATACCTGAACTGACATTTCAACGCTATTACACAATTATGGAGATTCTTACAGTAACCCTAGAAGCTCCCATCAAAGTTTGGGAGGCTCCCACCCCCCCAGGGGGTTTTCCCACCCAGAGGTACACCCCAGCTCCCTCCACCCCAGCGATGAAGGAGAAAAAACAATCAAAATTATCTGATTTTTATTATGCAAAAATGGTAACTTTTATAAAAAGTTTATAAAGCAAGTACAAGGCATATTTGCAGAAAATCACCTTCCTGCACAAAAGGTACAAACAGTTATACTCTAGTATAGAGCTCCACAATACACGAGGCCACAGCCCCAGAGAGAGTTTAGTTCATACTCGAGGATGTTTGTTCCCCCCTCCCCAAAGCCCCCTAATCCCCACCCCACCATCCAATTAAACACCTTTAAAAAAAAGGACTCGCTGCTATAATCCAAAAATATACAGACGACCTCCACTTTATCATCAGTCTATCATTAAAAATATCTCATGTGAATTGGGGTCCCAAGCTGGGATGCTGAGCTCCGTGGGTGGGATGCTGGCGGTGGAAGGCTGGGGGGTCGGAACCAGCCGCTCCCCACTCGCGGTGCCCGGGCCCGGGGGAGGCGAGGCCGGGGCCGGTAGGTCGCAGACAGCCCGGCGCCACGGAGGAAGCTGCTATTTACCTCCGGCTGATAACGAACCAGGAACCGACACTCGCTGCCTGTTTGCTAATTGGCACCGGGAGGTGAGAGAACAGAGGGGGAGGGAGGAGAAAAAAAATAATAGCGGTAATTAGTGCTGTGGTAAGTGGAGTTGGGGATGGAAATTTGGGAAGAGGAGGTGGGAGCCAGGAAACCAAGTTCGTCGGGGACTGTATCTGGCTCCCGGCTGGGGCTGCTGGAGGTGGGTTGGTGCTGGTTGGGGACTGGGGTTCAGGTGGGAGACTTGGGGGGGATTGCAGAAAGGGGGAGCACCGGTCTGCTCCAGTTATTTGGACCGGTATCGGTGGTAGGTTGGGGAGGTCGACTGGGGTGGTGAAAAATTGGGGCGCGAGGAGAAATTAGGGCAAGGGGAGCATGGCTTCCTGGGGATCGGTGCCCTGGGGATTTTGATGCTGGGGGGCGGGAGGGGGCCCCGGGACGCCACCTGGGGTGTGGGCATATGGGGAGGACTGGGCTGCGGTGGTGACTGGAGGCGACACTCACCTGGTGAAGGTGTCGTTAGTGACACAAACTTCTCTCGTCTTTGGTGCGGAGTTCTGAGGCGAGCTCAGCCGCCTGCGGAGAGAAGGGACAGGGCTTAAGATCACCACGGCGGCTGGTGGTCCCCACTCCTCCCATTCCCCACCGTGCCACGACCCACCAACACACTCGGGCAGCCCCGTCCCGACTTGTTATCACCTCCAACCTAACAGATCCCCTCTCCCCAAAGCGACGTACTTAGCCCCCAGTCCGAAGCGACCTTTACCTTAAGGGAAAGTAGAGTGGCCTCGGAGGAGGGGTCGCGGCCCTTGGACCCCTCCTCCAGCACGATCTGGAGGTCGAAGATGTAGTCTATGACGTGCTGCAGGATCTCCACCTGGCTCACCTTGGTGCCTTGAGGGATGCCCGGCACCAGCTCCCGCAACTTGGAATAGCAGTCGTTCATATCGTAGAGCAAGTTCATGGGCTCTTCCAAGGCCGGGCTCTTGTTGTGGCTGCCCCGGGCGATGGCTAAACTCTGCTCCGAGAGGCAGCAAACGGCCTCGTAGCAGCTCCGGACGGAGCGCACCGGGCTGATGGCTTTCATGGTGGGCTCGGAGCAGCTCTGGAGATGCAGGACGGGAGGATGCCTAGGAGCCTCAGGGGCTGTCGCGGCGGCTGGAGTTTTGCTGGGACCTTCGAGCACCAGACCGCCAGAGAGGGCAGATCTGAGAGCTTTGACTCTCAACCCCCGGACCCCCAACTTTCGTATCTCGCCGGCAGATCGGAGAGGGCAGGGGAAAGGGGGAGCTTCCCGTGCCGCCTTTATATAGGCAGCGCCACTTGACCGCGCCCACCCATGTAAATTATGAATAACACAACCCCCTTTTATGTAAAATAACCATTAATCTCTTCCCTTTTATGTAAACGAAGCCGTAAACCCCGCCTCCGAGTGTCAATGAAGCATCAAACTCCACCCCTACACATAAATGAAGTCTTAAACCCCTCTACCTCATACCCTCCACCCCCCCAGCCCCCCAGACTGACCCTTGATGGCCCGACGGGGATGACACGATCACGCAGGTCCCCCTCCCCATGGCCATACCCCCAAACCTCTTGGGGATTATCCCCCCCTAACCCCTTCAACACCCTAGCACCCCCAAACTGTCCCACTCCCTTTCCCAGTGAATTCCCCCTATTTTTAGACAGGACGATGGGGTTTCCCACCTCCCACCCTCCCTGTTTTAAGGAAATTAGTGCCGCCCTTTTCCTCAATCCGCTTCTCATCTGACCTCCAGACTTTCTGGCGTCAGGAATTATCTTGTGACCAGCAGAAAAAAATTAATTGCGGTAAAACTGAGGTTACGATGGAGAAACCAGATTTAGGTCAGTGCCTGCAAGAGGCCTGGAAGGTTTTTTATTTTGGAGGTGGGAGACGAGATTTATAGGCAAAGGGGCTATCCCAGCAGGAGTGATTGGCGCGGGGGTATGAAGGAAACTGCCCTTCTGAACCATCGCTGCCTTAAAACTTCCAGAATCAGAGAATGTCCGTAGAAAAAGCCCAAAGCTGGAGCGATCTGGGGTCCCCAGTGGGTGTCACTGCAGCAGGTGGCACATGGAAGGGTCCCGCAGTTGCGACAGCCCCGCAACACCCCTACAGTGAATCAGGATGAGCCCAAGGGGAAAATCCTCTCTCCCCCAAATACTGACTTCGGTGGGATTTAGTTATGGGGGGTGTTGTGGGGGTTTGGTTATGAAAGTGCAGGAAGGGAATGTTACAGCCAAGAGGGCTGGAGGGAGGCACTCCAGGACCCCGCTTGGCCCAGGGGTCCCAGCTAATGAGGGGGGCAGGGGGTGAGGGTACAGGCACCTGGACCAAATTATTCCTGCCCACGGCAGCGATCTTTTCTAGATCTGCCCAAATCCCACTTTGGTAGTGCTGGGGTTTATTTCCAACCCCCAAAGGGGTCTGGGGACTGCAGGCTGGAGGGCACCCCTCCTCCCCACATCTCCCCCAAGCCATGAGCTGCTCAACAAAAAAACCTTGAAAGCAGCATCCATCACTTTTTGTGGCTGGATTATTTTTATAATTTTTATTTTTCTCTCCACGGCCCCCCCCCCAAACCCCCCACCTCACTCGTTATGAATTTCCTGGGAAATCATTTCTGTGTAAAGGATAGCAGCTTGGGAAGATGCATAACTCCCCTCATTAACCAATCCACCCCCCCCCCCCCAAACCAAAAAATTCCGAACAAAATAAAGTTAAAAAAGAATTAAACACATTTAAAAAATAAAATATAAGTGTAAAACTTAATGAAATTAACACAGATTTTTAAAATGTTTACAAAACATTTAGAAACTCTTTTCAGACCACCACCTGAATCCTTCTTATGACTTCCCCTCAATACAAAACAGCAGCGTACAGCCTCTGCTTATTCCCATACACCCCCTCTCCTTTCCCAAGGGATGGCGGGGGGGTCGGGGGGGCGCTGAAAGGCTTCAGAGGGACTGGGAGGGGAGCTTTTGTTTGCAGGGGGGTTTTGTTGGCGGCGGTTCCCACAGGCCCTGCCTGGGCGGCGGGACCCGCTGCCTTTGCCCAGCTGTGGCCCGGGCCCTCCAGCTGTGTTGATCTAACTCCCGGCCCCAGACAGCCTGGCGCCAGCCCTGCGCACGTCATGCATTCACAGAGGGATGCGTGGCCAAGGCAACCTCGCCCCCCCGGCCCCCCCCGCACCGCCGCGGCCGCGCTGCCGCCGTATTCCAAGGGGATTCATTCCAATCCTGGGATACCCCGAGTGTGTGAGGGGGCTGGGAGCACAAGAACGTTTTTATCTGATCTCCCCGAGTTTGTGTCACGACCCCTCATTTCCCCGGATGGGTCACTTCACTTTTGACCGGGGGGAAAAGGGGCACTTTTAGGGTGCCATTGCAGTGGCAGCTCCAGGTTTGGGGTGTCCTCACGCAGTGGCTGCAGGGGGAGTGGATTTCTTGGCGTGGAAGAGAGAAAATGGGGGAGGAAGGGAGTGGGAATGCTTTGGAGCATGATGATTTCATGGTGAAAGGGCCCACACTGGGTGTTTTATTAAAATGAAAAGCAAAGGAAGCAGGAGCTGGGATTTTCCACCTCAGCAAGCACCCCAAAAATGATACCAAGTCCCTTGGGGGAAGGGTGACCATGTACCTCACTACAGGTCAGCTACTGCTCCCTACCCACCTTTTGCCTTTTCCTGGGAACAGATTGTTAATCCCAGGGGATTTGCCCATGCTGCAAATACCTGCAAAGGTCCTCGAAACTTGAGGGGCCTCACAAGTAGCTGCTTCCCCCCACCCCAAAATAATCTACCCCTTGGGCTTGGGTTTGGTTTGATTTTTTTTTTCCCCCTGAAATAAGTCAGTAGAGGTGAGAGGATGTGAGGGATGTAACATGGAGTGGAAATGGCCAGATTCAGCCCAGCTGCTGCAGGGCAGGGAGGGCGAGTGTGGGGTTCCCTGTGTCCTGGGGGAACACCACCAGCATTTTGGGAGGAATTTCTTGTGTTTTGGAAGCTGGAGGCTGTGTGGAAGCGCTGGCTGCGGAGCAGGGATTTGCTGGGAGAGGAGAGGAACAGAAATGTGGCAGGGTGCCCAAGGCAGCTACAAAGGGAAGGGCTCTTCCCCAGGGGTCATCTGGATTCACTTTCAGATGGGGCTGAGGTATAAATCCCATTTACCAGGGATCTTCAGAGACCTTCAGGATCCTTCAGGAGCAAGGGAAGCCGAGGGACCTGGCTGGCTTGCTCTGGCTCAGCACAACATGGGAACAAGAGCTCAGAGATTATTGATTTTTGGAGATGCTTTAAGCCAACCCCCCC
>NW_024514987.1:835783-836469 GCF_017590135.1 Pyrgilauda ruficollis
CCAGTCTGGGCACTCACATGGCACAGCACAGCAGCAATCTGAGGGAGTTTTGGTGCTGGAGAAGGAATCTACGTGGAAACTCAAGGGAAAAAAGGGATTCTGGCTTCTTAAAAGGGCTCTGAGATCTCTTTCCCTCCCTATCCTGAAGGCCATGGGGAAGCAGTTCAGTGGCGTTTGGTGATCCTGCTGAACACTGTGTGGCAGCTCTCTTGACACTTCAGTTTGTGTTGGGGCCAAGTGCTCCTGGATGGACAGTGGGTCCCAGATGGGCAAGGCCAGGCAGGGACAGGCATTGTGGCCCTGCTCCAGCCATTGGTCACGCAGAGAATGTGCTGAAAGGTCCCTGTGCAGTTTGGCAAACCCTCCCTAGGTTCCCTGTAGCTGCAGTGACACCCCTATATTGAGCTATGATGTCCCAGATTTGGGGTGTTTCAGGATGAATGGAGATTATAAATTGGAGCTGGCAGATATATATGGATGGATGGATGGATGGGTGGATGGATGGATGTCAGTCCACAGCCCATACAGAAAGGAGCCTGGCTCTAGCCACCTGTCTGCTTTGTGCCTCGGTTTACCCCCCTCAACCACCACAGGGACCCTCTGCCAGAGCCAGACAATGCCGGAGGCTCTGTAATGGGCCATGAATGGGGCTGGATGAGCAGAGAAATGGCAGAGAATTGGGGGGG
>NW_024514987.1:836554-838950 GCF_017590135.1 Pyrgilauda ruficollis
GGGGGGGGGGGCGGGCGGAAGGAGCGGCACCTACACCCAAAAAGCCGCAGTGAGGTGCCCTGCCCCCCCAAGCCATGTCACCAGGAGACCTGATCCGGCCCTGGGAAATGTGCAGCTGTTTGTGCAGGAGATTAGCCCCAGGAACCTCCCGTCAGCCTGAACCCCACCTACCCTGGAGGCAGCATCCAGGACAGTCCCTGCTGGTGATCACTGGGGACCAAGTGAACACCATGAGGCATTACCTTATTCCAAAGTACTCAGGGGATGGAGAGGAACACTCTCATCCCTCTGGAAGGGAACCAGGAACCATGACATGAACTGCGGCCAAGCTGCTCAGTCACTATCCATGCCTCAGTTTCCCCACACTTCCTCTTATCCAAAGCCTAGTCAAGAGCAGAGCCATGTCTCCATCACCCTCAGAGCCAGAGGGAACCGCATATTCCTATGAGGAGCCACAGCTGCTTCTTCAGGGCAAACCTGGACACCTCTGTTCCCTGCAGAGGAGAGGCTAGGATGTTTGGAACGTCCCGGGGCAGTACCCGGAGTGGGGAGAGCCAGTGGGGCTGGGCCCAGGCGGTGTTGGGCAGGCAGCAGTAGCTGTTCCCAGCACCAGGATTCTCCACAGCTGCTTCCTGCTGCCCTATCTCACAGGCACATCTGGGGAGCCGGGAGCAGTGCTTCCACTGCCATTGCTTCCTGTGCCAACCCCCCTGCCCTAGCCACCTTTGTCACCACCTCCCCCCATGGCTGGACAGACCCCACCCCTCCCCTCCCCACCCCTGCCACGGTAGCAGCCCCTCTGAGTCCCATCTGCACCCTGAGGGGTCTTTTCCCTCCCGGGACCCTTTTGGGACACCCCCAATGTTACCCTAATGAGCATCACACCCCCATGTTACCGTGAGGCACCCAGGACTGATCAGCTCATGCCATGTGACCCCCATAACCCAGGCCCTGGTGAGGGGTTTTCCTGTGGGTGTCCCCAGCAGGATAGGTGCTGAGGTGCTGCTGTGCCACTACTGGAGGTACACTCACAATTTGGTGCTCAGCCCACCCCTTGCTCTGCTCCCTTCTTCCTCCACCTTTTTGATTCCTCCCTTCCCAAATTGTATCCATCCAAATTGCACCCCTGCAAAAGGAGGAGGAGGATGGGGCTGGAGGTGCAAAGGCTGCAAGTGTGAACGGTTGTGGCTGCTGTGGGTGTGGAGGAACTAGGCTCACTCAGAGGAGCCCGGGCCCGCTGCCACTGCCAGGGTGACAGTGAAGCAACTCCCACAATATCCTCGGGGGGCTGGGGTGTGGCAGCAGGGGGGGCAGTGGGCACCCCAACCTGGCACTGTCTGCCACAGCCTCCCCCCAAACATGGGGTGCTGCAGCCCTGGTATGGTCCAAAGAGGAGAAATAGGCATGGGGAAGAGGAGCCCAACCTGTGTTGTGTGGGGGTCCCCAGAGGAGTTCTGCTGCTCCCTGCAGCCCCTGCTCCCAATTCCTTCCTTTCTCAGCACCCCAAATTCCTCCCCCCAGGTCCTGCTGTGCTGCAGGGTATGGCTTTGCCAGGCTGCCCTTACTATAATCAGAGACTGTTACAACTCATCACACCCCCCACCCTGCATTGCCCAGCCCTAAATCACACCAACCCCAGCAACCCTCCTCCAGAAAACCTGACACACATCCTCAAAACCCTTAAACCTTCCAGATCCTCTCCAAAACCCAACACAAGCCCCTGGCCAAGCCATCCATCCCCACTACCCCCAGAAAGCCACATCACCCACCATCACACAGAAGAGCCCCTCCATGGAAAAACATGGGGGGGATGGGGGGGGGGGGAGGGGAAGATGTTTTATCTTGGCCTCCATCTGCCCCTAATAAGGCAGGTTTATTTTTAGTGGAGGTGAAAGCCAGAGCCACCAGCTCGAGAGCTTTTTCCACTCACATCTGCATTTGTACAATTTGGGTTTCCTGTCGTGGTTTCGGTGCTTTTCAAACCTGCCCAAATTGTTATTTTCTTTGCTCGGCAAAGAGCGACACAGATCACTCCCTCTGTATCCTCAGTATAAATATCTTGCCAGCATCCCTTGCCCAACCTCCCCTCTCTAACCTCTTCATTCATCTGGCCGCTGACATGCTGATATCTTGGAATGGGATCCAAGCCTCCCCCTGGGGCTGGGATGCTGGTGAAATTCCAGATCTGACCAAATAATTCCTGTCCTGGATTGTGCCTTTCCAGCCTCAGTGTGTGATGAGAAGCCACTCTTCAGACCCTGAGTAACTGAGAAACTGAGGTAGGGACAGTGTCAGTGCTGTAGTTTGTGGATGGGGACCCCCCCAGCTTGTTCATGCCCAGGGGCCTTTGGGTTGTGTGGCCCTGCTGGGTTTAAGGAGGAGTGGGAAACAAAGCG
>NW_024514987.1:838956-841176 GCF_017590135.1 Pyrgilauda ruficollis
GGGGGGGGGGGGGGTGGGGGAGCGGGGTTGGGCAGGTGGGAGGGTCAGGGCTGTGCCCTCCCTCTGCTTGGAACCCACCCCGTGGGGATGAGCCCAACTCATCCCAGGTGCACCAAGGAATAGAGTAGGTCGGGCTTGGCACAGGCGCTGGGGGAAGACACCTGGATGTCCCCCCCAACTTCCTCTGACACACAGTTTCCATCTGCCCAGAGCAGATGCCACGTGAGGGGCAGGGTGAGGAGGGGCTCTTTCGTCTCCTCTCCTCAAGCCACATCTCTGCAGGAAAGGGGGGACATGGGATGGCCCCCTCAGTGCTCCTCCAAATGTACTGGAGCTGTGGCCACACAATCCAAGGACCCCTGGGGAGTGGCCAAACTGGGGGTCCCTGTTCCCAAACCCCAGTGCTGAGACTTTCCCTGCCTCAGTTTCCCACTCAAGGTCTTAAAAGCAGCTTCTACCCTTTTGTTGCCAAAATCCAGTCCTTAAATGCTGTGGTCCAGCCCCCATAGCCACTGTTTTCTCCACCCTTTGGCCCCTCTCCTTATCCTATCCCCTGATTCCAGCAACTGGGGAGAGGGGCGTAGGCGTCCTGGGGAACAGTTCACAAAGCCTTACATCTGGGCACACGCATCCTAGTCATTCCCTGCCATGAAACCCCAGCACCATTCCTTGGGATGACGAGGATACTGGAGTGCAAGGCTGAAGGCAAGGGTCCCTTGCCCCCTGTCCCCAGCTCCCTCTACAGAGCCAGCTGCCACACCAGCTGTGGGGCCACGTGCTGGAAGCCAACCTGTGCTCACTTTCTCACTGCTTGTAGTTAATTTTTTCACTCACTGTTCACCCAGGGAACTTCACTTTCTACAAAAATGTCCCAACGTGTGTCCCCACTGTGGGACTGGAAACAAGTCCCGTACTGGCTTGGCCCCTGTGACATGGAGACATGATGGCACTCTCTCTGCCCCCATCCATGCTGCAGTTGGGGGAACATCCAGCATCCAGCAGGGATGTGGGAGCCGGAGGTCGCAGCCTGTAGCACCTGTGGATGCACACATGGGTATGTATGGAAGCCGTAAGGCCCCGTGCACGTATGTAGGTGTGTGTAGGTGACCTGTATGCCCCTGAGCATGCGTACACTCGTCGCTTCTGTGCCACCCCCACCTGGACAGGCATGTACTAAATTTTGTGTGCGCAAGTCCTTACCGTAAGTACAGCCCCCACCGTGAGCGCAGCTCGCACCATGAGTGAGCGCAGCTCACACCGTGAGTGCCCTACCGGGCTCGCACCGTGGGTGCCGTACCGGGTTCGCACCGTGAGTGAGCGCAGCTCACACCGTGAGTGCCCTACCGGGCTCGCGCCGTGGGTGCCGTACCGGGCTCGCAGCTCTGCGCCGGGCGGGACACGGCGAGGCTCAGCACTGCCACCTGGGGGGACAGCGCGGCACTACAGCTTGCGCCCAGCGGCGTCCACGGACACGGACATATGGACACATGGACCGACGGACACGTAGACACGGCGTACATGGACACACAAACGCATGGACACAGACACATGGACGTGGCCCCCACGGACACAGCTCTGCGCCCCTCCCCCTTCGGACTGCAGCCCCATGCATCTGCGCCCACAATACCCATTAACCCCAGCCCTTCATCTATCACTGAGTGAGCCCCAAACCCCAGGCCCACCGCCCCGAAACAGCACCCATGTGTGTGTCCCCCCATCCCAGCGACCCACCAGCACCCCCACCAGCCACAACTATGGGACCTGCCAGGACAGGGCGAGGGGCCACAAAGCTTAATCACAGGTCACATGGGCACTGTGGGGTGCCAGGATGGTCTAGGGGACATGGGGACAGCCCAGGGGACACGAGGCAGCCCCTCAGGAGGTGATGGGGCAGGTGACCCCTTCAGGCCACAAGAGGCCCTGGGCTGCTTGTACAGGTAGTGCTGGTGGTACTACTCAGCATAGTAGGAGTCTCTGGCCGCCTAGATGATGGTTGTGATGTTCCCATGCCACTCTGATTCCAGTTCCTAGGAAAGTCCCATGGAAGGGGAACCAGGCCAGGTTCCTGATGTCAGTTTGCAGGAGGCACTTGGCACTGTCAAACCAGCCACACTTGCCTGTGGTGGCACCTTGTGTCCAGGGCTTTGGTCTCATCCTGTCATGGGGCTTTTTGCTTCGGTGTCATCCCGTCCAGGGCTTTGGTCTCATCCTGTCCCGGGA
>NW_024514988.1:0-4766 GCF_017590135.1 Pyrgilauda ruficollis
CAGATCCTGCTGGGATTTGAGATTCCCCAAATTCGGGGAGTTTGGGAATTTTGGGAGCCGGAATTTGGGGGGAAAACCGAAAAAATGGGAAAAATGGGAAAAAATGAGGAAATTGGCAAAAAAACCCCCAAATTTCTCAGCAAATCAGAGCTAGTGACTCCAGGTCATCCTGAGATTTGAGATTCCCAAATTTTGGGGAAGTTTGGGAGTTCTGGGATCCCGAAATTTGGGAAAAAACCCCAAAAAATGGGGAAAAATGGGTAAAAAGTGAGGAAATCGGCAAAAAAACCCGAAATTCCCAAGAGAATTGGGGTTAAAATGACCCCAGATCCTGCTGGGATTTGAGATTCCCAAATTTTGGGGAAGTTTGGGAATTTTGGGATCCCAAAATTTGGAAAAAACCCCAAAAAAGGGGGGAAAAAGTGGAGGAAATAGGCAACAAATTCTCTACAATTCCCCCAAAATTCTCTTAAAATGCCCCAAATTCCCCCTCAAAATCCCCTCAAAATTTCTTAAAATTGCCAAAAATAAAAAAATCCCCCAAAAAATCCCCCAAAATCCCTTCAAAATTCCCAAAAAATCCCCTAAAACTCCCCCCAAGCCCCTCCCTTTCTTTTCTCTCCCATTTTTTTGGGGATTTTCCCAATTTTTGGGGGGATTTTCCCAATTTTTTTGGGGAGATTTTCCCAATTATTTTGGGATTTTCCCAAATTTTGGTTTTTCCAGGTTTCCCACGCCTCCACCCGGACCCAATTTGGGGCCAAAATCCACGAATTTGGGGCCATCCAGGAGAAGCTGGGCAGGATGGCGCTGCTGCATTACGTCACCGAGGTAATTTTGGGAATTTGGGGAATTTTGGGGAGTTTGGGAAGGATCCGGAAAAATTTGGGAAGATTTTGGGGGGATTTGGGGAGGTTTTGGGGGAGAATTGCCTGAATTTGGGGATTTTTTTGGGAAAATTCTGGAGATTTTGGGAGGGATCCTGAAAAATTTGGGGGAATTTTGGAAATTCCCAAATTTTGGGGGAATTTGGGAAGATTTTGGGGGGAAATTCCCAAAATTTGGGGAATTTTTTGGGGGGTGATTGGGAGAAATTCTGGAGATTTTGGGAATTTTGGGGATTTTGGGAAGGATCTGGAAAAATTTGGGGGAATTTGGGGAGATTTTGGGAGGATTCTGAAAAATTTGGGGAGATTTCGGGGAATTTGGGGAGGTTTTTGGGGGGATTTTGGAGGGAATTTGGGGAAATTCCCCGAATTTTGGGAATGATTGGATTATTTTAGGAATTTTTGGGGAGGTTTTTGGGGGGTTTTGAGGGGGATTTGGGGAATTTTGGAAGATTTTGGGGAGGTTTTATGGGGGAATTGGGGGAAATTTTAGGAATTTTGGGGGAAATTCCCAAAATTTTGGGATGATTTTAGGGAATGTGGGGAGGTTTTTGGGAGGATTTTGTGGAATTTTGGGAAGGATCCTGAAAAATTGGGGGATTTTGGGAAGATTTTGGGGAGGATTTTAGGGGGAATTGAGGGAAAATTTAGGAATTTTGGGAGGGATTTGCAGGGAATTTAGGAGGGAATTTGGGGAAATTCCCAAAATTTTTTGGGAATGTCCCAAATTCCCGTTTTTTTCCCCCAAAATCCTGCAGGATCTGGGAATGAAAACAATTCTGGGTGGAATTTGGGTCAATTTTGGGTCAATTTTGCTCCAAATTTCATCAATTTTTGATGGAAAACCCCCAGAATTTTAACAGGAACTTCCCAAATTTTTTGGGAACATCCCAAAATCTTTTGGGGATGTCCCAAATTCCCGTTTTTTCCCCCAAAATCCATCAGGATTTGGGGATGGAGACAATTCTGGGCTGAATTTGGGTCAATTTCCATCAAAATTCCGTCAATTTTTGATGGAAAATTCTTGGAATTTTAACAGGAACTTCCCAAATTTTTTGGGAACATCCCAAATTCTTTGGGAACATCCCAAATTCCCATTTTTTTTCCAGCAGGATCTGGAGATGGAGACAATTCTGGGCTGAATTTTGGGTCAATTTTGCTCCAAATTTCATCAATTTTTGATGGAAAACGCCAGAATTTTTTCATGAACTTCCCAAATTTTTTGGGAACATCCCAAAATCTTTTGGGAATGTCCCAAATTCCCGTTTTTTTCCCCCAAATCCAGTCCATGGCCTTCATGATCAGCGCCAACATGGACAGAGGCGACCCCGACTTCCAGATCGAGGCGGCCATCAGCAAAATCTTCGGCTCCGTGAGGAAATTCGGGATTTCCCCAAATTTTGGGGGGGTTTCGGGGGGTTTGGGAGGAAATTTGGGATTTTCCCCGATTTTGGGAAGTTTTTGGGGCAGTTTGGGAGGGATTTTGGGAGGAAATTCGGGATTTTCCCAACTTTCGGGGGATTTTTCGGGGATTTTTGGGGGAGTTTGGGAGGAATTTTGGGGGGATTTTTGGGGAAGGAATTTGGGATTTTCCCAAATTTTAGGGAATTTTTTGGGGTGTGTGAGGAAATTTGGGATTTTCCCCATTTTTGGGGGAGTTTGGGAGGGATTTTGGGGGAATTTTTAGGAGGAAATTTGGGATTTTTCCCAATTTTTGAGGGATTTTTCAGGGATTTTTGGGGGAGTTTGGGAGGAAATTTGGGATTTTCCCCAATTTTGGGAAATTTTTGGGGCAGTTTGGGAGGGATTTTGGGGGAATTTTTTGGGGGGGATGTGGTATTTTCCCAAATTTTGAGGATTTTTTGGGGGATTTGTGGGGAAATTTGGGATTTTCCCCAATTTTGGGGATTTTTTCTGGGATTTGGGGCAGTTTGGGAGGGATTTTGGGGAGGAAATTGGGGATTTTCCCCAATTTTGGGCATTTTTGGGGGAGTTTGGGATGGATTTTGATGGAATTTTGGGAGGGAATTTGGGATTTTCCCGAATTTTGGGCATTTTTGGGGGAGTTTGGGATGGATTTTGATGGAATTTTGGGAGGGAATTTGGGATTTTCCCAAATCTTGGGGATTTTTTTGGGGAATTTGTGAGAAAATTTGGGATTTTCCCCAGTTTTGGGAAATTTTTGGGGGATTTGGGGGAGTTTGGGAGGGATTTTGGGGAAGAAATTTGGGATTTTCCCCAATTTTTGGGATTTTTTCTTGGATTTTTTCTGGGATTTGGGGGGAATTTTGGGATTTTCCTGAATTTTGGGGATTTTATGGGATTTTGGGGGAATTTTTGGGAGGAATTTTGGGATTTTCCTGAATTTTGGGGGATCCTGGAGGGCTCTGAGAGAGAATTCTGGGAGAATTTGGGGATTTTTTGGGAATTCTGAGTGGATTTTTAGCAGAAAATTCCCAAATATTTTTTTGAGAAAACAACAAATCCCGGGGGAAATTTGGGAGGAATTTTAGGAATTTTTGTCCCTGGGAATTCTGGGTGGATTTTGGGGGAATTTTGGCTTTTTCCAGGCTGGTTTTTAACCCGAATTTTTCCTTTTTTTCCCAAATTTTTGGGATTTTCTCCCAAATTTCCAGGAGGCCGCCTGGGCCGTGGCTGACGAGTGCATCCAGGTCATGGGGGGGATGGGCTTCATGCAGGTGAGATTTGGGGCCAAAACCCCGAATTTTGGGGATTTTTGGGAATTTGGGGGGTCCTGGGATCCCAGAGTTGTGAATTTGGGGAAAAATTCCCGGAATTTTGGGGTTTTTATCCTGATTTTTTGGGTTTTTTCACAATTTTTTTGCTTTTTTTTCTGATTTTCTGGGATTTTTCCCCATTTTTGGGGCCAAACCCCAAATTTTGGGGTTTTTTGGGATTTTTGGGAGGTCCTGGAATTTGGGGGTTGAGAATTGTTGGAATTCGGGGAAAAATTCCCAGAATTTTTGGGTTTTTTTTTTCCTGATATTTGGGATTTTTTTCGGATTTTTTTGGAATTTTTTTGGGATTTCTTGGGATTTTTTTGGGATCATTTTGGGATTTTTTGGATCATTTTGGGATTTTTTTGGGATCATTTTGGGATTTTTTGGGATTTTTTGGGATCATTTTGGGACTTTTTTGGATTTTTTTTTAATCATTTTGGGATCTTTTGGGATCATTTTGGGATTTTTTGGGATTTTTTGGGATCATTTTGGGACTTTTTTGGATTTTTTTTTAATCATTTTGGGATCTTTTGGGATCATTTTGGGATTTTTTGGGATTTTTTGGGATCATTTTGGGACTTTTTTGGATTTTTTTTTAATCATTTTGGGATCTTTTGGGATCATTTTGGGATTTTTTGGGATCTTTTTGGGACTTTTTGGGATTTTTTTTTGATCATTTTGGGATCTTTTGGGATCATTTTGGGGTTTTTTTGGATCATTTTGGGATTTTTTGGATCATTTTGGGACTTTTTGGGATTTTTTTTTATCATTTTGGGATTTTTTGGATCATTTTGGGACTTTTTGGGATTTTTTTTTATCATTTTGGGATTTTTTGGATCATTTTGGGACTTTTTGGGATTTTTTTTTATCATTTTGGGATTTTTTGGATCATTTTGGGACTTTTTGGGATTTTTTGGATCATTTTGGGACTTTTTGGGATTTCTTTGAATCATTTTGGGCTGTTTTGGGTAATTTTGGGCTGTTTTGGGCTGTGCCCAGGAGCCGGGCGTGGAGCGGGTGCTGAGGGATTTGAGGATTTTCCGAATTTTCGAGGGAACCAACGACATCCTGAGGCTCTTCGTGGCCCTGCAGGGCTGCCAGGTGCTGGGCCAGACTGGGTTAGACTGGGTTGGACTGG
>NW_024514989.1:0-372 GCF_017590135.1 Pyrgilauda ruficollis
AGGGGTGCTCTGTCTGTGGGGGGGTCACCCCCAAACCCCCTGGGCACCCCTGGGACCCCCCAAACCCCCTAGGCACCCCTGGGAGCCCCACAGCACCCCCAGGGCACCCCAAAGGGCACAGAGCACCCAAAGCTCGTGCCACAGGGCCACCTTGGACTTGCAGGGTTGCTCCGTCTGTGGGGGGGTCACCCGGGGTCCCCTGGGGGTCCCCAACCCCCCCCCCAGCACCCCCCCAGCCCCCCCTCCCCCAGACCTGCTCCAGGTGGTAGAGCACGGCCGACACCTCCTGCACCCTGCGCACGACCTGCTCAGGGCTGTCGGGGTCCTCGTCCCGCCCGGCCTGGCGCACCAGGGCCATCTGCCACCGCGCCG
>NW_024514990.1:0-371 GCF_017590135.1 Pyrgilauda ruficollis
TGGTGTCACTGGTGTTACTGGTGTCACCGGTGTCACCGGTGTCACTGGTGTTACTGGGATGTCTCACCTGGTGTCACTGGTGTGGCTGGGATCCCCCGGCGCGGCCCGTACTGGTTTTACTGGTGGCTGTACTGGTGTTACTGGTGTGACTGGTGAACTCCGAGTAGGGCCGGGAGCGCGGGCACAGCAGGGAGCGGTACCAGCCCCGCACCTGCGCAAACTGGGGTCAACTGGTTTGAACTGGGAACGGCCCGGATTGAACTGGGGTCAACTGGTTTGAACTGGGAACGGCCCGGATTGAACTGGGAATGGCCCGGATTGAACTGGGCTGAACTGGGAATGGACCAGTCTGAACTGGGAACGGCCCGGAT
>NW_024514991.1:0-371 GCF_017590135.1 Pyrgilauda ruficollis
CCCCAAAATGTCCCCAAATGTCCCCAGACGTCCCCACCCTGTTGGGGGCCACCCCACAGCACCTCCCAGTCCGTCCCAGTCCGTCCCAGTCCGTCCCAGTCCGTCCCAGTTCGCCCCAGTCCGCGATGCTGCCGCTGCTGCTGGCGGCGCTCGGAGCCCCCGGGGCGGGTGAGGAGCGCGGATTCGGGGGGAAAAAGGGGAAAAATTTAGGAAAATTTGGGAAAAAGAGGAAGTTGGGAAGGAGGGGGGATCGGGGGGGATCCGCCCTAAAAGATTAGGGGGGAGGGGCGCAGGTTTTGGGGTGAAAAATCGGGATTTTGGGGAGGTTTTGGGGGGGTCCGCGACTTGTGGGAAGGGGATTTGGCGGGAAA
>NW_024514992.1:0-371 GCF_017590135.1 Pyrgilauda ruficollis
AGAGCGGCCCCGGGCCCGGCCCCGGCCGGCGCCGCTCCCGGCCGCTGGGAGGTGGTGCGCAAGGGCCGGCGGGGCCCCGCGGGCGGCACCGGCAGCCGCCGTGCCCTGGGAGAGGCCAACGCCGGTCGCGCTCTGCCCGTGCCCGGTGAGTGGCGGGCGGAGGGCCCGTGGGTCTGGGGGCGCTGTGGGGGGGACCGGGGGCCTCGCGTGGCCGGGTGCCCGGTGCGTCCCGGGGAGAGGCGGTGTAGCCGCAGGGCCCCGTGCGGTTCTCGGGGGTCCCGCCGGTCCGGGAGCGGCCGCCGAGGCCGGGCGGCTCCTCGGGCCTGGCGGCGGAGCCCCGAGGGCGCAGCGGGGCCCGTGGGGTGCTGCGC
>NW_024514993.1:0-371 GCF_017590135.1 Pyrgilauda ruficollis
TTAATTAACCCTTAATTCCCCTCCCTAACTCCTCATTCATTTTCTCCCCAGGTCCCTCCCCCTCCATCCCCCTTCCCCCGCAGCCCCTGGGACCTTCCAGCACCTTCCAGCACCTTCCAGAAGCTTCCAGAAGCTCCCAGCACCTCCCAGCGCCTCCCAGCAGCCCCGGCCGGCCCCGGAAGGTTCCGGAAGGTTCCGGAAGGCGGCGGGATGTGGCACGAGGCGCGCAAGCACGAGCGCAAGCTGCGGGGGATGATGGTGGACTACAAGAAACGCGCCGAGAGGCGCCGCGAGTACTACGAGAAAATCGTGAGTGGCGCGCCGGCTCGGGCTGGTTCGGGCCGGTTTGGGGGGTCCTTGTCCCAGTTTGG
>NW_024514994.1:0-371 GCF_017590135.1 Pyrgilauda ruficollis
CAGCGGAGGATGCCCGGCCCCGCCGGCGGCCGGCACGGCCGGGGCGGCTCCCGCTGCCACCGCCTCCCAGCAAAGTTTCCGCCCGCCGCCGGCGCGCCCCGGGCGGCGGCCCCGGCCCTCGCTCCCCGGAGAGGAGACGGGAGAGGACCCCGGCCCCGCCACGGACCCCGGCCCCGCTGCCCCGGCCCGGCCCCTCACCTGCCCCGGCGGCGGCTGCACACGCCCAGAGGAGCAGGAGGAGACCCATCGGCGCGGCGCGGGCGGCGGCGCCCGCTCGCTCCCTCCCCGGCCGCCGGCAGCTGCTGCGGAGCCGAGCGCAGCCTCCGACGCGCGGAGCGGCTCCGGCAGGAGGCGGTGGCGGCTCCGCCCGC
>NW_024514995.1:0-371 GCF_017590135.1 Pyrgilauda ruficollis
TGAGTTTCTCCCTGTTCCACTTCACCAACTTCACCTTTCCTGAAGAGGCAAAAGGGATTCCATCTGGATTTACACAGAGTCCATTATTCCTGCTCAGCTTTTATTTATCCCAAAAGCTTCCCTGATTTCTAATGAGCTCAAACCCTCCTTCCACTCTCCAGGCTTTGGAGAAGCTTCTGGGCCTGCTCTGCCTCGGAGTCCCAAGTGCTGCCAAGAAAATGCTCCATGAACATCAGCCCTCAGTGTCCCAGCAGGAACTTCCAACTTGAAACCTCTGTCCTTGTCCCCCCCTTCCCTCATTCTTCACCTGTTTGGTAACAATCAGGGAATCTTGGAATGGCTGCGTGGGAAGGGACCTCAGAGCCCCTGCA
>NW_024514996.1:0-371 GCF_017590135.1 Pyrgilauda ruficollis
AAAAAAAAAATCATTGAAAGAGCAACATTCAACAATCCAGCTTCTTGAAACGAAGCAGAACAGAAGTGCTGTTGATTTTGACTTCATCTTATCCAGCAGTTCAGAATTATATTTTTAACCCCTGAGGGGATTTCTAGATTGACTTGTTCAATCCTTCTGAATAACTACAGGGAAATACAATACAAAACAATACTGTCATCAATTGCCCCATTGATAACTATTCTGATATTTTGAAGAAGTTGTCTGAATTCCACTCTACAGTCCATTCCAAAGACAATACAGTAACATCAATGTTCCTGCTCCCTCTTTTCAGTTTCCCCTGCTGTCATAAGTAATTAAAGTTCAACTACAGTCAACGTCACTTTTCTCTG
>NW_024514997.1:0-371 GCF_017590135.1 Pyrgilauda ruficollis
GGCTGGGAGGGGCTGGAAAGGGTTAATGAGGCATTGGGAAGGGTTAATGAGGGACTGGGATGCACTGGGATAGACTGGGAGGGACTGGGATGGACTGGTTTGTACTGGAAAGGGTTAATGGGGGACTGAGATGCACTGGGATATACTGGGAGAGGTTAATGGGAGGCTGGGATATACTGGGATGTAATGGGATGGACTGGGATGGACTGGGAAGGGTTAATGGGGACTGGGAGGGGTTAAAGGGGAACTGGGATATACTGGTTTGTACTGGAAAGGGTTAATGGGGGCTGGGAGGGGCTGGGACCCAGCCGGGGGCACTGGGAGGTCAAGGGTTGGGGTCAGTGGTCAGTGTGAGGGCAGCGGTCACTCAG
>NW_024514998.1:0-371 GCF_017590135.1 Pyrgilauda ruficollis
AATACCTGCCAATAAAAAAAAGGAGGAGCACCCCCCTGTTTTACAGCGTGTCAGCAGCCCCAGGCTGATGGGTTTTGGAGCAATCCTCATTCTGTGCCCCTTTGGGCTCTGCCATCCTCGGTGTTCTCCTTGCTTTGGCGCAGGGGGGGCTCCAGCCGCAGACCTGAAGGATCTCAGCAGGGACGACGTGAACATGAACGTGAGCACCTTTGTGACCTTGAGGAGAGACGCGCTGATGGTGAGCTGGGCCTCGCAGCTCTTCCGTTCCCTGGTTTTGGGGGTTCCCTGCTCGGGGTTGGGTGTCTTGTCCGTTGGTGGAAATCAGCAAAGCCAAATTCCGTCGGATCCAAATTCCGCCAAATCCAAATTCC
>NW_024514999.1:0-847 GCF_017590135.1 Pyrgilauda ruficollis
CTCTCCTCTTCTCCTACTTCTCTTTTGTTCCATCCCACCCCTTTTCCAGATCACAACAACAACCAAGGAATTAACTGCAAAAAATGCAAGCCAGAACTAACACCACCTAGCACCAACCATTTTCATTCTTTTTTCTAATAACCTTTTGGCTGCAGCAAAATATTGCCCCTGACCTCCCTGAGGGAATCAGGGATGAGCCTAATTTAAACATGGTTTTGGGATGATGATGCATCTTCAATGGATAGGTTTTCTTTTGCGAAGGGTATAGGGACATCGGTTCAAGGCTGCAGGACAAACCATTTTTTCTTAGTTAGAAATTCTCATTATGACCTTCCCATGCATAGTTTTTAGCCTTTCTGTAATCTCAAATGACCTCACTTCTGTGATTATTGCATCTGCATACTAGCTGCAAAAACCCAACATTAAAAGCCATGGTCATATTTTGGTTGAAATATAAGAAAACATGCAAATTAACATTTCAGTGATAGCAGTGGCAGACCTTTTAGGTTTAATCCTATTCCTGCTGTTTTCAGAAACCTGCTATTGACTTCAACAAGAGCTGACATGAGTGCTTAACGATGAAGAAATATGGAAGGTAGTTGTTAGAGAATTTCAGCATAAAAATTATTTTATAGACACTGTAAACAGAAGTGACAGGTGGCAAATACTCAGAAAACTCTGCAACTGAAACCTGCTGATGAAGCACCTCTGTTTCTACAGACCCAGTCTTCAAACACTTCTCAAAGATCTGTGGAGTTCATGGGAAACTCTAGTACCTTTATTTATAGCACCTTTATTTATTGGGGTAAATTTTAATTTAAAGCTGTGAACAGAAAGGGAATATTTA
>NW_024514999.1:881-4754 GCF_017590135.1 Pyrgilauda ruficollis
TATTTAAAGGCAGTCTGTAAGATATAACTCTGTACCTCACACATAAAGTAGGTGTTCTGTCAAACAAAACAAAACACCTTGAGACAATTCTGAGATTTTTTGAGAATTATAGCCCATGCCTTGTTTCTGTATAGTGACTATTTAGTGAATTAGCTCTCCCAAAAGGCAGATTTGGATGCAGCAGTGGGGAACAAAGTGACACAGACCCCCTCATGCATCCAAAGGAGATCCCTTCGTTGTAAACATCGCACCCTTTTTATGCCTTTGATCTCAGTCTGACATAACTGAAACCAAAGCGAGACCTAACAGAACTGAACAGAAAGAAGGCACCCCTTGGCTGGTGCTCCCGAATGTCAGAGGTGAGCTTGCTACCAAGCCCCGGGATTGAGTGCCAGGGGCTTCTCCCAGTCAGATCTCTTAGGAAGCTGCAAGCATTTCACCGGCCAGATGCCGAGGGGGCGTGGAGTTCAGACCAATGAGAATACGCAGACCGGCTCTTTCAAGTGCTCTGTATAAGGGGTAGCTGGGAAACAAACGCTCTCTGTGCCACACAAACCTCGGGGCTGAGCGATCTCTGTCTCCTGCACCCGCAACCCCCAGACGTGACCTAACACGTGGTGAACCCCGAAGCGATAAGAACTCAGAAGCACAGAGCAAAGGAGACACACAGCGTTAGAAATCGGTGATCAACCGGATTACAAGCAGTGTACGAGCTGGGAAATGGTGTGGAAACCAGATTACAAGGGCGACAGAGCCCAAATCGGTGTTTGGAACTGGAAAAATACAACCTGGGAGCTGGGAATGGTGACAGAGCTGATATGGTGAAAACCTGGGACTTTGCTAAGTAGCATAAAGTGCTGCGAGGTTTCTAGCCCTGTTTTTGTGGTCTGGAATCACTTAGGAGACCATGGGAGCTTGGATGTCAGGACCAGAAAACTCTGTAATGAAGGTACTGATTTTCTTCTTTCACAGAATAGGGATAAACCAGGAGGAGCGAGCTCTACAATCTTTATTCACATGGTGCAAAAACCATGAGTTGCACGTATCAAAAGGGGATGCTTTAGATTTGCCCTTTTGGGAGAGGGCTGGACAAAATATATTTGAGGCAGTCTCATTTGGCAATGATGCAGCCATTGTTATTATAAAACCATGGACACTTGTTCTGGACTTATTAAAAAACTGGATTATGAAAGGCAAAGGGGGAAGGGCAGCAGCGCAGCCGCCTCTTCGTTCCACCCTGCGTGCGAGCTGGCATTGCCGCGGGAGCCAGCGGGCCCCGGCCGCTGTGAAAACGCGCTCTACTACTGGGACTGTGGCTGACCAATGCAGAGCGGTCGTGGGAAACAGCACAGCCCCGGGGAGTGGGGGAATCCCGGAAAACAGAGACCATCCGGGGGCTGCCCGAGCCAAGGACACCGATGTCGTCCAGAGGGCCGGTGGCGCCGATTGCACAATCCAGACACGTGGAGAGATGGCGGCCGCCACAGCCCCGGCAGCCGACCCAGGCGGGCACACCACGCCGCCCGGCTCTGGGGGAGCAGACCATGTGGGGAACGCTTCTGCTCCCCGGGGACACCATGCCATGCAGCCGCTCCGAGCCCTCGCGGGTTAAAGGGGACTTCCGCAGCCATTACACCGTGCCATGTGGCCGCTGAGATCGACCCCCACCATTCCCACCGGGTCCGCCCGCACTTCCCATCGCCATGGAAACCGAGTGGGCTGGCTCCAAAGTCACACCTCCGTGGAGCCCCTAGCGTGTCTGCATTGGGAGTGGCCCTGCCCCTGAGCCTGCCTCCAAGGTCGGATCTGAGAAGAGCAGCAGACACCAAAGCCAGAAGCAGAGTGTGGGAAAGCCCCTGCGGGGAGCAACCAACAAAATACAGTGGAAAGAAGCGTGCGAGGGTGTGGGGCCGTGTGAGCAATTGCAAGCAAGCCATCCTGAAAAGATGGTGCTGGCCACACGCCGCAGCCATTTCACAGCAGCTACGAGAGAGCAACTTTGTCACCAAGTCCAACAGAAAGCCAACATTTCCCTACAAACCTTTTCAAAACCTCACAACCACCTTAGCTCCTGAAGAACCAAGGTTTTCATGTTCCAAAAACTCTAATAAACAGACTGAAGGGTTATGATACAAAAGTTAGAAAAATTACAACTGTTTGTAACATATGCCTTAGAGTTCACAGTACAACTCATTATGCGTGAGATTGTTAGGACCAAAATCAATAAGCCTATGACTGGGAAAATGTTCTATTTCTTCTTCAGGCACTAACTGCTGTACATCAAGGAAGACTTAGTGTGTCTATTAATATGTGTTTTCCTAGTACTCCTACTAATTATTATTGCCTTGTTTCAAGAAGGATGGTTGAGATCCAAGGTATATCCACTAAGATACTCATTTTAAAGATATCAGTTTGGCATAACCAAATTACTGTTGCAAAGTTCTTTCACTGAAGTTCTACCACTTGTCATCATTTTGTCCTAGATTGCAAGGTAATGCCTGTATTCTATTTGCCATCTGCTAGAGGTGTGGCTCTGTTATCTTCTGTTAATTGGGCAGTTTTCTTTCTCTCTTCCACAACCAATCCTCCCTCTGGGGAGACATCAGCTGTTAATGGGCCATTGAGTGCCACAGCATGACTGATAAAACTCCATCATCCCACACTGTGAGAAGCTCTGCCCAGAGGGAGGAGCCAGGCATTCCTAACTGGAGAGAATCTGAGATTTTGGACACCAGGACGGCCTTTTCCACTGGATTCCCAGAGGAGCAGCTGCCTTTTCCACTGGATTCCCAGAGGAGCAGCTGCCTTTTCCACTGGATTCCCAGAGGAGCAGCTGCCTTTTCCACTGGATTCCCAGAGGAAGACCAGGCCCATCTACACCACCATTGCATCTTCAGAGGAAGACCACACCTTTCTACAGGATCACTGCTTCAACAGAACCACATCTGACACTCCCGGAGGACGGCAGCCACCATTCCAACCGGACTGCTCCCAACCCCCTGTGACCAACAGGGTGTCTGTTGGAATGTTGGAGGACACAAGGCAGATGATGGACTTTGGACCTGGTTAACATAAGAGACTTGATAACAGGATGCCTTGGCAAAAGCAAACAGAACTTTGAAAATTAGACTTAGATTGCAAGAAAATTAAATCAAACAGGTTTACAAGAAAAAGAAAATCCCATTAAATTCTGCAACCTCCTTTTAAGGTGAACTTCGAAATCTTACCCGGGAATGATTTTCCAAGCCCTCACTTTAAAAAACAAAGCTTGCCAATTACTACAGACTCTAAGTAATAGTACAATACTTAAGAAATTGATAATGTATTGTTTGAAATCACCATTTATTTTTCATCTATTTATCAACATATACTGATTGTATCTATTATCTGATTTATTTTTATTTAGTATGGGTTTATTGTTTTATTACATGTTGTTATGCTTTTGTGCAACCTTCATGCTCATAAACACACACGTTATTAAAAACAAACAATTAGGGAGGAATATAGCACCTCCAGAAGTTTACGCTAACATTTACACTAAAAATTTTTGAAAGAAACCAAATCATATCAAATTGGATCCCTTACCTTCCTGAAACATCCTTGGTGGAACCCCAAGAACTAGAATTCCTGGGTTCTGTGAAATTGGATTTTTGTGTTAATTTTAAATACACGGGAAGGAATGAGTCTAAACATCTTTCTCCCAGTCACGCTGTGTATAAGAATCAAACTTTTGATACAATTACACTTCTGGCAGCCTTTCTAAATCCAGTAATGCGGCTGCCATCAGGAATGTTTTTAGTTTTTAAAGATCAAGCCTGATGAGCGTTTAAGTGGCTGGAGTTTCTAAACTAAAAGATTCTTTTTAGGATAGGT
>NW_024515000.1:0-371 GCF_017590135.1 Pyrgilauda ruficollis
TTTTTTTTTTTCTTTTCTGTGTTCCTTACACCATAAAGCATGTCACTAATTGAAAATGGAAATTAAAAAAGGTGATTAAATTTCTAATGTCTTTAACCTAGCTTTGGGAAAAGTCAGGATTTCAAGAGCAATTGCTTTGAAGATTGCCCTTAGAGTGTGGTTTAAGACTTCTTGAATAAGTGTGTGTGGGCATGCATGACCAGCTTTCTGAGTAACTGTTCAGCAGGATGTAGAATACAGATATGTTGGGAGTTAATTTGGCAAGTAGAGACTGTGCACTAAGTGTCCCAATGGGTGAAGAGTGGAATAGAAAGTTAACACTCCATTGCAGCCTCATATTTTCCTTCCAAAAGCCACATACATCATCTAGA
>NW_024515001.1:0-371 GCF_017590135.1 Pyrgilauda ruficollis
GTCGGCAGATGTTGTTGCAGGCCATGGTGTGGAGGGTGCCTGGTAGAGAAAAAGGGTGAGGGAGTGCAAGGATGTGGGGGAGCATGAGGGGTGAGGGAGTGTGGAGGCTGTTGTGGGGCTGTGGGAAAGCGTGAGGGCTGCTGAGGCTGGGGCTGAGCGTGCTGGCAGAGAGGGGCCAGGAATACAGGAGCAGGAGGTTCAGGGCCTTGAGACTCACCTGGTTCTTGGAAGGAACAGCAGCAGAAGGCGTCAGGAGAAGTGTGTGATGGAGAGAGGCTCTGAGCTGGCTTTTATGCTGGTTCTGGATGGGTGGGACTGCCTTGTCCCATGGCCTTAGGGCCTTATGAGGCAGCAGCTTTTGGCTGGCCCAG
>NW_024515002.1:0-371 GCF_017590135.1 Pyrgilauda ruficollis
AAAAAGAGGAGAGAAGAAGGAAAAAAAGGTGGAGAAAAGGTAAAGGAGGGTTGGAAAGGGGGATGAAGTGGAAAAAGAGACGGGGAGAGAAGGGGAAGGTGGAAAAGGAGGGGAAAAATAGAGAAAATAAGGGAAAATGAGGGAAAAAATAGAGAAAAGTCAGGGAAAAGCATAAACAGGGAATAAAGAAGGGGAAAAAATAGAGAAAAGTCGGGAAAATGGGGGAAAAAGTAGAGAAAAGTCAGAAAAAAGAGGAGAAAAAAAAGTCAGAAAAAAGGAATATAAACAAATAATAAAGAAGGGAAAAGGAGGGAGAAAATAAAGAAAATAAGGGGAAATGAGGGGAAAATAGAGAAAAGTCAGGAAAAAGC
>NW_024515003.1:0-371 GCF_017590135.1 Pyrgilauda ruficollis
AGATCAGGTTGGTCAGGCAGGATGTGCCACTCCTGAACCCCTGCTGGCTGTGCCTGATCCCCTGTACTGTATTTGCCATGTGATCACATCCAAGATGATCTTCTCCATCATCTTCCCTGGCACCGAGGCCTGTACTTCAGACCTGTACTGTGCCTCACAGGCCCGTACTTCCCTGCATCCATTTTCCTGCCCTTCTTGTGGATTGACATCACATTAGCCAACCTCCAAATCATCTGGGACCTTCCCAGTTAGATAGGACTGATGATCAGTGATGCAGAGCGGATTGACAAGCTCCTTCTCCAGCTCCCTCAGCATCCTTGGATGAATCCCACCTGGTGCCATGAACTTGTGAGTGTCTAAGTGGCTCAGCA
>NW_024515004.1:0-371 GCF_017590135.1 Pyrgilauda ruficollis
TGGTGTATTGGCCACTCCTGGGAAAGTTTGCCAAAAATTTCAAGAATTCGCAAATATTCCCAACGAACAGGTTCTGCGACAACTGACCTTCTAGGTAATAAGGTTAAAATGCATCAAGTTGTAAGCCAGTCTTTGCAAACCTCAAAATCGCCTATGGGGATCACGCAAAACCTCATATTGTTCCTTGCCTCATGGGTGGGGCACATCGTCTCCATAAAGCACCCGGCCCCGCTGGCTCCACAGCAAGAATCAAGGCAGGACCCGCCTCGAGTTTATTCCAGGCTAAGTGCTACAAGTTACTGTATTCCAACTCAACTGTGAAATTAAGATCAAGAGAGAAGGAGAAAACAAAACAAAACAAACAAAAAACC
>NW_024515005.1:0-371 GCF_017590135.1 Pyrgilauda ruficollis
CTCCAGCCCCTCCATGTCCTTCCTGTCATGAATGACCCCAACTGACCCCAAGACTCGAGGAGGGGTCTCACCATTTCCAAGCTCAGTCTTCAAAGTTTCACCCATCCCTAATTTTTTTTTCTCCCTCAGGCCCACACAACATTCCCACCCTCCTCCAAGGCAGATTCCACAGGAAGCCAGGCTGGTTTTTGGGAAGCCTCTTCTAGACCTGACTGAATCCAGCTCAGAGGAGCTCCCCCAAGGCCGGGTTTAAGGGGCTCTGTTCCCACCACATCGTGCTTTGGAACATCACGGAGGTTATTGATTCCCTGCAGATCAAAATCCGCCTGTTTGATTAAACCTGTTCCCATTTTTAAAACTCCATAAAAAAA
>NW_024515006.1:0-371 GCF_017590135.1 Pyrgilauda ruficollis
GAAGACGTGTATGGATTCTCCCTCCTATCATCCACATGGAATCTGAGCGCCTCTGAATATGAGCAAATTGCCTTTGTAGCCCTTGCACTGGTCAGGGCCATTAGATGCACAAGGGTAGGAAAAGGAACCCTCCTAATTCTTCCTGTGAATCGGGAGCAATATCTGACTTGTGCTGCTCTATGCCCACCTCTGTCAGTTTGGTGAAGCAAATTGTCTGCTGGTAGTGATTGAGTGGTAGCAGCAAGCTGAGGAAGCTGGTGTTATTTATAGAGAAATAACATTTGAAGTGGTGTGCACAGTGCAAGAGAAATGGAGCTACTGGCAAGAATCCAGAAAAGGGTCATGAAGATGATGCAGGGACTAGAATGTGT
>NW_024515007.1:0-371 GCF_017590135.1 Pyrgilauda ruficollis
GCAGACCCAGAGCTATAAGCTCTAATACAGGCAGTATCTGGAGTATTGTTGCTGTTTTCCCATTGCACAGCTGACTGGAAAGGGGTCATCCCCATATCTGTGTTATTTATGAGATTGAAGGACACAGCATAGGTGTGTTTGGGGACAAGCTGGGGCCATCTGTCTCCTTACCTCCTGCATTTTGCTGAGGAAGCAGTCGATGAAATCCTGAGGGGAGTTGGGATCTAGGGAGGCTTGGTGCAACTTCACCTCCTCTGCTACAAAGGCTTTTAGAGCATCAAATTCTGCAAATATATTGTTGTGTGGGCCAGGCAGGTAATCCATGATATTTGAGAACATCTGGTAGAGCTGGAAGGAAAGAAACAGGAAGG
>NW_024515008.1:0-371 GCF_017590135.1 Pyrgilauda ruficollis
TCGGGGAACGCCGTCAGGTGCAGATCTTGATGCGCGTGCCCCGGGCCAGCACGCGGAAGAAGGGGAAGACGCGCTCGCGGCAGCGGATGTGGAAGGTGTGGATGTGGCTCATGCTCTCGGCGTTGTAGAAGCACAGCTGCCCGCGCTCGTAGTCCAGGTAGACGCCGAAGCGCCGCGGCTGCTCGCCGGGCGCCAGCGCCGTCTGCTCCGTGGCCGTCAGCGCCTGGTACTTCTTGCCGCTGGTGCCCACCGCCCAGATCTCCCTCTTCGGGGGTCCCGCCGCGCCCTTGTGCCGCTGCCGGGCGCTCTCCCGCGCGGCGCCCACCGCCCAGCCGCGCCGGCCGCCCACCTCCACCTCCCAGTAGTGGCGG
>NW_024515009.1:0-371 GCF_017590135.1 Pyrgilauda ruficollis
GGCCTCGCTCCAGCAGCTGCTCCAGGTCCTCCCACCACAGCTGCCACATCTCCGAGTCCCGCGGGAAGGACACCTCGGGCCACAGCGGCGTCACCAGGTCCTGCAGCTCCCGGGCCGCCGTCACGCAGGGGGTGCAGCAGGGCCCGCAGCGGCAGGGGATGTACGGGGGGCTCTCCGGGGCAGCCGGGCCCCGGGGAGGGGTCTCCTCAGCCCGGGGGGAACCGGGAGCCCCCGGGGCCGCTCGGCAGCGCCGCGAGGCCCCGGCCCGGCTCCCGAGGCGCTTCCGCGCCTTCCAAATGCGGGTGGCCAGCAGGACGGCCGTAGTGGCCACCAGCAGGACAAGCGTGGGGAGCAGGAAACTCATGGCTTCA
>NW_024515010.1:0-467 GCF_017590135.1 Pyrgilauda ruficollis
TTACTGGGGCAATCCCAGTGTCCTTACGGGGGGGGCCGGTGCTCCCAGTGCTTACTGGGGCAATCCCAGTGTCTGTACTGGGGCAATCCCAGTGTCCTTACTGGGGGGGGCGGCGCTCCCAGTCCTTCTGGGGCAATCCCAGTGTCCTTACTGGGGTGCCCCCAGCCCATCCTGGTGTGCTCCCAGTTCCCCCCAGCCCATCTCGGTGCCCCCCAGTCTATCCCAGTGCCCCCCAGTCCATCCCAATGCCCCCCAGCCCTCTCCCAGTGCCCCCCAGTCTATCCCAGTGCCCCCCAGTCCATCCCAATGCCCCCCAAACCTTCTCAGGACCCCCCAAAATCCCCTCAAACCTCCCCAAAATTCCTCTGGGATCTCCCAAACCTCCTTGGGACCCCCAAAATTCCTTCAGGACCCCCAAAATTCCCCTAAACCTCCCCAAAATTCCTCTGGGCACCCCAAACCCCCCT
>NW_024515010.1:586-4751 GCF_017590135.1 Pyrgilauda ruficollis
CATCCCAGTGCCCCCCGGTGCCCCCCGGCCCCCCGGCAGCGCTCACGGTGGTGTCGCGGCGCAGCGGGAACTCGGCGAAGCTGCGGCGCATCAGGTCGTGGGGGCGCAGGGCGGGGGCGCGCAGCAGCAGCAGGATCATGGGGTACGTCAGGCGGAACCGCGACTGCAGCGGCGACGGCCGGCCCTGGGGACACGCGGGGACACGCGGGTGAGGACATGGCGGGGACACAGCGTGGGGAAAATGGCGAGGGACACGTGTCGCTGCCCACATGGTGGCCATTACAATTTCTGCCCTTTTTCCCCTCACAGCTCCCACCATTTTCCCCTCACGTTTCCTGTTCTTTTTCTCCTCACATTCCCCGCTATTTTTCCCCTCACGTTTCCCGCCATTTTCCCCTCACGTTTCCCGCCATTTTTCCCTTCATGTTTCCCACTGTTTTTCCCCTCACATTTCCTGCTATTTTTCCCTTCACATTTCTCATTTTCCCCTCATGCTTCTCACCATTTTCCCTTCACGTTTCTTGCCATTTTCCCCTCACATTTCCCGCCATTTTCCCCTCACATTTCCTGCCATTTTTCCCTTCATGTTTTCTGCTCTTTTTCTCCTCACATTTCCCGCTATTTTTCCCCTCACATTTCTCATCATTTTCCCTTCATGTTTCTCGCCATTTGCCCCCACATTTCTCATTATTTTCCCTTCATGTTTCTCGCCATTTCCCCCTCACATTCCTCGCCATTTTCCCCTCACGTTTCCCGCCATTTTTCCCTTCATGTTTCCCACTGTTTTTCCCCTCACATTTCCCGCTATTTTTCCCTTCACATTTCTCATTTTCCCCTCACGCTTCTCACCATTTTCCCTTCACATTTCTCACCATTTTCCTCTCACCTTTCTTGCCATTTTTCCCTCACGCTTCTCACCATTTTCCCCTCACATTTCCCACCATTTTCCCATCACGTTTCTTGCCATTTTCCCCATGTGAGAACACACACAGGTGGGGACACAGCAGTGACACGGCAGTGACATGGCGATGACACGCCAAGGGCTCACCAGCATCATGCGGTGCAGGTCGGACAGCTCGGGCACCGGTCCCTTGCAGAGGATGATGACGGTGCCGGTGGCGTCCAGCCCGCGGCGCCCGGCGCGCCCCGACATCTGCGTGTACTCGCCTGGGGAGACACAAAGGCACGGTGAGACACGGCCCTGTCCAGCAGCAAGGCGTTTTTCTTGTTTTTTTCTCATAAACACTACTGGTTTTACCCTCACAATTTTTGCCTTTTTCCCCTCAGAGCTCCCACCATTTTTCCCTTCGCATTCCTAGCTCTTTTTCTTCAAACATTTCCCGCTATTTTTCCCCTCGAATTTCTCACCAATTTCCCCTCACGTTTCTCACCATTTTCACCTCACGTTTCTTGCCCTTTTCCCCTCATATTTCTCACTGCTTTCCCCTCATGTTTCTCACCCTTATCCCCTGACGTTTCTTACCATTTTCCCCTCGTGTTTCCCACCATTTTTCTCCTCACATTTCCCGCCCTTTCCCCCCTCACATTTCTCACCATTTTCCCCTCACATTTCTCACCATTTTCTTCTCACATTTCTCATTTTCCCCTCACGTTTCCCATCATTTTTCCCCTCACGTTTCCCGCCCATTTCCCCTCATGTTTCCCACTATTTTTCCCCTCCTTTTTCCCCTCACATTTCCCATCCTTTTTCCCCTCACATTTCCCACAATTTTCCCCCTCACATTTCCAGCCATTTTTCCCCTCACATTTCCCATCCTTTTTCCCCTCACATTTCCCACTATTTTTCCCCTCCCATTTCCCGCCCTTTCCTCCTCACATTTCCCACTATTTTTCCCCTCACATTTCCCATCCTTTCCTCCTCACATTCCCCACTATTTTTCCCCTCACATTCCCCACTATTTTTCCCCTCACATTTCCCGCCCTTTCCTCCTCACATTCCCCACCACAATCACAACTCTATTCCCTTCATTCCCCTTAAACTTCTCCTCCCGTATTTCCACCTTCTCTTAACCCCATTTCCCCTGTTTTTTCTCTCAGCTTTCGTCCCCTTTTTCCTTCACATTTTTCACCCCTTTTCCACCCTGTTGGTGCACAAGCGTGGCCCCACACCTGGCAGGAGGTCACGGAAGCTGTTCCCGTCATGTTTGCGGATGGAGTCGAAGACGACGGTCCGTGCCGGCATGTTCACCCCCATGGCGAAGGTCTCGGTGGCGAACAGCACCTGGGGCAGGTGTGGGGCAGGTGAGGGGCAGGTGAGGGGCAGGTTTGGGACAGATTTGGGGCAGGTTTGGGGCAGGTGAGGGACAGGTTTGGGGCAGATTTGGGGCAGACGTGGGGCAGATTTTGGGCAGGTTTGGGACAGGTTTGGGGAAGGTATGGGGTAAATTTGGGGCAGGTGAGGGGCAGGTTTGGGGCAGATTTGGGGCAGGTTTGGGCAGGTATGGGGTAGATTTGGGGCAGGCATGGGGTAGATTTTGGGCAGATATGGGGCAGGTATGGGGCAGGTTTGGGACAGGTTTAGGGCAGGCATGAGGAGGGCATGGGGCAGATTTGGAGCAGATTTTGGGCAGCTTTGGGGCAAGTTTAGGGCAGATTTTGGGCAGGTTTGGGGCAGATTTTGGGCAAGTTTAGGGCAGATTTTGGGCAGGTTTGGGGCAGCTTTGGGGCCGGGGGTACCGCCATGGGGCAGCACCCCGTGTCCCACGCGTGGCTCTCCCCACACACCTTGACCAGCCCTTGGCTGAAGAGCATCTCCACGATCTCCTTGAGCAGGGGCAGCACCCCGCCGTGGTGCACGCCGATGCCGCGCTGCAGCAGGTCTGAGAGCTGCAGCACCTGCGCATGGGACAACGTGAGGGGATACCGAGTGGGGAAGGGGGAGAGAACATGGAGGGAACACGGAGGGAACGTGGAGAGAACATGGAGAGAACGCGGAGAGAAGAGGGAGAGAACATGGAGGGGATACCGAGTGGGGAAGGGGGAGAGAACATGGAGGGAACACGGAGGGAACGTGGAGAGAACATGGAGAGAACATGGAGAAAAGAGGGAGAGAACATGGAGGGGATACGGAGTGGGGAAGAGGGAGAGAACGTGGAAAAGAACATGGAGGGAACGTGGAAGGAACATGGAGAGAATGTGGAGAGAACATGGAGAGAATGTGGAGGAAATATAGAGAGAACATGGAGGGGAAGATGGAGAGAACATGGAGAGAATGTGGACAGAACATGGAGGGAAGAGGGAGAGAATGTGGAGAGAAGATGGAGGGGAAGATGGAGAGAACATGGAGGGAACGTGGAGGGAACATGGAGAGAATGTGGAGAGAACATGGAGGAGGAACATGGAGAGAATGTGGAGAGAATATGGAGAGAACGTGGAGGGAAGATGGAGGGGAACATGGAGAGAACGTGGAGATAACATGGCAGGGGAATACAGAGAGAATATGGAGAGAACATGGAGGGAAGAGAGAGAGAACGTGGAGGGAACATGGAGAGAACATGGAGGGGGAACACGGAGAGAATATGGAGAGAACATGGAGAGAACAGGGAGAGAACGTGGAGGGAACATGGAGGAGGAACATGGAGAGAACATGGAGGGAACATGGAGGGAACATGGAGAGAACATGGAGAGAACGTGGAGAGAACATGGAGAGAATATGGAGGGGGAACACGGAGAGAAAATGGAGAGAACATGGAGGGAAGAGGGAGAGAACGTGGAGAGAAGATGGAGAGAAGATGGAGAGAACAGGGAGAGAACGTGGAGGGAACGTGGAGGGGAACATGGAGAGAACATGGAGCGAAGATAGAGGGAAGATGGAGGGGGAACATGGAGGGAATATGGAGAGAAACATGGAGAGAACATGAACGGAAGATGGAAAGAACATGGAAAGAACATGGAGAGAACATGCACGGGAACATGGAAAGGAACATGGAGGAAACATGAAGAGAACATGGAAAGAACACGTAGAGAACATGAAGGGGAACACAAAGAATACGGAGAAGGAACATGGAGAGAACATGGAAAGAACATGGAGGAGGAACATGGAGAGAACACAGAGGGAACATGGAGAGAACGTGGAGGAAACATGGAGAGAACATGGAAAGAACGTGAAGGGAACACGGAGCGAAGCTCCTCCACACCCCACAGC
>NW_024515011.1:0-371 GCF_017590135.1 Pyrgilauda ruficollis
AACAGCACTGAAGTCAGGGTAGGAAATGTTGAGCTTGCTATCCTATCTCCCTCTAGATACTCACTAGTTGTGTACTGTGGCTTGACTGCATGATATTTACCTGAGTTTTCTCATTCAGGACTGTCAAAAGTCACCTCTAGCCCATGCCCGGCTGCACCCTTTGCACCACCATGATGTTACATCAACAAAAGGTGGTTTAGTCTTGCCACTCAGACTGGAAAAGAGCTTGAGTGTGCTGAGATGGACAGCATAAGGCCTGTCTAGGAACACCTCAGAGTGACTCTGCTGAGCATTATCAGCAACATGGAACTTTGGTGAGGCATTTGACAACCACAGTCATCTGTGGAATTTCCAGACTGCAGGGAGTGATG
>NW_024515012.1:0-371 GCF_017590135.1 Pyrgilauda ruficollis
TGCTGCAACAAGGGAAATAACTTGTCAGCATGGAAAGAAGTAGGAAGAGGGCCACTGGTTTAACAGGGTTGTACCTGGGCACATTGTACTTTCCTCCCTAGAAGTATTCCATACTACTTTTTCTCTGCCTTCCCTTTTTCCTGTCCCCAAGGACTATCCCCAGAATTAGAGAGCATCACCAGGCCTTGGACACTGCACACTTATATGGCTGTGGAAAGAATACCAAGTTTGTTCAGTCTCACTGATCTCAGTCTGGAGGAGAAATTTGTACAGAATGCAGTTGTGAAAGACAATGTAGTCTCATGTGTGATCTCAGGAACTTAGAAATAATCATGCTGCATTGATGACTCCTCAGAAACTCAAGCACACAG
>NW_024515013.1:0-371 GCF_017590135.1 Pyrgilauda ruficollis
CCGCTCCCAGTATCCCCAGTAACAGCCTCCCCGGTCCCCAGTGCCGTTCCCAGTATCCCCAGTCCCGCCACCCCCGCTCCCAGTCTGCCCAGTCCCGGCCTCCCCCGCTCCCAGTATCCCCAGTGAGAGCCGCCCCCGGCCCCAGTATCGCTCCCAGTCTCCCCCGGCGCGGCTCCCAGTTTGCCCAGTATCCCCCAGCCCCGCTCCCAGTCTCCCCCGGCCCCGCTCCCAGTTTGCCCAGTTTGCCCAGCGCTCCCAGCGCTCCCAGCGCTCCCAGTGCTCCCAGTGCTCCCAGTTGCGGTACCTCGGAAGGGGACATAGGACATGGTGCCACCGGCGCGCGACACCCCCGGCGGGGGGAGGGGCGGGGG
>NW_024515014.1:0-371 GCF_017590135.1 Pyrgilauda ruficollis
TTCCCCCAAAAAACCAGGAAAAAACACCCCACCCCCCCCAAAACCCCCCCCAAGGCTGACCAGGCAGTCCCTCTGCAGCGTCTTGCACAGCGCGTTGTACATGTCCGAGTCCAGGAAGAGCCCGTCGGGCAGGTCCTGCATGAAGTCCAGGTCCTTGAAGGTGGGGAAGGCCTTGTCGCGCTCCTTGGGCGAGGCGCGGCGCTTGTAGGTGGAGCCCTTGAGGTCGTACTTGAGGTGCATGCGCACGGAGCGCGGCAGCAGGTTGTTCATCACCACGATGCGGATGTTCTTGCCGCCCGCCTGCACGCAGTACAGCCCGTAGAACTTGGGCAGCAGCGTCCGCGGGTTCTGGTTCAGGTTCTGCCGGGGGG
>NW_024515015.1:0-370 GCF_017590135.1 Pyrgilauda ruficollis
GGCGCTGGAAGGACGAGTGAGTGACCCTTGAGTGACCACACTGACCCCTGAGTGACCCCTGGGGAGTGACCACTGAGTGACCCCTAGGGGGGCTGGAGTGACCCCAGAGTGACCACTGGGGGAGGGGCGACATGACCAGAGTGACCCCAAAGTGACCCCAAAGTGACCCTGAAGTCACTCAGGGCACCCCAAAATGACCCAAAGTGACCCCAAAGTGACCCCAAAGTCACTCAGGGCACCCCAAAGTGACCCATAGCGACCCCAAAGTGACCCAGGGCACCCCAAAATGACCCCAAAGTGACCCCAAAGTGACCCCAAAGTCACTCAGGGCACCCCACAGTGACCCCAGAGTGACCCATGGCACCCCAAA
>NW_024515016.1:0-370 GCF_017590135.1 Pyrgilauda ruficollis
AAAGGGCAGCTGATGAGATTTACCTGCTCTCTGGCTGAGGTCTGCCTGGGAGATCTAGGGTGGAAGGGACCTGAGACAGGTCTTTTGAGAGCACTGCAAGGGTCACTTATCACTTGCACCTGCAGCTGAAATGATAGGAGTGGCATTTGTGCAAGCAGGGAGTGACAAAGCTGGATCCTTCCATGCACTCCTGCCTTCTGAGGACAATTCTTACACAGCTGGAAAAGCACACCTTGAAGTCTGGCATAGCCGTGGGGCAGAGCTGAAGGTATAGCCACAAACTCTGGGTAGGACTGGACACCTTTGAGCAAGCTGGTGTCTCTGACCATTGCAGGGGACTTGGAGGGAAATATCCATAGGGGCCCTTCCA
>NW_024515017.1:0-370 GCF_017590135.1 Pyrgilauda ruficollis
TGGCCACAGGCCCCTGTTTGCTGCCACTGCTGAGGATCTGCTAGCCCAGGATCAGCACCACGCTCCCTTTGTGGAAAAGGATGGAAACAGAGATTGCTCTGAGTGCAGGGGCTGCCTGTGATGATCCTGTGACATTTCCTTGTAGAGCTGGCTGCTTCAATGGGCACGTGAGCCAGGCTGCAGCTTCAATCAAACCTGATTCCCTGGAGGGCCCTGCTGCCTCTCCAGGCTGCCAATCCATCCCAAAGGTTATTTGTTAGTTTGGAACACTTTGGGGGGGTACATCCCTCTACCCAACCTGTAACTGCCTGCATTATTTTGGTGGCAGTAGACAAAAGAGAGAAAAGCTCTCTTTGATTTTTTTTTCCCC
>NW_024515018.1:0-370 GCF_017590135.1 Pyrgilauda ruficollis
TTGCCGCTGCTGGCATCGTTTGGGATGGGAAGAATAAAGGGGAGAGATCTCCCCCCTGCCAAGTGGGAAGGGCTGGGGTGTGCCAGTGGTTTCCTGATCACTTGGAGTTTAGAGTCTGGAGAGAAAAAAGAGTAGGGGGAAGAGGGGAAGAAGGAAAACCAAAATTCCCAATTTGCAACTGCTAGCATCGTTTGGGATGCAAAGAATAAAGGAGAGAGATCTCCCCTCTGCCAGGTGGGAAGGGCTGGGGTGTGCCTGTGGTGTCACTGCCTTGGGGTTCAGAGTCTGGACAGAAAAAGAAAAAGAGTAGGGGGGGAAAGGGAAGAAGGAAAAGCAGAATTCTCAATTTGCCACTGCTGGCATCGTTTGG
>NW_024515019.1:0-370 GCF_017590135.1 Pyrgilauda ruficollis
GTTATGGGGTCAGGATGGATTTATGGGTTTAGGGGGAAGTTATGGGGTCAGGGAAGGATTTATGGGGCCAGGATGGGGTTATGGGGTCAGGGAATGGATTTATAGGATATGGGAAGGATTTATGGCGTCAGGGGGCAGTTATGGGGTCAAGGGAGTATTTATAGGGTCGAGGAAGAAGTTATGGGGTCAGGGAGGGATTTATGGGGTCAGGATGGAGTTATGGGGTCAGGATGGATTTATGGGGTCAGGGAATGGATTTTTGGGGTCAGAATGGATTTATGGGGTCGGGATGGATTTATGGGGTCAGGGGTCCCAAGGCTTGGGGGACACCCCCAGATTTGGGAGGTGGGGGCACCCAGGGACCCCCCCC
>NW_024515020.1:0-370 GCF_017590135.1 Pyrgilauda ruficollis
AGTCTGAAAGCTGATTCCATTTTTCAGTTCAGAGCTTCAGCCTTCATAATGCCACCGAGCAACTGAAGTCTAAGTAATACCACTCAGTTTCTCCTTTGGTGTCTGAGAGGGATTAGGGAAGACCATGCCAGGCAACTTCACAGTGTGTACAAAATTCCTGCTCAAGGAAGGAAGTGTTATTGCTTGCTCTCTCCATAGCTGTAATAATGAAATCCCTGTTGCAATAGGAGGAATAAAAACTTTTACTAGTAATGCAAAGAACTAAATTTTCAGTAAGGAAATATAATCTATTCTGGGAACATTATCTTCATGGAGATTAATCTGAAAGTTTTTACTTCTAGTCACAATCATTCCTACATTTTCAAAAAAT
>NW_024515021.1:0-4860 GCF_017590135.1 Pyrgilauda ruficollis
AGTGGCTCCCTGGGGCCTGTTCTTCACCCAGCTGAATAACTCCACCTCTCTCTGCATCTCCTGAGAGGAGAGGCGCTCTGTCCTCTGACTGCTTCTGTTGCCCTGTTTTGTAATTTGGTGGTGTGCTCAGTTTTATCTAATGGCAAAACAATTGAAGGAGAGCAATGCAGGGTACAGAGACATGAAAAGGTGGTGGATGAATCCAAGGAAGCCAGTCCTGGCTGAGTGGTCAGAGATTTGGCTGTGGGCAGCAGGGGCTGTGGGGGGCTCACTGTGAGCTTCTGAGGGGCCCTGGTTTGTGACCCCCACCCCACCCTTAGAGGTTTCTGGGACGCAAACAGGGACAGCTGAGAGGGACTTGTCCCAGCCCCATCTGCTGCCTGGCACGCTCAAGGAGACAGGAACTGCCCCAGGGTTACTGCCAGCTTGTGTGGCAGAGAGGGCACTGCAGCACCCAGTGCCACTGGGCTGTCCCTGCTGGGAAGGAAGGTGCCATCCAGCACAGGAGGGGCAGGGAATGGAAAGGTAGACGCTGCTCTGTCTCACTGTGGAAATTAGCACAGTGCCTGTCTTTCAAAGGCAGGGACCCATGTGAGTCACTGGAGTTTCCTGAAAGGAAGAAACCCCAGGGACAAAAAGCACCTTTTCTAGAGTATTGGCAGAGCAAAAATCCTAGCAAGATGAAGACATCACAATAAAGAGATGAGTGGGGTTGTGCACCACATTTGCCTGTATGGCAAGGTCCTGCACATGATGATTGAGGAGCACATGGTCCCATCGTTCTACTTTCTGGGTCTTTCTAGTAGCTAGAGGAATCCTCATTGAGCCTGTGAAGCACTGAGCCTGGAAATTAATGGTTCACTGTTCTTTGTTGTTTTGGTTTTTTTCCTGTGGACAGCATCCATTTGTAGTATCAGCCAAGCCAGCATCCATCCTGGCCCCACTCATCAACTCAGTGAAGGAGAAGAGGAAGTAGGAGACAAGAATGTAACAATTATAAGTCACAATGTGTTGCACACAGGTAGGGGTATTAGAAAAGAAAGGCCTTATGAAATCAGGCCTTGCTCTGCTAAATTACCAGCTGGCCTGTTATGTCTTCTATGTGCAACTAGCTAACTTCCCATGTGAAAAATCATAAGAATGAGTGCAGCTAGCACAACAAGCTATTGTGGTAAGAAAACTTTGCATCTGTAATAAACAAGGAATCTATCCCATGAGAGCCCACAAAGGAAAAATGTAAATACAGGAGTAAAAGAGAGAGCCTTAGCATGTACACACAAAAACGTCTTCTAAGCAATGTGGCAAGGAAACTACCAGCCAGATGGAGTTGAACATGAGGTCTATGCAAACCATATAGAAATGTATGAATAAACTGCATAAAGAAACGGAGTCCTGACTGCTTTATTGGCACAGCAATGTGGCTTCACTCAGCAAGAGCACTTGCAGGGTGTATTGATAAATGCTTGTGTTTGATTCTCAGAAAAGGAAGGAGATGTGTTAAGTGTAACAAATAGGGCTTAGTCTTGAGAATTTCTTTAGCTTTAACAGGCAGTGCTGAAGCCTGTATTCCCCCATTGCAGTGATTCATGTGTGCAAGTGGCTATCTTAGCCTTGAGAATAAACACAGTGGTCCTGCTAAGAAGGTAGCTGGAATGCATTCAAAGCGAAGAAAGTATCCTTGGGAGGCTCTTGACCAGAAAAGGAGAATTTGAAGATTGGGATATTTCCCAAACCACTGTGTCAGGAACTGGAGTCGTGTCCGAGGCCCTGCCATATTTGATCCATGTTTGAGCAGGATGACAAGACAATGGAGAAAAGTGTATTGTTTAATGGGTGGGAACTTGACCCTTGAAAGAGAAACAATGTCTTGGTCAGTGGGTGGGCAGTTCAGCTTTGAAAGGGGAACAATGCATCATGGAGCTCTTGTTGGCAGGGAGTCATGGAGTATGGTGAGCCATGGTGGCCTCATCTCACATGCCAGCCATGTGTGGGCTGATGCTATAACAGGGAAAATTCCACTCAGCAGGAGATAGAAGGCCTGATTCTGGGGTGGAGGGATGAGAAGGATGAGATGCACACCGTTTTGATTCAGGGGATGTCCTGGAAATGCACTGCTTACCTGCCCCTGCTGCCAACAACCACGCTCCAGCTCCTTCTCCTGTTCAGTGCATTTTTGGTACTCCAGGAGTTGGTATGCTTTATTTGCTACTGCAACTAATGGAATAAATTTGCTTTGCAAGCCCAGTTGTCTTTTAGTTATTTTGTGCATTGATTTTTCTCCTGAACCTGTGGCAATGACCACCAGGGACCTACAAGGACACTCCTACTCTGATGTCAATAAATTCTGAGAAGTGATTTAAATATGTCAATAAATTTGGGGTGATGGTTAGCCTGTGAGTTTCAGCAAAGTAGTGAATGTGTCTTAGTTGCATGGATACAAACTAGTAGGTGAGATTGCTGGGTGTGCACATGTTAGGGAAGTGATTCCCTATGTACCCAGTGCTGGAAAGTAATGCCTCCTTTCTGACCCTGAGCTGGCAGTAGGGATCAGGCCCTGCTTGGTAACTTTCATTTTGGCAACTTCTGTTGGCAGGTAAGAAAGATCCAAATGAAACCCTTTCCAGCTGTTTTCCTCTGGTTTATCTTTTTAGGCACCAAAGTTCTGTGCTGCATGTGGCCTGGGTGTGTGCAGAGCAATGCAGTCTTTTTCTGGTTTGAAAGCAAAAGCAGTGAGACACTCCAAGTGAGAAATACAAATTATTAGGAAAAGGGAAAAAAAACCCCAAAATACATGCAATAATACAAAAGAAAAACCACTGACAGAGTCAGAATACAACCTGACACCCTGCTATTTAGGGTGGTGGTAGCAGTCCAGATGAAATGGTCTTGTTGAAGTGGTGATCCCATAGAAAAGATCTAGTAGATCTTCTCCTCTGGGAACCACTGGGTTAAGGGCCCCTTGTCTTGTCCCAAATCCCAGATTATATCCAGGTGGGGATGCTTAGCTCCTCCTCCCTGGGTGGAGCACCTCACAATGGGCTGATATCATTTTGAGTCATGCAGTGGGCCCTTGATTGCCCATTAAACAGAAATGGCTCCAGGAGGGAGTTATCTCTGAGGAAAGGCATCGATGGGCCCCTTAACAGGAGATAAGGAAAAAACAATGTCCCTTCAGATTTCAACAGCTCTTGAGGATGGGAATAGAATACATCTTTATATTGTAACCTAGAAAAACTCCCAATTAAATGGAACCTACTTTGCCCAAGGAGGTCTTACCCTAGCAGCAAGGCTGTGAGAACAAATCAGATTCTAAAAGAGAAATGAGTAAATTTTGCCAGGAAAACTCACTGAAATAGGCACAAGTACTTGCCCTTGTACTGCTAAGGATCAGAATTCCAGTGGCTTCTAAAGAAAAAGTGAGCCCATAGGAAATGCTCTGTGGAAGACCATACCAAGTTCCAATCCTTTTGAGAGAAAGTTATGTGATAGGAAATGATAATTTAAGTCTGTTTTTATCATCTGTGTGAAAAGCGCTCTCAATCTTTGCACAAATTTCTGGTTCGACCATCCCTGATTGCTTTGGATACTCAGATACATCCTCATCAATCTGGGGACTGTGTCTTATGTCAGAAAGCACAGTAAAAAGCCACCTAAAGAAAAGTGGAAAGGACTATTTGAAGTATTCCTAAGCACTCCTGCAGCAATACAAGGGGATGGGATCAGTGCATTGATACACCTGCCCCCAAGGGAAGCCAGCCCAACACACAATGAACTAGAGGGGAAAATAGAGTCAGCCGAGAATTTGAAGTTTAGACTTGTAAGAGCATGGAAATAATACTTGTTTTGTACTGTGCAGAATTAATTAGAAGAAAATCCATAAAAGGTAAGCTAAGTTAAAAAGTTGTAACTGTGAAAAATCCTCAGTCTCAGCCCACCCTCACCAGCAGCACTCTTGCATGCTCTGACAACCAGCAGCAGCCACCAGGCCCAGGGGAGGCACCCCAGCACAATTCACCCTATGCCCCCCATGGCAGCGTCCCTGGGGCTGCTGCACTGCAGAGCTGTAGGAGCACCCCCTGAGCCAGGCAAAAATGGACCCAAGTCTCAGGGTTTAAGAGGTGACATTTTCTTGAACTTCGTTTGAAGGAGAACAGGACAACAACAGCTGAGGTGTTCAATCACAAAACACCCCAAGGCATCTTGGGTCCTGGGACTCAACATTGTTGGCATGGAGACAATGGAGGAATTTGTAGAATACTCTCCAAGGAAGAAAGGGGCATTCACAGCCACCTTTCAATGTTCCCAAATATCATTCTCCCTCAGTCAGCTTCATATCTCTCCCCAAAACAAGGTTGTGGTATTGCTGGTAACACCTCTACTCTGTCAGCTGAATAAATAAGTGTCAGGAAAATTAGGAAAAGGACTAGACATCAAAGTCCCCATAGGTCTGTGCAGGAATCAACATTCGTGTCTCTCTAGAAAAACTGGTTGAGACAGACTAGTTTTAAAAGTGCTCAAAAGGGGACAGCGTTTATATAGTGACACTTGAACCCAACTTCTCTTCAAAACCCATTGAGGTACCTTACCTCCAACACTTGTTAATGTGTTTAACATAGCACTTGCAAAAGAACTGAATATTCCCTGGCCCACTGACAAGGTGAGGCCATGATTTCCAAGCAGTCCTGAGGTGCTTCAGCTGAGAGCTTAGAGCAGCCCATGTGAATTCCTCTGTAACCCTCCCAAACAAGGTCATTTGGGGCCAGGGTTGTCCAAATGTCTATATCGTCCACCACTTTAGGCAAAGAACTTAAATTAACAAGAAACACCCCTATACTTATCATAAAGAATTTACATTTGCTA
>NW_024515022.1:0-370 GCF_017590135.1 Pyrgilauda ruficollis
TATTTATTATTTATCAGATTATTTATTACTAGAGTATTTAAAATTATTCCATTAATTACCATTAATTTATCATTCCTTTTCCCTTTATTAATTGCATTTCATTTGATTTCTTATTATTAATTTTATTTATTTCTAAATCAGATTTATTATTTTATTAATTATCACGTTCTTTATTAATTTTTTAATGTTTTATCTTATTTATTAACAGAGCTCCTTGCATAATTAAAAATTATTAAATGATCTTGGTTATTATTTGATTATTATATTTATGATTGGATTATTTCTTGTAATTGGATTAACTTTATTAATTATTATTTATCATCGTATTTCTATTTATTAATTGTTAATTTATTGTTTATTGATATTTTCA
>NW_024515023.1:0-370 GCF_017590135.1 Pyrgilauda ruficollis
TCTCCCCGAGGATGCTCCCGGCCGATCTCCCCTCGCACTCGTACCGGAACCGCATCCCGCGCTGCTTCGGCTGCTCGGTGATCACCAGCCGCGGCTTCCCCGGCTTCTCCACCTTCTCCACCTTCTCCACCTTCTCCATCTTTTCCAGCTTTTCCAGCTTTTCCAGCCGCTCCTGCGGCCAGCGGGAGCCCGGGGCCAGCGAGAGCCCGCGGAGGCTCCGGGCCAGCGGCGGCTCCCGGGGAAGCGCGGGCTCGGAGCCGCGCGGGACCAGCCGGGGAAGGGCTCCGGGAGCGGGCTCGGGCTGGAAGCCGTCCTCCTTCATCACCTCCTCCAGGATTTCTGGGGGGAAAAACGGGAATTTCGGGGGTTT
>NW_024515024.1:0-370 GCF_017590135.1 Pyrgilauda ruficollis
CTCTGTCCCTCCACGCTGTCCCAGCCCCGGCCGTGCCCTCTCCCACCACCCCCAGCACACTTTGCCCATGGTGAATTGGCCTGTGTTCTTCCCAGCACAAAATCATCCTGGCATTTGATTTTCTGTGCCTAGGTAACCCCTGCGTGTGAATTTGCATTGGGTTCTTCCCAGTGAAAAACCATCCTGGCATTTGATTGTCCAAGCCCAGGTAACCAACCCCAGGGTGTGAATTTGGGTTGGGTTCTTCCCAGCACAAAACCATCCTGGCATTTAATTTTCTGTGCCCAGGTAACCCCTGCACTGCTCTTTGCTGGGCTTTCTAGACTGGTGGAATTTAAAATAGATCTGTTTCAATATATATATATATATA
>NW_024515025.1:0-370 GCF_017590135.1 Pyrgilauda ruficollis
CCCCACTGTCATTCTTTGGGATGATACTATAGGAAATACATCTCTCTTGCCTTCTGCTTTTCCTGAAGCAGCATTCATATTACCATTATCTGTCCAGCTTGCTTGCTGCATGTTGGTGGTAAGACACCCACTGCTTTACAGTGTCACTGCACAGGAGCCCAAACCCAGCCCTCCAGAAACTCACTCCAGAAGGCCACAACCGCAGGGAAGAGGATGCAGAGGAGCAGAACCAAACACCCATTTGCAGTGCACAGCGCCAGACGGACGGGAAGAGCGAGTTCCAAGGCTGACGGCCCCTGCACCTTTTCCCACACAACACGACCGAGCTGAAGAGCGCCGTGCCGCCACCGCTCGCACACGGGCTCACAGC
>NW_024515026.1:0-370 GCF_017590135.1 Pyrgilauda ruficollis
CCTCTCAAACTAGCAGAGCAGGAGAAAGGCCACAGACTCTCCTGTAACTGGAGAATTAAATGAGCAAAGGGATTACAACCAAACTATCTTTTTTCCAAGTGCTGAAAGCATCATCTCTTTCCCAGTAACTTTTCCATGAGTTGCAGCATTACAAGTATCAGAGAAATGCATCTTAAGAACCACTACACAAGCCAACAAACAGGTCTCAATTCAGACAAAAACTTCAGTGATAACTTTTTCCTCCAACACATGTAGTTACCTGTCACTGGTTCTGAGCTTGGTTTCTGTCCAAACAAGCCCAACCGATACCATAATTCTGTTAAAGGTATGGGTTAGGACAATATAAGCAAACAGAAAAAAAAAAAAAAAA
>NW_024515027.1:0-370 GCF_017590135.1 Pyrgilauda ruficollis
AAAATGGGAATAAGGAGCTGGCTGTGCCCCGGAAAACTGGATTTAAAGGAAATTCTGACAAATGGAAATTTTAGGGAGAGTTTATCCCTGGGAAGTGCTGTTTTTGGTGGGAGGAGGGGGTGCCAGCCTGGTGTGACCCCCCGGGAGCTCTGCTGTCCCCAGCTCCAGTGTCACCTGGACGGCTCAGGTGGCAGCGCGGGGACAGAGGGTGACCCGGGGCCTAATTAACAATCCCGTTAATCAAGGAGCAGGAACATGAAACTGCTGCCATGGAAAATGATCCCAGGGCTGGGAAATGGGGACAGCAGCAGCTGGAGCTGGGAATGCTCCAAGGTCACCTTCCCCTGGGAATGTTGGGATGGAGCAGGGA
>NW_024515028.1:0-370 GCF_017590135.1 Pyrgilauda ruficollis
AGATGCCATCTGTCCCTGCCCTGTGTCAGTGGGAACCCATTCCCCATTGTTCTGGCACTCCAGGGTGACAGGTACTGCAAAGGGAACGTGTCGGAGATGGGGACCAGGAATGTTTCCTCTTGCTTTTCCCAGCTAAAAGGGAATTTAATCACAATAGCTTGGGATATTATTTGTCATATGACCTCAGTGAGGGCATGTGGCCATATCTGCTGTACTTATGGATACTTTATTCCCAGTTCAATCCTTTTCTTCTCCTTTAGCTCCCCATAGACCATGGTGACAATGAGGAAAAGCCACATCCATGGACACAGAGGGGACCTTCCATCCAGAGCAACTCCTGGCTGTGGCTGAAAGGTCAGTGAGTGGAAGA
>NW_024515029.1:0-370 GCF_017590135.1 Pyrgilauda ruficollis
CAGCAATGACCAGTGACCCCCAGCCCAACTCTATTCACACACAGCAACCCCCCCTGGGAACCTGCAGGTGACAGCCAGCACTGTCACCTGCACAGGGCACAGGAATGTCCCCCAGCCCACCCAGGGGCTCTGTGAGATGGGAGCACAGACCCCAAGCCAAGCCCAAGTGGCTGCTGCTGTCATTGTCACTGTCAGAAATGAATGATGGGACTATTTTCAACTTAAGGATGATTTATTCTACAGACAAATATCAGTCTTAGAGCTTGTGAGATTTTTAGAGAAGTGTTCAGCTATAGCTCAAAAGCAGTCACAAGTTTCTTTGTTACAAGATAATGTATAACTTTATAATAATATATAATATATATTATAA
>NW_024515030.1:0-370 GCF_017590135.1 Pyrgilauda ruficollis
CCCCCCTCCCCAACCCTGACCCAGCCCCTCTGACCCTCCCCGGGACCCCCAGGACCCCCGGGCCCCCTCACCTCGAGCAGCAGCACCAGGCGCCCCCCCGCCAGCCCCCCCAGCAGGTGGGTCATGAGGCCGAAGGTCTGGGGGGACACCAGGCAGCCCCCCAGGGGGTCCCCCCGGCCCGCGTCGAACCCGGCCGACACCAGCACCAGCTCCGGCCCGAACTGGGGGGGCCGCGGCATCAGGGGGGGCACGGGGGGCAGGGCAGCCCCCCCGGCCCCCAACAGCTCCACACGGGGGGCACAGACCCCCCCAAAGGGAGCCAGGACCCCCCCGAGTGTCACAACCCCCCCACGGGACCCGAACCCCAAAA
>NW_024515031.1:0-370 GCF_017590135.1 Pyrgilauda ruficollis
CAATATTCACAGATATTCACCGATATTTCCCTGTAAATCTCGCCCTGGTTTCAATCCCTTATACCTGTGCTGTGGTGTATTACACAATATAAAATATGTTATATAGGAGATATAGATAACATATAATATAGAATAAACATTATCATATATAATATACCATATATCATATAGAATAAATAATATACACTTTATTATGTATTATATATTATAACATACAGTATATATATAATACATGTATTATATTATTCTTCAATATTATACATTATTTAGTATATTATGATTAACTGTTATTAGTACTATTATATTAATGCATTATTATATGTTTTAATTATTATTATATATTTATAATATATAATATGTAATATATAAT
>NW_024515032.1:0-7539 GCF_017590135.1 Pyrgilauda ruficollis
GGCTAGTGAGTTTCAACATGTGGCTACCAAGTTTGGGGGTGTGGCTAGTGAGTTCGGGTCACAGGGAATCAATTTGGGCTCATTTCGAGTCAATTTGGCGCTCCTAAAAGTGAATTTTTGGGTGTGGCTACCAAACTCGGCCATGTGGCTACCAAACCTGAAAATGCATTTTGTAACTTTGGCCTACAGGGAATCAATCTAGGGACATTTCAAGTCAATTTGGGGCCATTAAATGGGATTTTTTGGGCGTGGCTACCAAACTCGGCCATGTGGCTACCAAATCTGAAAGCGCATTTTGTAACTTTGAGCCACAGGGAATCAATCTGGGCTCATTTCAAGTGAATTTTGGGCTCATTTCGAGTCAATTTGGGGCTCCTAAAAGCGAATTTTTGGGTGTGGCTACCAAATTTCACAATGTGGCTACCAAATCTGAAAACGTATTTTGTAACTTTGGGCCACTAGGAATAAATCTGGGCACATTTCAAGTCAACTTGGGGCCATTAAATGCAAATTTTGGGGTGTGGCTACCAAACCTGGCCATGTGGCTACCAAATCTGAAAACGTATTTTGTAACTTTGGGCCACTAGGAATAAATCTGGGCACATTTCAAGTCAACTTGGGGCCATTAAATGCAAATTTTGGGGTGTGGCTACCAAATTTCACAATGTGGCCACCAAATCTGAAAACGCATTTAGCAACTTCAAGCCACAGGGAATAAATTTGGGCTCATTTTGAGTGAATTTTGGCTCATTTTCAGTCAATTTGGGCTCATTAAATGGGATTTTTTGGGTGTGGCTACCAAATCTAAAAGTGTATTTCATAACTTTGGGCCACGGGGAATCAATCTGGGCTCATTTTGCGTCAATTTGGGGCTCCTAAAAGTGATTTTCTGGGTGTGGCTACCAAACTCGGCCATGTGGCTACCAAATCTGAAAGTGCATTTTGTAACTTTGGGCCACTGGGAATCAATCTGGGCTCATTTCAAGTGAATTTTGGGCTCATTTTGAGTCATTTTGGGCTCATTAAATGGGATTTTTTGGGCGTGGCTACCGAGTTCCGGGCTGTGGCCAGTGCCTGTCCCCCCCAGCGCCCCGTACCGGGCCCGCGCTTGTCCCAGCCGCACACCATGGTGCCCAGGCTCAGCCCCATGCCCTTGTACTGGTACACCAGGTTGGCCAGCAGCTTGGAGGCGTGGCTAGCCCATTGGGGGCGTGGCCAGCCAACTGGGGGGCGTGGCCAGCCCATTGGGGGCGTGGCCAGCCAACTGGGGGGCGTGGCTAACAGATTTGGAGGCTTGTCTGGCAGCTTTGGGACACTGGGGATAAATTGGGTGATGTCAGAGGTGAATTTGGGGTCGTTAAATGGGAGTTTTGGGGTGTGGCTACCGAATTTGGGAATGTGGCTACCAAATCTGAAAGCGCATTTTGGAACTTTAGGCCATGGGGAATAAGTTTGGGCTCATTTCGAGTCAATTTGGGCTCATTAAATGAGATTTTTTGGGTGTGGCTACCAAACTCGGCCATGTGGCTACCAAACCTGAAAGCGTATTTTGTAACTTTGGGCCACAGGGAATCAATCTGGGCTCATTTCCAGTCAATTTGGGGCTCCTAAAAGCGAATTTTGGGGTGTGGCTACCAAATTTCACAGTGTGGCTACCAAATCTGAAAACGCATTTCGTAACTTCAAGCCACAGGGAATCAGTCTGGGGACATTTCAAGTCAATTTGGGGCCATTAAATGGGATTTTTTGGGTGTGGCTACCAAACTCGGCCATGTGGCTACCAAACCTGAAAACGTATTTTATAACTTTGAGCCACAGGGAATCAATCTGGGCACATTTCAAGTGAATTTGGGCTCATTTCCAGTCAATTTGGGGCTCCTAAAAGTGAATTTTTGGGCGTGGCTACCAAATTTCACAGTGTGGCTACCAAATCTGAAAGTGTATTTTGCAACTTTGACCCATAGGGAATCAATCTGGGCACATTTCCAGTCAATTTAGGCCTCCTAAATGTGTTTTTTTGGGTGTGGCTACCAAACTTGGCCATGTGGCTACCAAATCTGAAAGTGCATTTTGTAACTTTGATTCATAGGGAATAAATCTGGGGACATTTCAAGTCAATTTGGGGCCATTAAATGGGATTTTTTGGGTGTGGCTACCAAACTCGGCCATGTGGCTACCAAATCTGAAAGTGTATTTTGCAACTTTGAGCCACAGGGAATCAATCTGGGCTCATTTCGCGTCAATTTAGGCCTCCTAAATGTTATTTTTTGGGTGTGGCTACCAAACTTGGCCATGTGGCTACCAAACCTGAAAACGTATTTTATAACTTTAACCCACAGGGAATCAATCTGGGCTCATTTCAAGTGAATTTTGGGTCATTTCGAGTCAATTTGGGGCCATTAAATGCAAATTTTGGCCTATTTAACCCGAATTTTGAGGTGTGGCTACCAACTTTCGAGGTGTGGCTACCGAGTTCCGGGCTGTGGCCAGTGCCTGTCCCCCCCAGCGCCCCGTACCGGGCCCGCGCTTGTCCCAGCCGCACACCATGGTGCCCAGGCTCAGCCCCATGCCCTTGTACTGGTACACCAGGTTGGCCAGCAGCTTGGAGGCCGCGGCCACCGAGACGGGCTCCTTGTTGCGCAGCTCCTGCACGCGGCACTGCCGCGCCACCAGCCGCTGCCAGAAGCTGCAGTCGGCGGCGCCGCCCGCCATGGTGCCCAGGATGCGCGCGTTGATGGGCAGCACCTTCAGCACCGACTGCGAGGCGATGTACGAGCCGGCCGTGGCGCGCGAGTCGACGGCCACCGTCACGCCGTGGGGGGACTGGGGGGAACGGGGGAAAAATTCAGGCTTTTGTGGTGTTTTTTGTAATGGTTTTCTGCCATTTTGTTTAGGTAAAATCGCATTTTTTTGGCAATTTTTACGCCATTTTGTTTACGTAAAATCGTATTTTTTTGGCAATTTTTACGGCATTTTGTTTCCGTAAAATCACAATTTTTTGGCAATTTTTACGACATTTTTTATCCGTAAAATCGTATTTTTTTGTCAATTTTTCCGACATTTTGTTTGCCGGGAATCAATCTGGGCTCATTTCAAGTGAATTTTGGGCTCACTTCGAGTCAATTTAGGCTCATTTCAAGTCAATTTGGGGCTCCTAAATGTTATTTTTTTGGGTGTGGCTACCAAACCTGGCCATGTGGCTACCAAACCTGAAAACGTATTTTATAACTTTAACCCACAGGGAATCAATCTGGGCTCATTTCAAGTGAATTTTCAATTTTTACGACATTTTTTATCCATAAAATCACATTTTTTTGTCAATTTTTTCGCCATTTTGTTTCCGTAAAATTGCAAATTTTTTGTCAATTTTTCCGACATTTTGTAGCCCTAAAGTTTCCAATTTTTAACGAGTTTTCTCTCCTAAAATTTGATTTTTTCCTCCATTTTTTCTCAATTTCTTCCCTAAAATCCTCAATTTTTTCACCATTTTTTCCCAAAAATCCCCACTTTTTTCTCAATTTTTTCATCATTTTTTTCTCTAAAATCCCCATTTTTTCCTCCATTTTTTGCCTAAAATCCCCATTTTTTTCGTCAATTTTTCCGCCATTTTGTTTCCATAAAATTGCATTTTTTTGTCAATTTTTCCGACATTTTTTATCCTTAAAGTCGCATTTTTTCTCCAATTTTCCGCCATTTTGTAGCCCTAAAATTTCCAATTTTTAACGAGTTTTCTCTCCTAAAATTTGATTTTTTCCTCCAATTTTTCCATCAATTTTTTCCCTAAAATCGCCATTTTTTCCCCTAAAAATTCCCATTTTTTCCTCAATTTCTTCCCTAAAATCCTAAATTTTTTCACCATTTTTTCCTCTAAAATCCCCATTTTTTTCTCAATTTTTTCACCATTTTTCCTCTAAAATCCCCATTTTTTTGCCTAAAATCCTGATTTTTTTTCCCAATTTTTTCACCTTTTTTCCCTAAAATCCCCATTTTTTTCTCAATTTTTTCATCATTTTTCCTCTAAAATACCCACTTTTTTCTCAATTTTTTCCCTAAAATATCTATTTTTTTCTCAATTTTTTCCTCTAAAATCCCCAACTTTTTCCCTTTTTTTTTTCTCAATTTTTTTCACCATTTTTTTCCCTAAAATCCCCATTTTTTTTCTCAATTTTTCACCATTTTTTCCCCTAAAATCCCCATTTTTTTCTCAATTTTTTACCTAAAATCCCCATTTTTTTCCTCAATTCCTTCACCATTTTGTCCTCTAAAATCCCGAATTTTTCCTCAATTTTTTCCCTAAAATCCCTATTTTTTTCTCAATGTTTTCACCATTTTTTCCTCTAAAATCCCCATTTTTTCCCCATTTTTTTCTCTAAAATCCCTATTTTTTTCCCAATTTTTTCACCATTTTCTCCCCTAAAATCCTCATTTTTTTCCCAATTTTTTCACCATTTTTTCCACTAAAATCCCCATTTTTCCCCCAATTCTCTCCCATTTCCCTGTACCTAAATCCCCTTTTTTCCCCCATTTTTCCCCGTTATCATACCTAAATTGGGGTCAAAAATGGAATTTTAGGTGAGAAAATGGGGGGGATTTGGGCAAAAAACAGCGAAAAAAAATTCAATTTTTTGTCGTATTTTTTCCCTATTTTTCTGCCATTTTGTTTCCTTAAAATCGCTTTTTTTCTCCAATTTTCTGCCTACTTTTAGCCCTAAAATTGCCATTTTATACCAAAATTTCTCTCCTAAAATCGGGGTTTTTTTCCTCAAATTTTCTCCATTTTTTCCGTATTTCTTCCCAATTTTTCCCCTATTTTTTCACCATTTTCCCCAATTTTTCCTCCATAAAATCCCCATTTTTCTCCCATTTTCTCCCCTAATTTGTCTCAAATTTTTTCACCATTTTTCCTCTAAAATCCCCATTTTTTTTCTCAAATTTCCCACCATTTTCCACCCCTAAAATCCCATTTTTTTACCAATTTTTTTCCCCTAAATTCCAATTTTTTCCCTCAAATTTTCCCCCATTTTTCCTCCATAATTTCCCACCATTTTGTACCCCTAAAATCACCATTTTTTACCAATTTTTTTCCCCTAAATTCCAATTTTTTCCCTCAAATTTTCCCCCATTTTTCCTCCATAAAATCCCCATTTTTCTCCCATTTTCCACCCCTAAAATCCCATTTTTCCTCAAGTTTTTCCCACTTTCCCTTCATTTTTCCTCATAATTTCCACCATTTTGTAAAATCCATTTTTTCTCAAATTTTCTCAATTTCCCCCCAATTTTTCCCCCTAAAATTCCCAATTTTTTCTCAAATTTTCCCCCATTTTTTCCCAAATTTTCTCCCCTAAAATCCCTTTTTTTCCATTTTAATATTCTCCATTTTAATTTTCTCCATTTTCTCCCCAAAATCCCAATTTTTTCTCCCACAAAATCCCAACTTTTTCTCCCCAGCCGCGATTTTTATGTCCAAAAAACAGAATTTTGATGCTAACAGACACAAATTTTGGGTCCAAAACTGAAAATTTTGGGGCCAAAATTGAATTTTTTGGTCCAAAATGGAATTTTGAAGTTCCCAGACAGGAATTTTGGGTCCAAATTGGAATTTTTTGGGCTCAAAATTGAATTTTATGGGTCCAAAAGTGAATTTTTTTGCCTCCCAGAGGCAATTTTTGGGTCCAAAAATGAAACTTTTGGGTCCCAGACAGGAATTTTGGGTCCAAATTGGAATTTTTTGGGCTCAAAATTGAATTTTATGGGTCCAAAAGTGAATTTTTTTGCCTCCCAGAGGCAATTTTTGGGTCCAAAAATGAAATTTTTGGGTCCCAGAAAGGAATTTTGGGTCCAAAATGGAATTTTTTTAGTCCAGAACTGAAATTTTTGACTGCCAGAGGCAACGTTTGGATCCAAAATGGATTTTTTTGGGTCCCAGACAACATTTTTTGGCTCCAAAACTCAATTTTTAAGGCGCCCACACGCGATTTTTGAGCCCCGGACGGGATTTTCGGGATCCAAAACCGCGTTTTACCCTCCCCAGCCGCGGTTTTTTGGGTCAAACCCGGGATTTCACCCTCCCCAGCCGCGATTTTGGGCTTTAAAAGTGAATTTTGAAGAGATTTCCCCCTCACCTTAAAAGCCAGAGTGGTGGTGCCGTGAAGAATCTGCAGCCCGAGCCCCTCCGGCTCTGCCTCAACGCCCCAGGGCGGAGCCGCCAGAACCCGCGGAGGGCCCGAGGCATCCCGCAGGATTTCGGGGATCTCCTCGGAATCATCGGGAAAACTTTTGGAAAAAGATTTTGGGAACGATTTGGAGAAATCCGGGAGCTCCGAACGGAGGACGCTGGCGAGCGCCATCTTGGATTCTGGCGCCTGAGGGAGGCGGCGCTCGCAAAATGGCGGCGGCGACGCAGCGCGGGCGCCATCTTTGTTAAGGGCAGCGCGAAGCAAACGCACGAAATGGCGGCTGCGCGTGCGCAGAGTGGGTTAAAGGGAGGCGTGAGGGCTCGGGCGCCATTTTGGTTGAGGGCAGGGCGGGAAGCAAAAAGGGCGGGAAGGCGCCGGCGCCATTTTGATTGAGGGCATGACTTGGGGAATGGAATTAAATGGGAATTAAAGCCTTAAAAAGAGGGGAAAAAAATGGGAATTTCGGTTAAATTTGAAGGCGGGAATGAAAGTAATTTATGCTATGAATTGGCGGAGAAGGGTTTGGGGGAAAAAACCGCGGTTTTGAGGTGGAAAAAATGGGATTTTTGGGGGGATTTTGTGAGGGGGTTTGGGGTGAAATTTCACAGGTTTGGAGCAGTTTGAGGAAAGGCCCGAGGAGATTTGAGGTAAAAAAATAATTTTGGGAGGGTTTTGAGGCAGAAAAATGAGATTTAGGGGGATTTTGTGAGGGGATTTGGGGTAAAAATGATTTTTTTTGGAGGGATTTCTGAGGAGATTTGAGGTAAAACTCGCAGGGTTTGGGGATTTGGAGAAGGGTCTGAGGTAAAAAAGTTTAATTCCGAATAAACTTGGAGGGGATTTGAGGTAAAATCCCCCTTTTTTTGTGGTTTCCTGAGGAAATTTGAGGCAAAATCTCCAGGTTTTGAGCGGTTTTAGGTGATTTGTGTGCAAAACCTTGAATTTTGGTGAGGTTTGAGCGGATTTTGAGGCAAAATCTGAGGATTTCGACCCAAAAATTCAACTTTTCGCCCACGAGGGTTTGAGGATCGCCTAAATCCTTTAAATCTCCCCAAAATCCAGCGCCGGGGCGGGAAATTTGAGGTAAAATCCCCTTTTTTCAGTCAATTTTAATGGTTTAAATAAAAGGGGGGAGAGCGAGGCCCCTCCCAGTTCATCCCAGTTCATCCCAGTTACCCCAAATCCCCTCCCAGTTCATCCCAGTTCATCCCAGTAACCCCAAATCCCCTCCCAGTCCAGCCCAATTCATCCCAGTTCAGCCCAGTCCATCCCAGTAACCCCAAACCCATTCCCAATTCATCCCAGTCCATCCCAGTTCATCCCAGTGACCCCTAAACCCCTCCCAGTTTATCCCAGTTCATCC
>NW_024515033.1:0-370 GCF_017590135.1 Pyrgilauda ruficollis
CACACTCACAGGGAAGAATTTCTTCCTGGCATCTCATCTGAATCTGCCCTATCATTTTAAAGCCATTGCACCTTCTCCTATCGCTCCATGCCTGTATAAAAAGTCCCTCTCCAGCTCTCTCGTATCCCCTTTAGGCACTGGAAGGCTGCCATGAGATATCCCTGGACCCTTCTTTTCTTTAGGCTGAACAAGCCCAACTTTCCTACCCTGTGTTCAGAGGAGAGCTGCTCCAGGCCCTGAGCATCTTTGTAGCTTGCTGTGGACCCAGTGCAGCAGGTCCATGTCCTTCTCAGGCTGTGGCCCTGGGGTGGACACAGTGCTCCAGGCAGGATCTCAGCAGAGTAGAGTGGAGAGGGGCAATCCCCTCCTC
>NW_024515034.1:0-370 GCF_017590135.1 Pyrgilauda ruficollis
ATAAGCAATTAAGAAAGGGCCAAGACCCGGTCGCTAGTTGGGGCTTCGGAAGCCCCGCAGGCACAGGGTCACTTGGTGGAGACGCGCAGCGTCTCCACCTAAGATCCCAACGGAGAGAGACTTCACTTATCTCCTTTTTGAAAAGTTGCTTGGACAGTTCGTCATTCGGGGTTTGTCCAATTGAGATAAGTCAGCTATCCAAGGAACCTGTATGGCAGCTACAAGGTTCAGTTCTGCACTCCACCTTGAATTGTCATAGTTATAGAACCGGGTTGACGACCCGCTTGTTGTATCGGCAGGGGAGTTAGTATCATTTGAGTATTACTGCACAGAAGGAAGTCTCCATAGTGGGCTGCATTAGATAAGGTGT
>NW_024515035.1:0-370 GCF_017590135.1 Pyrgilauda ruficollis
TGGAGTCAGATTCATCATTCCTTACTTTGGGAACCCCCCAAGTACAAGAGGCTACCTGGTGGTAACCAGGTCCCAGCTCCCAGGTGTCCTTGCCAATGCCAACACCACAGCAGGGCAGCTGAGCTGTGAATGGGCTGCTCAGAGGTGCAATCTCTGGCTGGTGTGACACACATGCAGCAGCCACCCCACCCCTCCTGTCACCTCTGCCTCAGCAAAGGCAAAGGTTTGGAGGAGATTAGGCTGGGTGTGAATCAACCAGATAATTTATTCTCCATATCACTACAATCATTTCCTGATCATCTCAATACAGGCATTCTCTCCTTCTCCCCTCTAGACTAAAGACCAAAACTGAAGATGGAATGGATCACAC
>NW_024515036.1:0-370 GCF_017590135.1 Pyrgilauda ruficollis
CTGTAAATATTTATCACTCCAGCCTGCTGGATTGAGCAGAATGAAAATGTTTTTCAGTTTCAGCTGAAGATGAGCAGTTTGCACTGACCAGCCAGCTGGGTTTCCACTTCAGGATCTGGAACCACTTCAGGATTCCAGGGAATAAACTGGAAGTTCATTATTGGAGAGCTCATTTGGATTAGATTTGGCCAGAGGAGCTCTGCAGCTCCCTCCTCCCCTACTGCTACAGAAACTGGGAGCTGAGTACTGCAGGGGATTGGGAAACAAATCTTGGGGAGTGCTTCCCAAATCCCAGAGCACCCAGACATCTCAGGGTTGTGACTCAGAGCCTGCTCCTGCACTTTGGGATCTCCTGGTGGCTGTTCCTTGT
>NW_024515037.1:0-370 GCF_017590135.1 Pyrgilauda ruficollis
GTCCCTGTCCCTGTCCCAGCTGGCCGCTCTGGACCCCGTGCTGCGCTGGCTCTGCCCTGCGGTCGCTGTTGTCCCATGGGGTGACACTGACCCGGCAGTGTGTGACAGTGCCCCTGTGGGGGGTGGCAGTGTCCCTGTGGGGGGTGGCAGTGTCCCCCAGCGTGTGACACTGCTGTCCCTGTCCCAGCTGGCCGCCCTGGACCCCGCGCTGCGCTCGCTCTTCGCGCAGGCCGGGGTCAGCGAGCGTCACTTGGCCGACGCCGAGACCTCGCGGCTGATCCACGACTTCATCGAGCGCCGCGGGGGGCTGCAGGCCGTGCGCGAGGAGATGCGCCAGCAGGGTGGGCACGGGGAGGGGACAGAGGGGACA
>NW_024515038.1:0-370 GCF_017590135.1 Pyrgilauda ruficollis
TTGGATTTTGGGACACTCCCAGCGGATGCCGTGCCAAATCCCGCCGCCCTCCAACGGCGCGGCCGTTCCCTTGCAGACGCCTGCGGGCTGTCGGACCCGGCGCACGTGGAGACGCTGCAGGAGAAGGCGCAGGTGGCGCTGACGGAATACGAGCGCTCGCAGTTCCCGTCGCAGCCGCAGCGCTTCGGGCGGCTCCTGCTGCGGCTGCCCGCGCTGCGCGCCGTGCCCGCCGCCCTCATCTCGCAGCTCTTCTTCATGCGCCTGGTGGGCAAAACGCCCATCGAGACCCTGATCCGCGACATGCTGCTGTCCGGCAGCACCTTCAACTGGCCCTACGGCACCGGGCAGTAGGGACGGACGGACGGACGGA
>NW_024515039.1:0-369 GCF_017590135.1 Pyrgilauda ruficollis
TGAGCCCAAATCCCAGAGCTGAGCCTAGAGCCCAGAGCTGGGCTTAAATCCCAAAATCTGAGCCTGAATCCCAGAGCTGAGCCTAGAGCTGGGCCTAGAGCCCAGAGCTCAGCCTGGAGCCCAGAGCCGGGCCTAGGTCCCAAAATCTGAGCCCGAATCCCAAAATCTGAGCCTGGAGCCCAGAGCTGAGCCCAAATCCCAGAGCTGGGCCTAGAGCTGAGCCTAAATCCCAAAATCTGAGTCCAAATCCCAGAGCTGAGCCTGGAGCTTAAATCTGAGCCTGAATCCCAAAATCTGAGCCCAAATCCCAGAGCTCAGCCTAGAGCCCAGAGCCAGGCCTAAGTCCCAAAATCTGAGCCCGAATCCCAA
>NW_024515040.1:0-369 GCF_017590135.1 Pyrgilauda ruficollis
GGAGCAGTGAGTGACACCCCAGGACACGGCCATGGAGTGCTGACCATCACAGTGACCACCCCGGGACACTGCCATGGAGCAGTGAGTGACCGCCCCAGGACACCGCCATGGAGCACTGACCATCACAGTGACCACCCTGGGGACACTGCTGTGGGTCAGTGAGTGAGCACAGTGACCACCCCAGGAGACCATCACGGAGCAGTGACCATCACAGTGACCACTGTGGGGACATTGCCATGGAGCAGTGACCAGCGTGGGGACATTGCTGTGCCACAGTGACCAGAGTGACCGGCAGAGACACTGCCATGGCACAGTGACCACTGGGACACCGTGGGGACACCACCATGGCACAGTGACCCAGGGGAGGCT
>NW_024515041.1:0-369 GCF_017590135.1 Pyrgilauda ruficollis
GTTTTTTTGTGGTTTTGTTTCTTTGATTTGTTTGTGGTTTTTTAGCAGGAATATCACATCCTCTGAATGGGATTCTCCTATTTATGTACATACACACACATTCATGTATAGTCACAGGCATACATATCCACATTTAATCTAAAATAAGAACTGAAAATAATAATTGCTTTTCTTAAAATAATATAAGAAGACCACCTAGTTATCCATGCAAGAATTGTCTGGAAATTGCAAAAATAATAAAGTGTGGATCTAAAATGAAATCTCTCTATATAGCAATTTTTACATTTTACTCAGAAAGAACTAAAGAAATAATCCTTTATGACACAGGTAAAAATACCAATAAAACTGTCAAAGACCTCAATTTTCTTT
>NW_024515042.1:0-369 GCF_017590135.1 Pyrgilauda ruficollis
ACTGAGCGTGGTTCTGTTGGGATTTGGAGCCGGTCTCTAAAACACTTTAACCCTCTTGGTGCTGCTCTCTCTGTCCCAGGGCATCCATTTATTCCTACCCAGGTACTCCAGCATGAAATCTCTCATGGGACCATGAAGTTCCAAGTTCAGCTCTTCCTTTTCTCCATCCAAATTCCCCAAACATCAGCTGTAATTTTAAATAAGATAAATTTTCTGGGATATTATTCACCTTTTCTAACCCAGGCTTCAGCAGCAATGGAGTAGCTTGGCCAGATGAAATCTCTCTGTGGATAAAGTTTTCCAAATTGGCCACATGCTGTATTTAAAACTCATTTTGAAGTGGTTTAGACCCTTTGGAAGTGTTTTTTT
>NW_024515043.1:0-4727 GCF_017590135.1 Pyrgilauda ruficollis
CCAACCCGAAGTGGGAGTGGCTCACAAGCCCCGCCCCCCCGGTTCATTTCCCGCCCCAGGATTGGCCGCAGCCGAGCCAGGTGAGGCCCCTCCCCCACCCCGGGGTCGCGGGGGGGTCAAAGGTCACGGGGGGGTCACGAGGTGTCACCCCCGCCCCTCCCCCCCCCTTTTCCAGAATGTTCCGGGTGCCTCCCGGGGCCGGGACCAATCGCGGCGCTTGTGGTCGCTGACGTCATCATGACGCTGCTGATCGCGGGCGGAGCCTATTGGCTGGCGGGGCGGGGCCGCCGAGGTGGGCGTGGCCAAAGGGGAGGGGCCATTTCTGGGCGGGGTTAAGGGGTAGTGACTGTTTGTGGGCGTGGCCAAAGAGGGAAGAGCTGTTTGTGGGCGGGGCTTTAAATGTGGGTGCATTTGTGGGCGTGGCCAAACGGACGGGAAGTTTTGTGGGCGTGGCCAACTGGGAGAATACATTTGTGGGCGTGGTCAAGTAGGAAGGGACTCTTTGTGGGTGTGGCCAAAAGGAGGGACAGTTGAGGGGCATGGCTAAAGAGGGAGGGGCTGATTGTGGGCGTGGTCAACAGGGAGAGGCCATTTGAGGGTGTGGCTAAAGAGGGGTGGGCCATTTGTGGGCGTGGTCAGGTGGGAAGGGTCTGCATGGGGGCGTGGCCAAAATTACAGATAATTTGGGGGCGTGGCCAAAGGGGAGAGGAACTTTGTGGGCGTGGTCAGGTGGGAAGGGTCTGGATGTGGGCGTGGCCAAAGGAGGGATCATTTGGGGGCGTGGCTAAATACAGAACTATTTTGGGGTGTGGCTAAAGAGGGAGGGGTCTTTTGTGGGCGTGGCCAAAGGGGAGGAGCCATGTGTGGGTAACTGGGGTGAGGCCTGGGCGTGGCCAAACCAATTAAAGGGCGGAGCCAGAACGAAAAATGGGGCGTGGCCAGACAAGAACCACACCCACCGCAGCCACGAGGTGGGCGTGGCCGGAACCAAAGTGGGCGTGTCCCCGCCATGACCACGCCCCCTCCCCTCACAGCACCGCCCAAGCCCCGCCCCCCGGAGCAGGACTCGCACTACCAGGAGCTGCAGGGCGCACGCGCGGATCTCTACAGCGAGCTCAAGCGCTGAGCGCGGCCTCCCGCTAGGCTTCCGCCTTCCACTACCGCCATTAAAGCGCTTTTTGCCGTTTCGCAGCCATTTTTGTCCGTTTTTCGCTGATTTCGCCCCAAATCCGCGTTTGTTTATTAAAAGGGGGTGTGTCGCGCTGAGTGACGTCACTTCGCCGCGCCGGAAGTGCCTCTCAGGCGGGCGGAAGTGGTTGCGGCAGTTCCAGCCATGGCGGCGGCGGCGGCTCCCGGAGCGGCGGGGCCGGGAATGGCGGCGGGAGCCGGGCCCGGCGCCTCCGTGGTGGCGGCGGGGCCCGGTGCGGTGGCGGGAGGCGGCGGGGCCGCGGTGAAGAGCGGCGAGGAGCGGCTGAAGGAGATGGAGGCGGAGATGGCGCTGTGAGGAGAACGGAGCGGAGCGGGTGTCATGGCGGGCGGGAAGGGGCGGGGCTTGGCGGGTGCCGTGGCAACCGGGGCGGGGCTTGAGGGGGAGTGGTCTGAGTGCTGCCATGGCAACAGGGGCGGGGTCCGGCGTTGCCGTGGTAACAAGGGCGGGGCTTAGAAGGGGAAAGGCGGGGTCTGGCGTTGCCGTGGTAACGGGGGCGGGGCTTGGGGTTACTGGGAGGGTCTGGGGGGGTTACTGGGAGCACTGGGAGGTTTATACTGGGTTATACTGGCCCGTACTGGTCTATACTGGTTTGTACTGGTCTGTGGTGGTCCGTACCAGTCCGTACTGGTTTATATTGGTCCGTACTGGTTTGTACTGGTCCGTACTGGTCCATACTGGTCCGTACTGGTCCGTACTGGTTCATACTGGTCCATACTGGTCCATACTGGTCCGTACTGGTCCGTACTGGTTCATACTGGTCCATACTGGTCCATACTGGTCCGTACTGGTCCGTACTGGTTCATACTGGTCCATACTGGTCCATACTGGTCCGTACTGGTCCGTACTGGTTCATACTGGTCCATACTGGTCCATACTGGTCCGTACTGGTCCGTACTGGTTCATACTGGTCCATACTGGTCCATACTGGTCCGTACTGGTCCGTACTGGTTCATACTGGTCCATACTGGTCCATACTGGTCCGTACTGGTCCGTACTGGTTCATACTGGTCCATACTGGTCCATACTGGTCCGTACTGGTCCGTACTGGTTCATACTGGTCCATACTGGTCCATACTGGTCCGTACTGGTCCGTACTGGTTCATACTGGTCCATACTGGTCCATACTGGTCCGTACTGGTCCGTACTGGTTCATACTGGTCCATACTGGTCCATACTGGTCCGTACTGGTCCGTACTGGTTCATACTGGTCCATACTGGTCCATACTGGTCCGTACTGGTCCGTACTGGTTCATACTGGTCCATACTGGTCCATACTGGTCCGTACTGGTCCGTACTGGTTCATACTGGTCCATACTGGTCCATACTGGTCCGTACTGGTCCATACTGGTCCGTACTGGTCCATACCGGTCCATACTGGTCCATACTGGTTTGTACTGGCGCAGGTTCGAGCAGGAGGTGCTGGGCGCTCCAGGCCCCGCCCCCGGGGATCCCCTGGCCCCGCCCCCCGTGCTGCGCCCGATCATCGCCACCAACACCTACCAGCAGGTGTGTCCCCAAACGTCCCCAAACGTCCCCAAATGTCCCCAAATGTCCCCAAATCTCACCCCAGCGTCCCCAACCCCGTCACTGCCACCAACACCTGCCAGCAGGTGTGTCCCCAAATGTCCCCAAATGTCCCCAAACGTCCCCAAACGTCCCCAAATGTCCCCAAATGTCCCCAAATGTCACCCCAATGTCCCCAACCCCGTCACTGCCACCAACACCTACCAGCAGGTGTGTCACCTGTGTCCCCAAATGCCACCCGAGTGTCCCCAGATGTCCCCAAATCCTCCCAATGTCCCCAATGTCCCCGTGTCCCCTCTCACCATCACTGTCCCCTCAATGTCCCCAGTGTCCCCAATGTCCCCAAGCCCCTCAATGTCCTCAAATGCCCACATCGTCCCCAAGCCCCCAGTGTCCTCCCATTGTCCCCAACGTCCCCTCGCTGTCCCAAATCCTCCCAATGTCCCCATTGCCACCAAACCCCCAAGGTCCTCTCAATGTCCCCAATGCCCCTCAGTGTCCCCAGTGTCCCCAGTGTCCCCAATGTCCCCTGGCTGTCCTCAATGTCCCCAGTGTCCCCTCAGTGTCCCCAGTGTCCCCTGTGTCCCCTAAGTGTCTCCAATGCCCTCAGTGTCCCCAATGCCCCTCACTGTCCCCGATGTCCCCAATGTCCCCAATGCCCCTCTGTCTCCCCACTGTCTCTCAATGTCCCCTCAGTGTCCCCAATGTCCCCTCAGTGTCTCCTCTGTCCCTCAGTGTCCCTCACTGTCACCACTGTCCCTTGAGTGTCCCCAATACCCCTCAGTGTCCCCAGTGTCCCTCAATGTCCCCAATGTCCCCTGTGTCCCTTAGTGTCCCCAATGTCCCCTCTGTCCCCTGTGTCCCCTGAGTGTCTCCAATGCCCTCAGTGTCCCCTCAATGTCCCCTCTGTCCCCTGTGTCCCCTGAGTGTCTCCAATGCCCTCAGTGTCCCCTCAATGTCCCCAATGTCCCCTGTGTCCCCTCTGTCCCCAGGTCCAGCAGTCCCTCGAGGCTCGCGCTGCCGCCGCTGCCACCGTCCCCCCCTTGGGGACACCCCCGGTGCCCTTCGTGGGGCCAGGTCAGTGCCACCGCTGTCCCCAATGTCCCCAGTGTCCCCAGTGGCCTCTACTGTCCCCTGCTGTCCGCAATGCCCCCTGCTGTCCCTGCTGTCCCCAACCCTGGTGTCCCCACGTGTCCCCAGCAGTGTCACTGCTGTCCCCAGTGTCCCCAATGTCCCCAGTGTCCCCAGTGGCCTCTACTGTCCCCTGCTGTCCCCAATGCCCCCTGCTGTCCCCTGCTGTCCCCAACCCTGGTGTCCCCACGTGTCCCCAGCAGTGTCACTGCTGTCCCCAGTGTCCCCAATGTCCCCAGTGTCCCCAGTGGCCTCTACTGTCCCCTGCTGTCCCCAATGCCCCCTGCTGTCCCTGCTGTCCCCAACCTTGGTGTCCCCATGTGTCCCCAGCAGTGTCACTGCTGCCCCCAGTGTCCCCAGTGTCCCCTGCTGTCCCCAACCCCGGTGTCCCTCGCTCTCCCCAGCAGTGTCACTGCTGTGCCCTGGCTGTCCCCAACCCCTGACAGTCCCCTGGTGTCCCCTGGCTGTCCCCTACTGTCCCTGCTGTCCCCGCTGTCCCCAATGTCCCCTGCTGTCCCAGCTGTCCCCAGTGTCCCCACTGTCCCCAATGTCCCCTGACTGTCCCCTGCTGTCCCCAATGTCCCCAGCTGTCCCCTGCTGTCCCCAATGTCCCCAGCTGTCCCCTGGCTGTCCCCTGCTGTCCCCAGCTGTCCCCGCTGTCCCCAATGTCCCCTGGCTGTCCCCGCTGTCCCCTCTCTGTCCCCGCTGTCCCCTCTCTGTCCCCGCTGTCCCCGCAGGTGGCCGTCATCGCCGGGAACTTCGAGCTGGGGGAACTCATCAAGAACCACCGGGACATCCCTCGCTCTCCTCAGCAGTGTCACTGCTGTGCCCTGGCTGTCCCCAACCCCTGACAGTCCCCTGG
>NW_024515044.1:0-369 GCF_017590135.1 Pyrgilauda ruficollis
GTCAGCCACACAATAGTGGGGGTGTGAGCAGCAGCATCTCCCCCTGCTCTTGGTGGGAGGAGTGGGCAGCAGAGCATCCTGTGCCCTGCTCAGGGGGATGTTTGGCATTTTTGGGGATGATCAGCACACAGGGCTGTTTTGTGGGCACCTGCTTCAGTGAAAGGCTTGATTTTGACATCTCCTTCATGCTCCTCCTGTGCCCCTGCAAGCACAGGGGCTTGAGCAGCTCTGAGGCTGGACTTGATGACCTTAATGATTCTTTTCCCACCTGAATGATTGCCCAACCCTTCCTCCTCAGTTTTGGCTGGGAATGAGAACCTGCTCAGCTCATCAGTGAGTTTCCTGCATTCAGGAAGCGTGGATGGCTGC
>NW_024515045.1:0-369 GCF_017590135.1 Pyrgilauda ruficollis
ATTGCTCCTCTTTCCTCCTGCCTGTCCAGGGAAGGCACAGGAACACTTAGGATCTGGAGAGGAAAGAGCCAGAGCACCAAGTCATCCTGTCGATTCCTCAAGCTCAAGGTGCCAGGGTTCCCGGGGTGATTTTTAGTCAATTGTTGAGAATGCAGTGGCAAGCTCAGTTTGGATGTTGGCTTCAGGGGGAGATCATGCTTTGCTTCTGAGGACAGGGGAGTCCAGGCTGCTGGATGGCTTTTGCATGAAGGTTTGTATGTCACCCTCAGGCCACAAGCCTGAGTGTGTCTCAGATTTGCCACCACTTAAGGTCTTTAAATTAGGATAGATGCTTTTGAAAAATACATTTTAGCCCAGACAGAAAGCATG
>NW_024515046.1:0-369 GCF_017590135.1 Pyrgilauda ruficollis
ACTTTTGATCACCAATAACAAATTCTTCCATTCCTTTGATGAAGTCTTCTGCTGGACAACAAAAGACTTTCCAAATAGCTGCTTATCCTGATATGCATCGGGAATTGCTTTTAATAAAATTTCTGAAGTGTAAAATATATTAACAAAATTTGTTTTATAATCTCTTCATAATGGTTATTGCCCCTATTGCTACCCCACTGGTACCATATACTGTCATTAATGTTCCGTTATTATATATTTCTTGGTTTCCATTACTAAACTGTTGTGATCTCAGTGCCTGCCCTCGGTCTTGTTTCTGACCCCTCTCCCACTCCCGCTTCAAGGGAGGGAAGTGAGTGTGCGGCTGCCGGCACGGAGCCCCGGCTGGGC
>NW_024515047.1:0-369 GCF_017590135.1 Pyrgilauda ruficollis
CAGAGAATGTGAATGCCACATCCCCCCATCCCATTTTTTCCCAGTTTTCCATATATCTCAAGCTGTACGACTGTAAGCACAAAGAGCTACAACAACATTACAATCATCGAAGAGCTACCACAAACCTCAGTGAAGTTTACATGCACTGAGTACCTCATTAACAGCAACCATTAAATCACAAATGATTGGTGCTGTCTGGTCAACGTGATGGCAGGGAAGTGCCTTTCACTAAGAGCACGATTCAGCTGACATGGCATTAGCAGAAGAAGAAAAATTTCAGCCACATATCCCTCTCAGCCCCCAGCAGAGCCAACAGAGACAAGTGCCCATGGTCAACACCTGCTTTGGGATAAGGGCTGTGCTCCGTGC
>NW_024515048.1:0-369 GCF_017590135.1 Pyrgilauda ruficollis
GTGGATTTTTGGGGTCCCTAACCCCCCCGATTTTTAGGATTCTGTACATGGGGATTTTTGGGCTGGGTTTTTGAGGTTTCTATGATTTTTGGGGTCCCTAACCCCCATTTTTGGGTTCCCTGTTCATGGGGATTTTTGGGCTGGGGTTTTTGGGGTGGATTTTTGGGGTCCCTAACCCCCATTTCGGGGTTCCAGAGGGCACCCCCTACACAGGGGATTTTGGGCTGGGGTTTTTTGGGGTTTCTATGATTTTTGGGGTCCCTAACCCCCCCATTTTTCGGGGTTCCAGAGGGCACCCCCTACGCGGGGGATTTGGGCTGGGTTTTTTTGGGTTTTTAGGGCATTTTTGGGGTCCCTAACCCCCATTTT
>NW_024515049.1:0-369 GCF_017590135.1 Pyrgilauda ruficollis
AAACCCCCCCCAGAAACCCAAAATGCACCCCAAGGACAGCTGGGAACCCCAAAATCTCGAGAACCCACCCCAAAAACCCACCCAGAAACTCCAAAACCTCCTGAACTGAGCCCAAAATCCCCCCTAAACCCCCCCAAAAAGCCCCAAAATTCCCTGAAAAGCCCCATTTTTGGCCCATTTTTGGGCCAGTTTGGAGCTGTTTTTGGAGCCCTTTTGGGGCCATTTTTGGGGGCATTTTTGGGGCTGTTTTGGGCCCTTTTGGGGCTATTTCTGGGCTGTTTTGGGCCATTTTGGGGCTATTTCTGGGTCTGTTTTTGGGCTGCTTTTGGGGCCATTTTTGGACTGTTTTGGGGCCATTTTTGGGTCTGG
>NW_024515050.1:0-369 GCF_017590135.1 Pyrgilauda ruficollis
CCCCCCCGTACCTGAGCCCCCCTCCAGCTGCCGGGGGGTGACAAAGGGGGGTCTCAGCACCTCGAAGCACAGGAACAGCTCGGCCAGGAAAGCCCCCACGTTCAACTGGGGGCACGGGGGGGGTCAGGGGGGGCTCCCAGTACCCCCCAGTATCCCCCAGTACCCCCCAGTAACCCCCCAGTCCCTCCCAGTCCCCCCAGTTTATCCCAATTCCTCCCCTCACGGTGGCCGCCATTTTGCCCCATTGCCCTCATTGCTTCCATTCCCGCCCAGTTCACCAAATTTCTCCCAGTTTCCCCCAGTTTATCCCAGTTTCTCCCAGTTTATCCCAGTTTCTCACCATTTCTCCCAGTCCCTCCCAGTTTCTCC
>NW_024515051.1:0-369 GCF_017590135.1 Pyrgilauda ruficollis
GGCGCGGAGCCGGTGCCCGGAGCGCGATGAGGGCGGGCGGGGAGGCGCCGCACCAGGTGCTGGGCCGGCTGCGGTTCCTGCTGCAGTGCAGCGAGTGCTTCCGCCGCGCCCGGGCGCTGCCCGCCGCGCTCTGCTACGTGCCGCGGGAGGTGCAGTACAAGATCTGCAAGGACCCCTCGGCCGCCGCGGCCGCCGCCGCCCGCAGCCTGCTCAGCGTGTGGGACAGCCCGGGGCCGGCGCGGGGCGGCAAGCGGGCGGCGCGGGCCACGATCGAGGTGCGGAAGGGCGGCTGCCTGCGCGCCACCGGCGAGGAGTACTGCAACGGCGCCGGGCTCTGGGTCAAGCTCAGCAAGGTAACGCGGGTGCGGC
>NW_024515052.1:0-369 GCF_017590135.1 Pyrgilauda ruficollis
CCTCCCTTGCCTTTTCCTCTCTGCGGTCCTGCTTCTTCCCTGACTGTCTTCCCTGTCCACACGTCATGCCCTGTTTCAGCACTTCCGCAAGGCAGCTCCTTGCCGCGATGCCCTGGTGCTCTGCTACTTCCCCAACGGAGCGGAGCCTGCCTGCACCCAGACACGGCCTCCGCCACCGCGTCTCCTGCATTGCCCACCAGCAGTAACTTTGCTTAATTTAAATTTACAACACAAGATGAAGGTTAGGAAAGCAGAGAAGAAAATTAAGTAACCTTATCAACACCTCAATCCACTCACCAACCTGTAGCCCAAATGAAGAGTAACCTTGACGGGTAAAATGGAGCACACTTTTTACTTCTACCTGTTTAC
>NW_024515053.1:0-369 GCF_017590135.1 Pyrgilauda ruficollis
AAGGCAATGCAGAGAACTAGAGCCTTGTGTTCTTATTTCCTGTATTCTTGAGTTGCTATGTGAAAGTTAATTGGTTGGTGTTAATTGAAGGCTTGTCAAGGTTTTGGCTTCATTCGTGTGTGAGTTTAATAAACATTAGAGCCTCTAGTGACACAGAAGTCCTTTGCTCCTCAGTGGTCTTTTGCTGGCAACCCTCAGTGTTCTCTTGATGATTTATGTGCAGAGTACGTGACGCTCATTGTGTCAAGATTATTTTGAGGATGGAAAATTTTTATCACCTCAAAAGTTGATTTGGATTATATCCAGAAGAAAAACTGAAGTAGTCTTGGAGGTTTTTGTTTGGTCAGTGGGTTTGTGTGTGTGTGTGTT